>NW_024386908.1:17087281-17430852 GCF_900408965.1 Simochromis diagramma
AACCGGAGGAGTTGTACTTACATCTTATGCCATCAGCTTGTCCTGGTCACAGTTTCCTTCCACATAAAGCTTTGCAAAAACTGCATAAAAAGCACTTGCAGCAACAAAAACATAATATTCCAGAAACACGCTTTGCTGATCCGATCAGCTGTTTGTAACACTTCCTACGTCCATCAGCGTGAACTATCGCATGTCTCAATGACCTGCCCGAAACCGGAAGTGACGTCATTTTGCGGAAATGTAGTTTTTTATCATCGTGGCCTCATGAGCCTATACTTGTGTTTTTAAAAGTTATGTTTGACTTTATGACTTTCTGTGTCGTTTCTGGGATGCTTAGGACTCATATTGCACTGCTGGAAATATTTTATTTTGATGCATATGCTGTTTTTTTACAAATTTGCACTATAATATATTTTTTCGTTTTTCCTGCAGTATATGAAAATTGGTGTATCTCAAAAATAAAACTATGAAGACACTTAAAATAAATTTCCTTTGGTGGGAAACTAGTTTGTGCAACTTTTTTGTATTTACAGTTTTGAGGGATAAGCCTCTTAAATTTCTCTAACTAGAAATATATGTTAAAAAAACAAAAACGATTTTAAATTTATTTGTAGTTTATTGCACTTTTTTGCAATTTATGTAATTACTATGCACTTAATGAATACACATTATTAAAATTTGGGCTATAGTGGTTGTATTGATGTATAGCAACTTGAAATGCTCCAAAAAATGGCTCCACAGCATGTAAAAATATACTATAAGCTCTGGCGGACTTGGTTCTATGGTAGGTCTTAAAGGGTTAAGCATGAGTCTTATAATTAAAGCATGCAAGACCCGTCTGCTTTATCCTGTTTTGGCTTTTGCTTCCCAGCTGGATATGGACTAAGTGAGAGGAACTCTTAGTTGCTTGACTGTGCTTTTAGTGTCATCATACTTTAATTGAACTTACTGTTATTAAGTTTAATTAGAGTCTTTATAACTGGCTGACTTTTTCTGTAATGTCTAAGTTGCGAAGCATGTTTTAACATCGAGCTGTAATATGCGAGTTAATAAATAATAAGAACCATGGAGTGTAAACGTTTGGAGGTTATATATGTATGTAGATTTCAAAATATGAGAGCCCTGGTCGAGTTTTGTGCGTAGTAGTTTAGTTGTGTCTTATTTGCATCTGTGTGTATGTGGTGTGTGTACTTGTAAGTGCAGGCTGTGTGTATCTGATGTTCCATTTACCCTTTTTCATAATTCATGGCACTGGGAAAATGGACTGAAGCGGAGGTGGCTATCGTGTGTGTGTGTGTGTGTGTGTGTGTGTGTGTGTGTGTGTGTGTGTGTGTGTGTGTGTGTGTGTAGCAGGATAACAGATGAGCGTTTTGTGGTTCTGTGGAGATGAAACGGACAAGAGTGCGTCTTTGAAATGCAAAGAGTAGTGATAGCGGTGATTGGCCACTGTGTTGAGGAGGAGTTTTTTTCCCCAGCATTTCATCATAACACACTTGCTCTCACCTCCCACCTCCACACACACACACACACACACACACACACACACACACACACACACACAAAGTTTATTAATGATCGCATCGTGTTAATTCATTATTATTTTATTTACCTCTGTGACATAAAACCCGGACTAATTCGGTGCGTCTGAGCTCTGGAGGGTTGCTTGTGTCTGCTTGTGCGTGTCTGTATTGCACTGAGTGTAATGCTGGCTTGCTCACACACACACACACACATGCATACAGTGTCTAGTGGTGGGGCCTGGGGACCAATTTATTTACATGCAGTGGAAGAGGAACAGAGAATTGGAGGAAGGGATAAAACAAAAAGGGAAGGAGAGAAAAAGAGGAAGCAGCAGGGAATTATGGAGAAAACCCAGTAGAACGAGCAAGTTTCTCTGCTGTTCCCAAGGACAGACTAGACCAATTTACTATTTAGATGGCTCAGTGGGGGTGTGCTTCTTTGCGGATTTTGTTTGCCAGTATCTTAAGTGGTTTCCTGCCTTCATTGGTGACGGACTGTTTTAGCTCCAGGGTTAAAAAGTAGCTTAAAGCTGCAGTCGCATGTATTTGCTTTGAAAACAGGTAGAACTTAACAGGAAATCACCTACAAATGATGCAACTGCAGCCTGGGAACATTTACGGAAAACCCGGGTGAGATGATAACCTTTGCTGGATGCCGCTTTGTGCTGCAAGAGATACAGTAACTGTTTGAGCACACAGAAACGTCTCTCACAGTAAATCTTAATGTTTGTTGGATAATTTTATTTTGAAGTTATAGGGAGGGGGTTACTCTATAGTGGGAAATTGTTTCATGACTGGAAACAGGTTGGAGCTGTAAAGCATACTGGAGATGTGCACTGATATGATGTTTATATGTAGCTCTATTAAGATTCTATCCTGCATCAATGTATACATTTTTCTTCTGTTTATCTGCTTCTAGTTCTCGGCAGTTAAGTCAAAACTGCTTGTATTTCCCTCTCTCAAGCAATCACTGGAGGGAAATTCTTTGTAGCGTGTCCTGGGTCTGCTCAGGTGTTTCCCTAAACGTCGAGTCACCTGCTGTGGAGAAGATCATCAAACCTCCACAGTCGTAGTTTTCGGTTTCCCTGCCTTCTGTAGTCCCCCGCTCTTTACCTGACTGTTTTTGTCTGATTTGTTTCTTCTTTTGTTTGAGCGTGCTTTTGTGTGTTTCATTTCCCCGTTCTTGTTCCGTTTTTTTGCCTTCGTCAGTGTAAGTTAACTCACCTGTCGGGTTCACCTGTTACACTGTGTAGCACCCTTTGTTGAACTCTAAGTCTTTATTAAACTTCCTTGTTTCTCCACCCACCCGCCAGTCTCCGGGTCCTCTTGCGAATGTTTGCTAACGAACCATGCGCAGAAAGCCCAGAACAAAGTTCATTTTTTCCCACTTGTACCTGGAATCGTATCCTTTTGGCGACAGCACACAGTTCGTAGCCATAGGTGATGAAGGGAATTTAGCTCAGTCAGAAAATCAAAAGCCTCACCTTCAAGCTTTGCAACTCCTGCTCCACTCTTCCAATTTGAGGGCAATCAGTTCTTTTTCCCCCTCGGTTAAGAACCGTAGCCTCAGAATTTAAGGTGCTAATTCTCCTACCATCCGCTTTATGCTTGACTGCAGTGGGCCTCTGTGATAGTTGGAGGTCACCGCTTGATGAAGCCACCAGGACCTCATCGGCAAATAGCAGAGATATGAACTCGGGAAATCTGCCAGCTGTGCCTAGAAATTCTGGGCAGCCCTGGAGTCCAGCGAGCAGAAAAATACTGACTGACGGGTGCCCTGAATTAAACGCTCAGTGCCTGCTGTTAAATATCTTGGTAGAAATTTCTTATCATGCTGGCAACTTAAAATGAGAGAAAAAAAGCTTTTAGTTTGAGGGAATAGACGCTTACGTTTGTCAGCATCTCTGTTTGGACACAAATTATATTCGATTTGTCTTTTTACAAATCATTAGGTAAATCATTTTTATTCTCTTTACAGCTGTTCAACAATCTTTTGTCTTTGTCTTGCAGGCAGGACGCCAGTGACCTCTCTGGACCGATACAAAGGTACTGTAATACATCTTTTCATCATCTCCTCTCCTTTTCCCTTTTCCCCTCACTCCTTCGCCTTCCTTTGGCCTCATCTGCAATGAAGCATGCCATCTCCAGGCTTAAGGCCAAGCACTGGCTGCATCAACACTGGAGTGGTGTTGTGAAAAGGGGGGAAGGGGGGGACCGCAGAAGGACAGAAGGTAGATGAGATGAGGTCGTGGGTTGAGAGAGAGACAGAGAAGTAAAGGAAAAGAGAGAAAGGGGAAATTAAAAGGCAGAGATGTGACGTGCCTCAGATCTATGGCCAAAGAGGGTCATTAAACTAAACCCTTCGGCGACAGAACGACAGATCAAGAGAGGGGAGAGGGAGGGCAGAAGAAGGTTTAAATAAGGGCCAATCTTAAAATAGCATTACCTATTTCTCATCTGAGGCCTAGTTAACAGGAAAAGAATGAATATCTTGCCCCGAAAACCATCAGCGCCCTCCCATTTCTTACAAGATGGAGGGAGGTCGGAGGGTGGGGGCGGACGAGCCGGTGCAAGTTTTTATCCGTTTGAATCATTTTAAGCTCATAAAGATTTCTAATGCACCTGTAATGCTTTATGACCTGAGTTATAATCAGAGATAATGCTTACTGTTGCAGTAAATATTACATTTATGAACTACAGGTGTTAATGACTGGTTGTCCAACAAAGACCCTAATAATAGCACATCTCATAAACATTTATAGGATCCATAATGCGTCAGCAGGTGCTGCTGTAAGTGCAGTCACCACTGCGTTGAAGGGTACTCCAGAATCACAATCCACTGCATTCATGAACCGAAAAGGCAAAAATACATTGTAGCAGGCAAACAATAAAGAAGGATAAATGTTGTGTAGAGCTGAAAATGTGATCTCTCTCTTTTTCTTTAAAAAAAAAAAGGCAGTTATTTCTCTTTATAATAAAGCAGAAAACAACAAAGATAGAAGGTGATGAAATGTTCGCTGTGATGGATTACCTATCCGTAGTGAGTTTTAAGTCTCTGTGAGCTGATTTTTTTTACTCCATAGTGAAATGAACTGAATCTAATGGCTCCCTGGAAAGTCAGAAATCCATTTAAAAACTCGCAGTATATTTGGAAAATACTCAGCAGTAATATAAAGAATATGCGATTTTAATGGACTGAATCGTGTCAGACCACTGATGTGGTCCTTTAAGTAACCCAGTGGCTCTATAATTTTAATATTACTCTTATTTTCTATATATATATATAAATATATAAATGTTTTTTGTGAACCAGGCTAACCTCTAAATAAATGTTTTGTACTTTTGGAAGTGCGACAAGAAAATGGATAGCATGTTGTTACACGATGATGAGGTCTACATCTGCTGATTTTTCAATACTACAGTCTCTAAATAGTATCAGTCTAAAGCTGCTCCTGACAGGCAAACACGGCAGGTGAATCAGCTGAGATCAAAAAAACAAGATCCGGCTCGGAACGCGACACCGGCGGAAAAGAGGCAAAACACGGGAGGAAGAGCGAGCGACGGCGGCTGTGGCTGTGAATAATTAGGCAAAATAGTTTGCTTTTGTTTTTCTCTCTGATTGGAGAAAATAAGCGAGGCTGTGACTGTCGCATGTCGCATGCGCTCTCACACACACACACGCACCAGTGTGTGTTGTCTTAGGCACTAATCCGCCACACAGCTGCGTCATTCCGGAACGTGTGTTTACTTCCTCTGTGCCTTTACCACCACCATCACTGCCGCCGACCCCCCACAATCCCCTGCAAAAACACACAAACACACACACACGCACAATCACACAAAAGAGAACTGGGCGTATAATTTGATCCTGTGTGCTCTCCTCCTCTAATGAAGCTCTCTGGCGGTTTGACTGACACCCGGCTCGTTATTTAAGTGCCTGTTTTGGTCCAGGAGGAAGAAGAAGAGGAGCTGGGGCAAGGATGGAAGACTGAGAGGAGGCAGAGGAGGAATGAGAGGGGTTGGGGAGAAACAGATAGGAAAAGTGGCAACAAGGGAGCTGAAAGAGAGGATAGGATTGGAATTGGGAGGATAGGGATAGATAAAGGGACTACAGGAAATGAAAACAGGCTGGAAGGATGAAGCAGGGACAGAGAAAAAGAGGATCATGGGAGTCGTAGGGAGTAAATGAGAGAGAGGTGTGGAGAAGAGTTTAAAAAAAAGAAAGAGGAGAACTGCAATCAACACAAGACAGTTCAGGAGGAGGAAGAGCTGATGCCGGAAACGGGGGTGATAAAGGGTGTGGAGGGATTGTGTGCATGAGTGTGTATAATTGCAGGTCTTTGTCCTGATAATGTTCTTTGAAGGCACACAGCTGATAATTAGCAGGCATGGCTCCACGGATGCCTTTCAGCATCGGTCATTATGAGCCGCAAACCCACTATTGGCTCTGACATGACCTCCTGAGATGGCGAGGAACGCTGCGCACACACACACACACAAACATACACACCCATACACACACACGTGCATGCCAGCAGCGAGCTCACACACGTCAAAAAAACGCACCAATTGTGGTAAACAAGTGCTGATTAGTGTATGAATAGCATAAGCTCACGAGTGGAACAGATACAACAGCTCTCCGAAGGCCTCAAGTTCCTCTTTGGCATGAGGGCTGCAGGTGCGCGTGACACGCACAAATGCACTCACACTTCCTGTTTACAGAGCCAGACCCACACAGACAGCAGAGACTGTAATTACAGGGATTCACACAATGTGGCGTCCCGGTACGCTGCGTCCGTTATTGCCTCCCCGGTTGCCACATGACAACAGCGGTCTCCCCCCACCACTCGCTACGGAGACTGCCTGATGTGCCGCTCCTGGCCCCGCCTTCCCAAGTATTCCCATATCTGAATATTTATGAGACAGGAACTGGCAGTCAGAAGACACGGGCTGGAGTATCCGCTCTCCTCTGCAGTGACAGTTGTCGGTGTTAAAGGCTCCTTCCTGAGCTTTAATTTGTCCCCCAGTGAGAAAACGTCCAGCAGGAGCTGCAGCGTGGCAGATTCCTGAAAGCACTCCCGGTCATTTCATTTTTTAACCCCACTTTTTGTGCCAGAACTTTTGCATTTCGTCAATAAGGGCAATGACTCCGATTTTTAATAACACAACAAACACAGGCCTCTCTCTCTTGTCGAGTAGCAGCGTGGCGTGTTGGAAAGGACAGGATCCGGGTTTATCTCGCCTCTGTTATTTCTATCATCTTTCAAAAACTTCTTTTCTTCTTGGCGTGTTCAGAATGTGCGACCAAATATCAGCGCTGGGTCCTTCTGCTACCCCTTTTTGTGGCTTTCAGCTTAGCTTAGGTGCCATCATGTGATGAAAGAGTGGATGCTAATCAGGTGGTTACAAGTGGCCAAAGGAGAAAAAAAGAGTGAAACTGTTGCAGCAGTTTTTTAATTTTCATTGGGTTTTTAATTGTCGGAGGCTATGCCGGTGTCACGCTCACTGTTCATCCATTTTTCATCCAAACACATGAATTATGAAGAATTGCTAATGACGGCGAGGGAAGGAGAGAGAGAGGAGAGGGGGGTCTGTGTGCAGAGAGCTGGACGGACTCTTAGATATCTTTTCTTCCTTCGCTTCCCCACAATCTGTCTCTCTGCTCTCTCAAGAGAGTTTTTTTTCTTTTTTGAGTGACACAGGGGTTCAATTTCTGGATAAAACACACACACACACACACACACACACACACACACACACACAGACATCCTGGGTGGCAGGTGAACATACAGTGGTCCAGGAGGGACTGACTTCTGTATGTGTGATCTAGACCATTGACCTGGAACACACAGAGCACTGAGAGAATAAAACTCACACACACACACACACACACACGTCATTACTTCGTTTTTTCTATTAAATATTTTAAGCATCATTGTAACTGTTTCTATATTTGAACATATAATTACAAGGTTTTGTTCTTCCATTTTGTTATTTTTGTTTAATCAAGCATCGAATAGTGTATAGTGTTGAACACAGGCATATAACACAATCATTTTTTTACTGATTTTCTATTCCTAAATGATTTTCAGATGCCTTTACTTATTTACTTTTTTAACACGTGGTATTTTTGTTTTAATATTGTATTTTTGGTACATTTGTTTTGTTTCATGGGAACTACATTTTCATCTTTTTATTATCATTATTTTATAATTTACTAGTTTATCCCCTGAAAAAGTTGGATCATATTGAATAGTTGATTGGAAAATATATTTTTCGGTGTTATTGCTGCTTCTTAATCAATCCAGAATATGACTAGGTATTAAAGCAGATTCGTCTGAACACACTCACACTCACACACACACATGCAGTCAGAGCGTTGTGCCCCGGGGTTTTCTGGGATGCTGGAGTGGAGTTCCTTCTTCCAGCTGACGCTCCCTCGCTGAGACGGGGAGAAGCTGAAGTCGTGGGCGTGTCTTCTTTGCATTGCAGTGATTTCCTAAAACAATAAGAATATACGGCTGTTATGATTGTACATCCGTTTCAATCGAGTCCTGATTGCAAGTGCGCTCTTTTATTAGCAACTTCTACCCAGTGCAAACAATGCTGTTGCCATAATTAATCATTATCACATTAATTTTGTTTTGAATGATTACTGTAGCACGTTATAAAGAAACTGTTTTTGTTGTTGGTGGTGGTGTTGATCTTTCTGAAATTAGTTCTTCAAGCGCAGTAATGATTCAGTTACAAGATTGAGATCTGGGGGAAAAATATCTTTAGATTTGCTTTTACTTTCCCTTTCCATTTTCATTCGCTTGTTTGCACGTTCCCACATTTGTCTTTTTCTCTGCTAAGGCACATATGCATGCCTTTCAGTGTGTGTGTGTGTGTGTGTGTGTGTGTGTGTGATGTTGGGGGAACTCAGTGTGACTTTTTTTTTTCCTCTTTTTTGAGAGGCTCCAGATGGCTGAGAGACAGGTGAGCCAATTAGCGAGTCTCACTACACAGCAACATCATCACACCGGCGGAGCACGACAGCGAAACACACAAGCACACACACACGCACACACACACACACAAACACAAACACAAAAAACATACCAGTATTTCACATGACTCTGCTGCACGGTTAGCTCTGCCACCGTAACGTCCCGATGTGCGTCTTAGTCCGTCAATACGCCGTCACGAGCTCGTCAGTGTCACCGCGCAGATGAAATTGATTCTGGAATATGTAACGATTCTGGGAAATGATGACAAATGATCCTCTAATGTTAGCTTATTATCACGGCCTCCCGCAACATACAGCGCTGCGCGACTTATACTGTGGCCCATTATGCATGTTTTATACGACCCAGAAAACAGGCATAATGGGCAGATTTGAATTGATTTGCTTGTGTATTCATTTATTTTCAAGGAGCCAAAAATATTTCAGGAAGCCTCGCTGATGTTCATTATAATTCTAATGAAGTCGAAATCTTCACAAAGGAGGAGAGAGCGGCAGGAAGACAGCAAGTCTAAACAAAACAACAACCTTTATCTGTCTTCCTCTCTTTATCCCTCTTTTTTTTCCCCTCTCATGTCGTCTCTTTTGCTCTGTTTCAGCGCTGAGTAGCTGAATATTAGGCGTAGAAATTGCAGACTTTGCCGGTAATTAGCCGTCAGCCGCTGTGGAAAACACATCTGACCCTTTGCACTCCTTCCAGCTTCTAGATGCAAACAATACCCCTACACACATATATGCATCCATATGATGCAACGCATGCACTTGCATGGTGCTTATTATTTAAAAAGGCTGCTGTGTTTGTCTATTTCTCTTTTTGTTAAGGGATAATTGAACACCCATGACGGCTGCTTTCCCGCCTAATGGAAGGGGACAAATTAATCTCTCTGTGCTAATGTCTGCAAATGGAACAGGACCACTCCTGCCACCTCCATGCTCAGCTAACCTGCTTGGCGTTAGTGCATACGAGGATAATGTAAACCTCCGTCGGCTCTGATGATGGATATAATGCAGCTAGTGTCATTTTGAAACTGTGGGATTCTCTAGGCCTTCTGGGAAAAAATGTTCAGTCACAAAAGAATTTGTATAATGTTTTTAACTGAAACGATCAATGTTCTGTGGTTTCAGGTCATTCCTACCTGATATATATGCCTCCAAGTGAGTATTTCTAAAGGACTGGTATTAAGTAGATACTTTAAATCATCCTGTGAGATCAGAAGTTGGTGCATTCTTATATGTACTGAAAGTCATTAACTGCATTAGAGTCTTAAGAAGGATTTCTCGCAGTCGCTTTAGAGCAAAGCTCGATTTAGACAGAGGACTGCAGACTGTGCTGCTGTAGGTGCTAACAGCGCCACAGGAGGGGTAAAGTGGGAGACGGGGAACTGTTAACAACTGCAGTAAAAGCCAGTGGCATCAAGACTGCATTCTTTTGGATTCCTTGTCAGTCACCAGGCAAGATGTGTAAATAATGCAGGCACTGCGCAGCCACACACCTCGAATATGTAAGTGCTGTGTCTTTTCATCTTCAGTGTTTTGTGTGATCTTTGTGAAACACGGTGAAAACCTGTTTAAACCATAAACAATCCTGTTCATATGCTGAGGGTGGAGACTTAGCGCGTATGTGAAGACGTCCCGGTGTTATACTTTAAACATCGTCAAGAGTGTGAGGTTCTGTTTAAGGCTGATTTGTTTTATTCTCATGGTGCAGGTGTGAATACAAGGCTCCGTTCATAGCAGCAATCTGTACTGTAAGTAAAAGACCTTAAAATATTAGATGGAGAACTTTAGTTTAATCCTCAGTCATAAAAGGCAGAGGGGGTATTGTCAACCAACGGGGCAGCGTGGACACAGTAACTCAAGAATGAGGCGACTCAGGATTTTCACACTTATACCATAGGTGCAGCTCCTAAAAAATGGCAGGCAAGTTCCAATATATTCCAGTAGGTTGTAAGAATTTGTTGTCAACACAATAACTCGAGAAGAAAATCACGTAGGATTTTCAACTTTATATCACAGGTACCAATTTGGAGACTGGGGGTTAGTGCCACCAGTGTTCCCCGCTCCACTCATGTAAGAAAAAGAGTAATTTAAAAGTGTTGCTTGCTAAGAACTAACATAATTAACTGTAAATCAACTGAGGATAGATTTAGTTCACGCAGTGCAGTTCAGTCTTGTAATTGTAGCTCCGTTTCAGAACACTCAACCCAAGACACAGTAAGGTGAAGACACGATAATATTAGTGTCACGGTTCTGGGTCAGTTTGACCCAGTATTTTGAGTTGTTATGGTTTGGTTTATTTTTGAATGATGGATCGTTCTTTATGTTTCTCTGGTGCTTTGTTGGGTTTTATGATGAATCTGTGTTTCAGTTATTTTGGTGTGTTTTTGCATTATGGATTGTTTTCTTATTCTCTTGTAGTGCTTGGGTTGGTGGTGGTGATGATGATGATGATGATGATAGATTATTATTAGTTTCTTGTTTCTGTTTATCCGTGTTTAAGGATTTGTTGTTTCGTGTATTGTTTGAGTTGCATGTGTTATATTCTGCCTGCCTCTCTGTCTGCGTCTTTGTTTAGTGGGTTCTTGTTTCCTGTTTTATTGTGAAGGTCTGTGTCTCATGTGAGTGTGTTCAGTTCTACTGCGCCCCTGTCTCGTTAGTCCAATTTCTCCCAGCTGTGTCTCTCTCCTGTTTCTCATTCCCCGATTACCCCCCTGTGTATATAAGCCCTGTGTGTTCCTGTGCTCTCTGTCGTGTTGTACCATCAGATCATGCCTGTGTGTTTCTGGTTCTCAGTGGTCGTTGTTCTGTTCATGTTTTGTGCTTTGCCAGCAATAAAGCTCTGGTTTTCAGTTGAAATTTGGCTTCACGAGTCCTGCGTTTGGATCCTCACCTTCGCCTGCCGCACACAGAGCCCTGACAATTAATGAGAATGCCAAGTATCAGATGCTCTGATATGAAGATGCTCTGATACAGCTCTTGGTGGAGGTAGGAAAAAAGAAAGTCCCTTCCAGAAGAAGCAGAAACTGGAACAGGCAGCTATCTTCCACAACCAGTGAGGAGAAGAGAGGCTAAAAGAGTATACTGAGACTATGATTAACGAATAACTGGACAAAACACAAACTTTGGAAGCAGACACACGTAGGGACACCATAACTACAAGTTTGATCAAAGGCTTTTAATTTCAGCTTCTGCAGACTTTTTTATGCAGACCAATTACTGCATGATTGCTTCACACTCAAAGCAAGTTACAAAATAACAGCTACTGTGTGTGACTGTGTGGCATCCACAGCTGTTGGTGTGCACATCTGTGAGGGAGAATAATCCCGGTATTGGGATTTCATTTGGGCTTGCCCTTTTTTCTGTAGAAAAGACCAGAGAGTGGCACAAAAGTGCCTTGCCTTAGTGTTGGAAAATTTCTTTGAAGCGTTAGCACGGTTGACTTTGTGGCACACGAATGCCTTCTCATTTTCAGCCCCCAAATCTGTAAAACGCGAGGTAAACTCTTCTACCTTTGTTCCCCTTAACTTAATTAACCGTGTTTATTCTGCTTAGTTTCACTGCACGTTTTTCTCCCAGCCATTCGCGCCCTCCTGCAGTGCCTCTGTGTTCCGCCAAGGGGGCCCACCCCACAGTTTTAGAAGCACTGACTTAACGTAATTTGCAAACGGTTGTCAAAGAGTCCAAAAATAAGCTCCACGATGACGTTGCATCAATCGCGCTGCCATCACTGTTCACATTTGAACATGTTTTGTAGAGGAATGTGGAGGTGGGAGGTCGGGTGACTGTCACCCTATTTTCCCATCTTAATAGCCTGTGATCCTGCAGCCATTTTGCCTTCTAAGCCTTTTCCTGTGAATGACCTCCAGGGGAGATTGTGTTGCTGCTGCTGGAGTACAGAGGAGTTGATTACGCTGGCAGTGCCGGGGCTTTGTTCTAAGCATATGCCCGTCCTTGGCTTTGCAGCGCGCGAGAAAAGAGATAGATGAAGAAGAAGAAGAAGACGACGAAGAGGAGTCTTATCTCTCCCGTGGGGTCTCGCATCCTTTCATTCCAGATTGTCTTGGTGACCTTCTTGCCCCACCCGGTTCATCCCGACCCTCCACTGCATCGCTTGTTTACTGTCCCATAATGACATTGTCAATGGCAACAATACATCCGCTTATCGCGAGGTGTCTGCCGTCACAATGGATGAATGGCAGCGTAATGGAAAGGCGAATTTGTCCCGTTGTCATCTCCAAGTCTTTGGAGGCTCTCTCCTACTTGGCCGTGTGTGCCGGCGTAAGATAAGATTAATTCTTCATATCGCAGGGCTGATTGCAGAATCTTGTATCTAATGCAATTTTTATTTCCTCACCCCTCCTCCTTTCCTATTTCCCTTTTCTTTCGAACTGCAGAGTCAAGCATTTTTTTCCTCCTCTTTTTCTTTGGGGAAAAAAAATCTAAATAATTTATCTGTGTTTTGGTGCATTTTCCCCCCTCCTGTACTGTTGAGTGGAGAGAAATGGGATGGAGACAGACAGGAGGAAAGGCACATGAGAGAGTTTTTTTTTTTCCTTTTCTTTTTTTTTTCTTTTTTTTTCTTGAATGGGAGGAACGTGAGCAGCATGCCGAGGAGGGTAAGAAAAGGGAGCGAAGGATGGCGGGAAGGAGGCAGAGGGGTTGAGCGAGCGAACCTCGCTCAGCTCTCGGCTGGAGAGGGGCCTAAGAGGAGCCTGCAGACTTTGGTAATCCCTCTTTTATTAATGTGAAGCCAAGCTCAGCAGAATGCAGGCTCACAGACATACCAGAGCTGCTCACAACTGACTGTCTTTGGGCCTCGCTGTCTGTCTCTCACATGCAGATCTGCTTCGCTGTCATGACGGGCCAAGTCCGGCCCCTCCCATTTGCCGGGTTAGTAAACAGCTAAACGGTTTAAAACTGTGTCGCGTCTTGCCCGGGTCCAGACCCGGCCCCGTGCACTTCTGCCCTGCGAGTGGAGCTCTCGAGTCTTTTGATCCTCGCTCAGGTTCCCGGGCTTGGGTTTTTGGCACCGAAATGCATCCTCACCGCTGCACCGTGCCCTGCACGTTACCATGACAACCCCCCTTACATCACTCAGTGCCCCCCATGTAGCCAATGGGCATTGACCTTTTGCTGTCAGAGCGTGTTAGGGAGTGAGAGACACAAAGTGAGAGAGAGAGAGAGAGAGAAAGATGGGAGAGAGCGAGTGGAGGCAGGCGCGCGGCAGAAACAACAAACACAAATAGGTCATTAAATCGTAAACACAATTTAAAAGAGACAGAGGCTGCTCGGTTCAACTGGGCCTCAAGTTACTGCGATGTCAGCGCCACAGCGTGCGTTCGCTTTGAATGACAAAAACAAGATGCTTGTCTTCATAAGGCATGATGTCATGATGTTGTAAAAAGAACAAAAAAGGCAATGTTTTTAATTTAAGGCTAAATTTGAGATATCGTGAGACGGGGGGTTCCCTGTAACACTTAGCTTCTGATACACCGCCATATGTTCTATGCTCTCCAGCAGTAGCCTTTTAACACGGACTCATATGCAGAGAGCAGGCTTCCATCAGCAAGCACAGAGAGAGACTGATGCGGGCCTTCAGAGAGATCCTCGTTAGGGTAAATAAATGTAAGGAAGTGTGTAGAAAATGCCAATTAAAAGGCAACTAGATTGAATTAGAATTCAAATGAATGCTGTTTTTAACCTCTCAACCTCTACAAGGTCGCTGCTTGGGGATAGCGTAAAGAGTTTAGATTGTTAAGGTTTGTGCTATATGTTGGCAACTGAGCCCTCCTGAGTGCTTCTCTAGCAGCCTGCAGGATGCTGAGAGGTTAAAGGGCTGCTGCAGTTTGTTTTTTCTTTAATATGATGGATTTTTTTTATACATTTAACCGGTTTTGATGTCTTATTCAGCAGATTCGCTTGCATTTGGCCACCAGCTTAGAATGTTCTCAGCCTATTTATCACTCCTATAGATATGGCTGGTAGGCACACTCGTGTACCTGCTTGTAGTCCAAAAAAGTGCATCATCAGCCATTCTTATCACAGCGTTCTGTTGGAGTTCTGTGTGCATGTAAAATCTACAGTAGAGTTTTTTTATGCTCAGGCCACTTTCACACATGCACGACAGCCTGAACATTACCTGACAGAAATGCATCTGAGGATAAACACGTTGAATCAGACATTGAACACCTGCCAACACTCCCGTTTTTCCCATGTTTTAAGACCCTCCTGTTCTGCCGTTTGTCCCTGAATTTGCAAAACTCTCACACTTTATCGTGAGAAGTTGTAATGCACTTTTGTTTTATAGATGATCTGGCAACGTTCTCTCCATTCACTGCAATTTCAACTACAACCTGGCAACTCACAGAATGATTCAAAGGGTGTGTGAGCAGCTTATCGCTCCTGAAGCAGACCAGTTACATGCTCAATTTTCTGTTGTTGTTGCCTCAGAACAACTGTTCAGACGCAGTGAAGAACCAGACATTATAATAAACCAAACTAAATGCAGGCGAGCTGAGTGACATTTCTGTTTTTTCGGATGTCGATGATGGTGAGTTTTTGACTTCTGTCAAAGAGATACTTTCCGATTAAGAGCTTTCCAAATCAATTACTCGTAACCGAAATGTTGTGAAAACACGACGCCTCTTTCCAAATTATTAAATTGGATGAGTTACAATCATTCTCATCAGAACAAGTTATAATCTTCACTGCCGTCACTGTGCGCAACCGTTGGGACCGACTACAAAGTGCAAGACTGAAAAAACAAGAAACACTGCAAAAATATTCAACTGACACTGAAATTTCACCCCTCACTGCTCTCACTGGTGTGTCGGTTATGCTAGGAACTTAGTTTTGTGCTTTTTTATTTATTATTTTATTAGTATTGTCGTTTTCTGGTGAAGGCAGCATGGTGGTGCAGTGGTTAGCACTTTAGCCTCACAGCAAGAAGGTCCTGGGCTCAAGTCCACAATGTGCCCGGGGCCTTTCTGTGTGGAATTAGCATGTTGTCCCATGTCTGGGTACTCAGGTACCCTGAAATGGAGAAGCACAAGAGGATGGATGAATGAGTGGATGTTTTTCATCAGTACATCTGATGCAGGTTCTCCACTGGTCTATGCTACAGAAAAAGGGAAACCTTAGACTATGTCCCAGCCTGCTTCTTCAGACATTATCCAGAGTTCATTTGTGAAAATACTTTTGGTAACCTATAAATGTGATCTTTACAACATGTAAATGACCTTATGACAGGTAGTCCTGTCCAAGCACAAGATGGAAATTGTCCAAGACTTTCAATACTGAAATACTTGGCCTATTACTTGTGATTAACTAGTAGGCACAACCACGCCGAGGTGATAATTAGCTATTAAAGTAGTGGAAGAAACCACCTACTGGTATAATGGCTGTTGGACTGTTACCAACTGGTAACACTGGCCATTTGAAAGCGGTGTTTTGGGTTAGCACTTCTTGATTCAGCACGTTTGATTAGACCAGTGGCAGGTCATGGAGACCACACAGCAGCAAGAGTAGAAGAAGGAAACTCAATTCTTGGATTGCAGAGTCAACAGTTTGACGTCAGCAGTCAGAAATCACAAACGCTTGTGTCTACTAACCCAAACCATGTGAGGAATGAGGCAAAAGTGCAAAACGGACTGGCATCATGTCACCTGACACACTGGACATGCTATGAAAGACTAATAGTCAAAGTACATAAGATGCTGTGCATGTTAACAGTGAAAGAGAAGGGAAAGGATACATTTTGCTAATGCAACCCTAATACTGTAACTGATACGATATGAATTATTATCAGAAAAAAATAAATATTCTAATTCCTTCAATCAGAATGGGACTGTAGCGGTCTATATTTAAATGTAAGCTCATAGCAGAGTTGTTTTTCCCCGCTTTAATGTATAAATGCTTCCTCGCACAGCTTTAGTAACTGAATGCCTGCAGAAGTGTGAGCTATTAGCCATGTAAATAACAAATCATCAGTCATCATTGTCAACATTTATGCATTGTAATTTGAATGCATCGTTCCATTCACCGCTGTGTGCTCCTTTTAGGCTTTAGGTTGTTGTGCTCTTTATGCATTCAGCTTTCAGACTAATAAACATAAGCAACATGAGTGGATGCAGCATATGTTGGATTTTGAGCGGGGAAAAAAATCCATGAGATCATTATATGTGAGAGTGCCAGGTATTTCACGCTCTTAGTCACCACTTTTTTGTTGACAAGCTCGCCATGTGTCAATATTTGTCACCGTCGCGCGCTTGCCATCGCTTTTGGCTGAGACAAAGTGCAATGAGAGGCCGATCCGATCTGAATGGTAAACAACAGAGGCGGAAATGGGTAATTAAGTTAGAAGTTAGCAAAAGTGTCTGCTGCATTTTAATGCCGATGGCCTGTGCACGCCGGGTAATTTAGGATTTCAATTGTTGTTGTTTTTCAGTGAAATGCAGGTGTTTTGTGAAGACAGACGATTTTGCCCTGTATGCCAAACATTCTAATGAAGCTCACGTACAATCCATAATTTTAACTATCCCCCACCTGCCAGCTAGCCACACACGCACACATCCACACATATGCACGCACACACACACACAGTGCACAAACAAGCATGGGCATGGTACCCACACACACATACACACAATATGCACTAATGAAGCTGTTCTCCTTTCCTCTCTTTTTCGTTCCTGGCTCACTGAAACATGCATAAATCATAATAAACAGAGAGATGAATTTTTAATCAGAAGCTCCCTGCCTGTGTCTTCAGCCCCAGCCTCCTATGGGGAGGAGATGCTGTGATGTGCCAGGTATATGGAGCCTGATATGGCAGGGCCTCCTTCGGGAGGGCTGCTCACTGAGACATGCCTGTCTGGGCTGCCTCGTGCTGGGCATGATCTGCTGGACCGAGCCGTCTCTCTGGAGTTGAGGCTGGCCCTTCGAAAACGCAGCCTGTACTTGCAGGAGGCTTTGGACAGTTAGAGTGGGACGCCTGAGGAGAAATATTCAATGAAACTCTGAGCTTGGTTTTAATCAGAGAGCAGTCAGTCATTATTCTGACTGTCCATTAACATACATGAAATAGATCCTAAGAAAGTTAGAGTTCATAACTTTGCACTAAATTGTGCAGTAAAAGGTTGAAATATTTGAAAATAAATGTTTTTTTTGAGATTTTGCTTTATTTTTAAAGAAAGATTTGCAGGTCCAACATTTTCAGCCATGTTTTTCCAGAAGGCATCCAGTTTCTTTCCCCATGAGAGCCTTTTCTCTCTGGAGACTAAACCGCTTCGCCCCAGACTTTTAGTTTTTAGTTTTGCTCCACTTTTCTGGAAAGCTTAGGCTGCTTGAGGTGAGAATGATGCTTCTTATTGGCAGACCCAGTTTTTTTCATAAAAGGTTATATATTGTGGTGAAACTCTGACAGAATCAGGGGCCAAAAATTCTTCCACGACCTGGAATTAACACCAGGATTTATGGACATTTGCTCAGATGCCCGAGTATTGCCAGGATGGTACGGCCAAGTCAGTAATGTTCTGAGCTGTAAACTAGTTCATGCAAATAGCAGTTCAATAAAAATACAATATCGAGGACTGATCATACATGTTCAACTCTTTTTTAAATAGTGGCAGTTAGAAGTGGACAGGAGGCTGTGAGCTACACCAGAGGCTGTGGAAATTGCATATATTTGTGATATGCTAATCTTGTTGCATTGAGGTTATTTATATTCCGTCTTAATAAACTGTGAAAATTCAGTGCACAATTGACTTCATGCTGTACTTGGCCTCCTTCCATCGGCGCAACACAACTTTACTGTGATGTATACGATTTATTTACCTCATAAAAACTTCATAAAAGGGTGGTAAAGCTGAGTTAAGGTTGGTTTATTTTCCACTCTGTCTGCAGCTCTATATCTGGAGTCTGAGCCCGGGTTGAGCTGTGCCAGAAACACAGAGATGATGTGCAGTAAATGCGAATAGTGGGCATTGTCGGCGTGGCTCGGTGCCGGACTGGGCCGTGCCCAGTGGTCATGCAGGCAGTCCAGAGCTGGACTGGTGCTAGGTTGTTCCAGAGCTGTAGTATTAGACTCAAATAGGCCCACAACATAACAACATGAGCTGAGCTGTCACAGGGGATTACTTCAGCTAGGCAAGCCAGCGGGGTCTCCACTGCTCTGCTGCTCTACCAGGGAGAGAGAGAGCGAGAGCTAGAGAGTGGGGGGTATGGGGAGGGGGAGATAGGGAAGAAGAGGAGGGTGGAGAGTGGGGTGGGGGTGGGGGGGACGCTTGTTTCTCTATGAGAGAAGAGGGAACAACGGCAGAGAGGCTGAGAGGAACAAGGCAGAAGAGAGAGAAGCAAAGAGAGGCCGCTTGTTGCAAACGTCTAGCAGTGGGGGGGGGAAGAGAGGAACAGAGGACAAAAGAGGAGGAGGAAAGAAAAGAGTTGCCAGCTTGTATCCTGATAAAGTGCATTAGTTTGCTTGTGATGTTGGAGCACTCGTCCGAGCTGGGCTTTGTGGGGAGAGTGTGTGTTGATGCCACTTGCTGCCTCCCTCCTGCAGCCGCCGGTGCGGGATCTATGAGAGCTGACGAGCTGCTGCTGAGGTACACACTCGCACGCACACGCATCTGTGCTCACACGTACAACAACGAACATGCGAGTACTTCTTTCTGACCCAGATGCTGCCTCCGTGCGATCCAGCTAGGGTGTGCCTCTGCTGCATGGTTACTTTGGCATCAGCGAGGTTCATGAGCATCTTTGTGTGTGTGTGTGTGTGTGTGTGTGTGGAGGGGGAACCTAAACAAAGTCCAGATGCTGGCTTATTCCTGTGTTTTCTGGAGATTTGACGTCTAGCAGGTTTTACTGCAACACCTCCTACCCGGACCTTCAGCCTAACAGTGTTGTTAGCTGGCAAGATATTTCTCACTGCTTCCCTGCAACTGTTTGCCCAGTCAAGCGTAACATCCAATGCTTGTACTTCTGCTTTTTTTGTTGTTGTTCTCTATCTTCCGCTTCGTTCACCCCTCCTCCTGCTGTGTTAGCAGCATTGTGTGGACTACAAACAGTTAAAGCTGAAGAATTAGCAAATAAATGGTCGCTAACAGTAATTTTTTTTTTTTTCTTGCCTCTATTGCTTTTAAATTAAACATCTGGCTGGTCAGTGTCATTCACCTTTGACTTCATTCACAGTTCGGTTGTTTTTATTTATATACAATGTTTTTCATGCAGTCGCTGTGTTTGCCTTTCAGCTAATTTACATTTTCGTATTATTCCACCCACATGTACATGAATATGTATGATTTATAGTCTTACTCGCTTCCTTGGTGTCAAGAGTTGTAGCATTTAATGATGTCAGTGCTGATTCTTAAGCTTGTAATAGAATTCTGATGTCTTAAAGTAAGAAAAAAACACCACATTTTCTGTTGGACCTACACAATAACACACACACACAAACACTATTATCTGATGAAACTATAAAGATGTCCGTTATTTCACCTAAGACTTTTAATGCTCCCTGATTGTTTAAGATTTGAGATGAAGCCACCCACTGGCTTGTAGACTTGTGAAGCTTGAAATTAGCTTTTGTGGCCACCACTGTATCATTTTGTTTAATCCAGACGTGTTCGTATTTTGTCTTTCGTCCCTCACCCCCAACCGGTGGCAGGACATGGGCACCACTCCCTGGGCCTGGTTGTGTCAGACTTTTCTTCCTGTTAAAAGTAAGTTTTTCCTTCCCGCTGTCGCCAAGTGTTTGCTCATAGGTGGTCGTCTGAATGTTGGGATATTCTGTATTGTTGCAGGGTCGTAGCTTTGCAATATAAAACACCTTAAGATTGACTGTTGTGATTAGGCGCTAAATAAATAAAACTGAATCGAACTGGAAGCCTGCAAAACCCCAACAGACTGTATGGCACTGACCAGTGCTAACTGACATACAAAAAATACACCAAAGTGTCCTTCACTAAAAACTGTGGCGCACATATTTTGGTGTGTATTAGAATGATCAAATATCCAGTGCTTGAATTCATAGGAGCTAAACTAAAGCCTAGCAGACAGCAAGCAGCACCCACTGGTCAGTTGAGGTTGCAATGCCTGAAATAATCATTTAAACAGGTGAGTTACAAGTAAATAAATCAAAAACATTTCCCATACAGTTGTTAATTGGTTATAAAAACCAAGATAAAAAGATTTTTATTCTCTTTATAAATTCGGGGCATTTTAACATGGCGGTCTAACTCCATAGTTGAGTTATTTAACAATTTATTATAGACCATAATAGTCTCATTTGAATCTTATAATTGTTTTTGTTGCCAGTTACTTTTTAATTATAAACTTGTTCATTTTGGAAGATTCTTCTTTTATATAATTAATTTAAGGTTTATAACATAATATATTATATTTAAAAGACTGTATTGCGATGTAAAAATATGTACTGTAAGTTTTCATCAGTATTCATCACCAGTGGTGGAAAATGATTTGCGAGACTTTTTTGTAGCATTGGCTGTTTAAAATGAAGAAAAACAGAGTACAGATGGAATGGGGGATCTCGGTAAGAAGACCAAACGCACCCACTCAACCACTCACCATTTGACTGTGTCCAACTACCAAAGCTTGAATTTGTACTTGCTATTTATTTACTGAAATCTGTGCAATTTCTTTTGCATGTCTTATGGAGGGATGGTGGAGAAATGCCTGTTCTTGTTCTGTATGTTGAACTGTTGGGAAACGTTACGAGAAACTGAAACAGGAGAGTAATGAAGTGACAGTAGTGAGGATGGGAAGGAAAGAAGCATCCCTGCTTTCAAAATATGAGCCAAGCAGTCGAGACGCCCAACTTTTCTCTCTCCAGCCTTTCCCCTCCATTCCCGCCTTTCAAAGTGAATCATTTTTATTTTTAAAGTTCCGATTACAGATAAATTTTCCCCTACCAGTCACACTTTGTCTGAACTCCCCTCCTGTTGCATACAAGATTGAAACAAGCTTCTGCTGCGCACCTGATCATGAAAAACAGTCATGCTGAGGTTGACTTGTTTTGCAACGAGTCAACATATTTCATTGATGTTTGCAGGTAGTAATTTATTGCACCATAATTTACTGACTGAATCGGTGAATGCTTCATTGGGTGACAAATGAAACTGCTTTTGAGGCATGCACTTCATTTGCAATTTCCCGATGAAAAATATGACTTTGAGCGCTTTCTGCATCAAGCAGTTTCTCCCAGTGAGAAACATGGGGGATATTTTCCAGTGGTTTAGCACATGTGAGGGTTTATAGGTGGTGCGGTGGGCTGAGATAGCGTGAACATCAAACGACAAAGTCCACTGCAGCAGATTAGTGATGACAGATACCAGTAATTAATTTGGGGCTTTCCTCCAGCAGAGTGGTTATGAAATAAAACAGTAGTTATGTAGTTAAAATTGTTAACGTTGATCCAGTACAGAAGACACTGTGACATTTTAGACTTTATCCATTTAGTGTCTCAGTCTTAGGACAATACAGAGATAGGAACTAAAAATACAGAAAGCAAAGAGTGTCAAAATTTGTGAATGCCACCTAGCTGCTGACTCCCAGCCTCACTAAAAAACGATGGTTCATCTACATGAGAGTAAAAAAAGAAAAAAGAGAAAAAAAGAAGTAACATGGCAGCACTGCAGGTCTCGTAAAACATTGCCAAGGAATTCACCCACTTTCCTAAAAAAGTGTCTCAAAAAGATTTCACAGTAGATATCAAAGGTGAAGCCAGTTTTAGATTTATCAGCTGATTGGAACTCCTGCACTTACCTACTCGTGTCTCATCGGCTGCCCGACCTTCTCAGGGGTTTGATTGACTTTCATCATCTGATAAAGGTGTGTTGTTTGGACCTGATTAAGGTCTGACAGACCAAAACTTTGTGATTTAATAAATATTTCAACAGTGGGCAAGACTGTGTGGGAGTTCCAGTCATGTGTTCTTAAAAAAGTACATTTCCTGACGTGCTAGTCGCTTATTCTGGTGTTCGATTATGTCCAATTATGTCTTTGTCGGTAAAAAGCTATAAAATTGATGATGATTCAGAGCTCACAAAGTTCTGACAGCTACTCTAATTCTTAATTGCCTGCAGCTCAATGCTTCCTGGTTCAAAATCCTTAGGAAATAACACTTGAACTTTTTATTCTTTCTTTGCAGTTTTCGTACCAATCCAGTGGGTCAGGTTGGACTCTTGGTGGGGTCATTCTGGCCCACGGGCCATATCTTTGACACTCCTGGTGCACCGAAAACTATGTCGCCCACAGTTGCAGAGCATGACTCTTACTAGGGAACTAAAGTGAGGTCATTTAGACCTCTACCTCAAATTGCACCAGTACTACCCTCCAAAATTGGAGCCAAATAGTTAATATTTCAATTCAGAGCCAGTGTGCTTTAACACACTATAACCTTACCAACTGTTTTATAAATTGAAGTAAAGAGGACTCATGTCAGAGGAAACTTGCAGAAATAATCAGCACATCTTCCCCTGAGAGTTTGCTTATGTGAGCTAATATTAGTCCTCTTTTGCTCCACCCCTCCTATTCCTCCTTCTTTCTTTCCTCTTGGAGCACTGGCAGTAAAACCAAGCAGCCCTTCTCATTCACCCCACACAGTGTGCCTATCTAATGGTGTGGAGGATATTACGCTTCTATTAGAGCTATGACCGTTGGTTTAGAGTCACTGCCTCTCACTCCCATTTTCCCAGATGGGTCAGGGCAATGGGCGTTAAAACGGCCTCTGTTCCCTCCTCCCCCTTCCTCCCCTCCAGCCTTCTTGAATCTGCTAAACCAGCCGTCGAAGCCTCTGTGAAGGGAGCGCACCTCGTCTCCGCGCTACAACGATTTAATCTGCCGAGCACCTTTTCAATCAAAGAGTGTCAGGCAGGGCCGCTCTCGACACGACTCTAATACAATGCATGGACACACACGTACAGGAAGTGAGGGCGAGCGAGGGCGACTACTCCTGCGCGCACGTGCATCACATGCCCAGGCGCAGATCAATACTCGCAATCATACAGGTGACAATAGGCGCAGGTTTATCGCCCCTGATTCACACCCTGCTATCATCACCTTCTCAAAATCGCACAATCAAGGGAGGGGAGGGTGAAGGCAGAGGGTGCATATGTGAAAGAGGAAGGAGGGAACAGAGCACGGGAGCTTGCAGGTACATGAAATGTGTGAATATGTGCGTGAAATGAATTGAAATGGGTGTGAAAGTGCATCTATTTGCAGGCGGATGCATATGCACATCCCTTTGTATGCCTGTGTGTGTGTGTGTGTGTGTGTGTTTGCATGCGCATGAGTGAATTTCCGCTGTGTGCGTGTGCGGCAGATGCGTTATATTCCTCCTTTCTTTTTTTGGAGTGTGTGCGTGTACATCTGTGTGAGTGTGTTTGAGGTGTGTATGTGTGACGGTTGTTATCAGAATGACACCATCCCACTCCCTCTCTCCTGCAGCCCCAGAGGATCAGTGGAGCTGCACCAGTTTCAAATGAAAATAAATGAGAGGCAGTGACCGCTACTGCCTGGGTCCCGCTTTAATGAGGAAAAGGAGCAGAGAGGGAGGGAGGAGAAGGAGAGGACAGAGGTGGTGGAGGAGGGACGAGAGGATGGGGAGAAGGCAAGGGGAGAAATTGGAAAGTGAGGGTGAGATTGGCCCGAGTTGGCAACGACGGGACCGAGAGAGAGAGAGAGAAAGAGAGACGAATGGAAAAGAGAGGAGGGGGTGGTGATGAATGGAGGGCCTCTGTCTGTCACTGATGCGATGGCCAATTACAGTTGGAGCACGCTCCGATGCACTGCAGGTGGAGCGGACACTGTTTTGAGTGGCCAGAGAATATCCCTCCATCCTCCATTTGCATTGAGAGGAGAAATCACTGCACAGTGTACAACTTAGAGCAGCTTTGGGGGGTTTACTTTGTGATTCAATAGAACATTACACCTTTTTGGGTCTGGGCTGAACTATACAGGGATATTTTTTTTACCACGCATCTTCAAGGATTATACGCTCCCTTGAGGTATATTTTTCTTTTACTTCCCAAGCTTATTAAACCCTTAAAAGAGTAATGAAGCACTGCTTTTTCAGCTTGGGGCTCGTACCAAAGTTGTGTAGTGACATGGTAGTGTGGCCGACACGTCTGGAAGTACAGCCGACACATTTTAATGCACAGAGTACCACTTTAGTGTCTTTTTTAACATGCAACATGGTCCAGTGGGGTTCAAAAGAAGGCCCACAACATCTGAAAGAGACAATGTAAGGCCGTACACATGGTGCTCTGCTTTTATTCTCACTGTTGTGGGAAGTTTGCATGGTAACACGTGGTTTATTATTATAAAAGGGAGTATTTTTCACCCAGACAATGACAGAAAAAGAGAAGCCAAAAAAGGAAAGCGAAATTAAAAGTGAAAAGTGAAGTGAAAGTGTAAAAATCCCAGACGTCAGGTAGAGACATGTATACAACCCACCACCGTACAAAGATTTATTCTTCTGAATCTAGTAAAATCGCATTATGAAGCAGTCGAGCGACTGAGTTTCAACTCAGTTTTATTTATATAACACAGCAAGACTTGTTTCAGCTGCTTTATATCATAAGGAACCCACACTATCACACGATATGATAATAATCAGCACACATTCATACATATACATACATAAAGCTTCAGTAAAACTATAGAAATATATAACAGGATCCTATTGTTTAGGATATTAACCTCATCCGGATCCTCTAACATTGTCCTTATGGAAAATCAGAATGAAGAGGGTGTTCTCAAAATAGGTTAAAGGTTAAAATTATTATAACTGTGGAAGATTCTAGATAAAAATTAATGGCATGTAATAGTGGCATGTAAACACAACAGTAGTCAAAAGAGTGGAGAGAGGAAGGAATGCTCGCTGCATCATGGGAAGTCCCCCAGCAGCCTGAGCCTATAGCAGAAACTACAGGGTCGTTCAGGGTCACCTGATCCTTAGTGATCCTAAAAAATATAGACATACGCTTCCTGTATTCCTACATGACACTAGCATTTCCTAGCAGTATCCTTTATACACTGGTTTTCGCAGGATTTTTAAATTAAGTCTAAAGGTTGTGTTACATTGTTCAAAGAGCTGCTCGAAACCACATAAAGCTTTAGGTTGGAGCTGTAACTTAACCAAATTTCAGAGCTTTTTACTGCCATAGAAACTCAGGTGTAGCATAACTTGATACAGGCCTTTAAAATATCACAGAATTAACCCAAAAAGAGCCATGGGGCTTATTGAGAGTTTGCAGATATGAGGTCAGCAGCGATGCATTTCTACTTCAGCGCGGCTGAGCGTTGTCCATGCCTGTCTAGCAGAGACTATTAAAACTAGCAGACAGCAGCACAGTATAGCCGGGAGGCCTCTTCTGGGGCAGAGGACATCAAGTGTGTGTGTGTGTGTGTGTGTGTGTGTGTGTGTGTGTGTGTGTGTGTGTGTGTGTGTGTGCAGAGAGAGAGATACAAACAGACCCACACATGTCATGTCGAGACCACCGGTGCAGACATTAGTGTGTGAGGGTCAGTGAGCAGGTCAGGAGGTATTTGCTCGACAGTGTTGGACTTGATCACGATGTCCTGTAATGCGGAATTTATGTGTGTATTCTACGTGTACATGTGACTCTAGAGGTCAGAAGCACGTGATGTGATTTTTCCACTTTGAACAACTTAAAAATTGCACTCATCCTTCTCTGCCAAACTAGAACAGACAGTCACTAAACTCTTTACAGTAAATACTTTGGCTCACATGTCTGTCTTGGATCATTGCCCAATTATTCATTTTGCACTTTAGATCTTGCCGATACTTCTTCTAATTTAGACTTTTCCCTCAGTCTCAAAAGAAATCGAGATCTCACGACATGTATACATCCATTACTAAGGGCTGTCGCCACCCATTTTGGTTACCTAGGTGACATTACAGAAAAACATTTAACATAAGGTCCTGGCTGAGGGTAAAATAATTAGTTATGAATAATTAATGAAATTGTTGCTGTGGTGCCAGATGTGTAAATGTGCATAGCTCAGAGGAAAGACTCCAACAAATAGCCACAAGCAACAAACTTCAGCTCCTGTTAACATCTTGTCAAACCCAGATTTCACTGGTGTGGTTCTCCAGCAGCTTGAGTATGTAAACTGTGTCTCTTTGCTGTTTGGAGGTAGCGTCTGGATTTACAGCTAATATACTATCAACATCAAAGTGCTGATCATTGTTCCCCTTTCCGGCTCACAATGTTATCAGTATAAGTCGTTTTAGTGTGGTTCTTATTATACTAATGTTTGCCAGGAACATCAGTAATCTTGTTACATGAATCTTATAAGAGTAATCTAATGAAGTGAGGGGTTGGGAAAAGCTTAAAAAGCCTGGTTGAGGAATTTACACTACTGTCTCATCCCAGGGCGCAGCGTTCCTCTCTTCTGTCAGACATCAATAGAATAAGTACAAGCTGATTCTTTCGGTGTTTGTACCTTGGCAAACCTGCAGGTTGGAGGTCAAAAGGTTGACCTCGTCACGCGTTCCATTAAGAACTTTGTTCTTCTATTTTCTACAGCTTATCGGGGTCTGTGTGACGGGTGGAGCAGTCTAAGCAGAGATGTTCATACCTCCCACTCCTCGACCACCTCTTCCAACTTCTCTGGTGGGACACTGAGGCATTTCTAAGCCTGCTGATAATCTCTCAAGCATGTCCTGGTTTTGTCCCGGGACTTCCTCTCACTTGGATACCTAGGCGGTGTCCAAGAAGAAGCATAGTCAGATGTTCTGACTTTTTACCTTTAGGCACTAATATCTACTTGGGTAGATGTAGGAAATAATGCTTACGTAGTGTTTATAAACCCTTCCTAGTTCTATCAGAGCTTTCATCCTGTTTCCTTTCCACTGTCGCCAAGTGCCTGCTCATAGGGATCGTCTAATTCTTGAGGTGTTCCCTGTATTACCTGAGGTGACTGTTGTTGTGATTTGGCAATGTTAATAAAATTGAAGTAAACTGCATTGAATTAATGCCAGCGGGTCTTTTGCAGATTGGCGTGTTTGAAGAATTGGCCTGTTTCACTATTGCCCCATCATAACACCAACGCCAAAGTCCACCGTGTATAAATCTGACATGGTAAAAAAATGGTAAATGGCCTGTATTTATATAGCGCTTTACTAGTCCCTAAAGACCCCAAAGCGCTTTACATATCCAGTCATCCACCCATTCACGCACACATTCACACACTGGTGATGGCAAGCTACATTGTAGCCACAGCCACCCTGGGGCGCACTCACAGAGGCGAGGCTGCCGAACACTGGCGCCACCGGGTCCTCTGACCACCACCAGTAGGCAACGGGTGAAGTGTCTTGCCCAAGGACACAACGACCGAGACTGTCCAAGCCGGGGCTCGAACCGGCAACCTTCCAATTACAAGGCGAACTCCCAACTCTTGAGCCACAATCGCCCACATGTCAGCGGATTTGACAGTCTGACTGTATGAAAATGTTTGGGTAGTATTTTCTCATGTCAGCAGTTTGTTTGTGTATGAGCAGAGGTTTTTTAGGGCGGTGCGCTGGATATGACTGGCACTCTGCATCAGTGGTTACAGTACTAGATTAGTACTACTTTATTACCCAAGGACACGAGCTCTGTGGACAGTGCAACTCATATTCAATCCAAATGGAAAGAACAAGAAGACCAAAATGAAACATGCACAAAATTAGCTTCTTTTTAGTCCTTAACATTTATGTCGATATTAAGAAGTGGTATTAAGCCTCAGCTGTATATTGTTTAATCCCTGAACTGCTGACATTTTCCTCTATTCTTTCTTATGCTAATATTTGCTGCACGTGAATCTTCACATACTGTGAAGGTAAAAAAATGTTTAAATCACCATAATAACCTTCTTTTTTCTTTTTCACAAAGTGGCTTCATACTCAAGCCATCTTTCTTTCTTGGCGCCGCTCGCGTTTTCACATGATGGTATTTGTGAATAGGCCTCTTTATCCTGGAAATGACAATATATGTGACACACCTGACAAAACATGCATATAAAGTGAGTAAAAAGTGAAGGTTGTGCTAAAATGTTAATCTGAATTCTACTCTTGATTCAGGGTAAATAGATGTTTAATAAAAATTAAAAATTGAACAATAAAAAAGCACTGAGCTGAAAACCCCTAGCCCGGTGAGTTTGTGTGTTTTGAGTCAGATTGTGTTTCCAAAACAGGTCAGCGAGCATTAGGGCACTGCAGCCCACTGCAGGTAGAGATGGGATCCACGTTAACTGGAACACGATGTCCTAACCAGAGTCCAGCAAGGGCCAGAAACAAGCTGACAGAGAGGGTGAAGAGAGGGAGAGGTGCAGTGAGTGATGGAGGAGAGGGGAAGGAGACAGATGAAAGCATGAAAATGGAGGAGAGAAGGAGAAGGCGGCTGGAGAAAATATGGGAATGAGATCTGAAGATTGAACAGTGAGTGGCAGCGAGAGCGATGGAGAGAGTGTTAGAAAGAGATGTCTCTACTTTTATTTGGTTTTCAGTCCGCCGTTCTGAGCTTAACAGAATACGAAAGTAGCAGGAGGACTCGGCTGGACTGGGACGCCTGTAATAGCCTTTCATTTAGGAAGCAGTCTATCTGCAAACGCACACACGTGTACAGTGCGGAATAATCACTGATCAAAATGGGGTTTTTTTTCCAGCGACGATGAATGGTAGCAGTCAGGGTCTGTCTGGTTTTTGCTCCTCACATGTCCACTTAGGCTCAAACGCAGATGCTTGCTTTTTTGAATTATTCATGAACCCCTCATTAAATATTCACGTGTGAAAAGCCGGTACCATCAGCTACCCACAATCCTCTCCTCTTGGGTGAGGTACAGGCAGGAAAGAGAAGACAAGCAGGATGATACTTATACTTATGTACCTAACAGAAAGCAGTTTTATTCTTTTGTTTAATTTGTTTTTTTAGGATCGCCTCTTTTTGGTCCTCCCTCTTTGTTTCTTTCTTCTGTCTTGCCCCGCCTTATCTCCTCCTGTTCTCCTTCGTTCTGGGTGATCAATTCGTATTGCTCGGGCAGCTGAGCCCCCCTGAGCCCGGGGTTAGAGAGATGAAGGCAGGGAAAAGATAGAAATAACTAGACAGAGGGAAGAGGCGAGAAAGACAAAAGTACAGGAGAGCAAGCAAAGGCAGAGCCAGACCTTGCCACGAGTAGGGCCTCTTGGCGAACACAGGACCCTCGGGTGAAGAAATGGAGTGATAGGAGAGGTGATGGCTGAGGGTGGAAAGAGACGAGAACAACAGCGGCGGCAGGGAGAAAATAAGGTAGAACACAATGTGTGAAATGTTCACTGGCTCTGAAGACTGGTCCTGAGTAAATACAGGCTCAAGGATGCTTCTCAAGTCTTTGTTCATGCTTTCACAGCGGCGTGTACACAGGCCTACAGCGATTTTAATCTTCACTTGTAAATAAACCGTAACTATGGAGAAATGACGGGCTCAGTGGTCACGCCCGTGCATCAGTCATCACCGAGCACCAAGAACACGACGAGGTCTTTGAGGTTCTGCACACCGGGGTTCTCTTACATGCTGTGCTGGTTTAATTATGAAGGTTTGCAGCGGTGTGTACTCAGGGGGGTTTGGAACATAGCCGGCACAAGAAACAAGTGTAAACTTTCATGAAATCTTAGTGAAACTTGGCCACGGATCAAAATTTGAAGGTTTGAGGGGACATTCCCACTGTTCCCACCACCTGTCAAAGAACAACTGTATGCTGAAAGACGGCCTTCATTTTAACTTTGATCAAAACTTTACTTTCATGCTTTCACAGTAGCAGTCTTACACTTTTACAAAATCTTTGGAGACTACTCCATATAAGCTGTTTATCCATATAGTAGGATGGAAATGTTTCCTAGACCTTGTGTTTATTATTAGTGTTTATATGATTTGAAAATGAATCTAAAACACAATAAACAACATCATTAGTCCTGAAGACAATCCCTCATTGGGTGTCTTCACGATGTTGCTGAAGAACCCTGTCCGACATGTTCGTTCAAAATCCTATATGTATGCGTCGGTAGATTGAGATGTGGTGGGGCAAAGGCTGTAACATGTGGTTAACTTAATTTTCACATTTATCAAACCATTCAGTGACCCAAAGAAAGAGATTGCTCCCTTGACGATAGAAATGCTTCGTCAAAGGATAAAGGCGATCACTCAGAGCAGCTTTGTATTGATTTGCAGTGACCCTTCTCTTTAAAGGACCCAAACTATCCTTTTTTTATAGGTGTACCGAAAACACCAGATCAGGTGCAGTTTTTTCTTTTGATTTTTTAACGTATTTTTTTTATGTGGGACTGTTAGTTTGATAAAATTAATAAAAGAAGAATTTGGATCCAAGTAGAGCCATAATTCTTGCAGTTCAGCTGAGATGGTACCCTCCTTCTCCTCCTTTTAGAGTATGTCATTTTAGCTGCCTTAGTCCGCCCTATACATCTGCAAGCTGCTTTGAAACCCATCTCCACCCCAGCTCCTTGTTTAATCTCACTTCTGGTTAAATACTGTCTTTTTGTTCTTTTTTTTTTTTTTTTTACCACTAAATATAAATGAATTGAAAATTCAAGTTGCTTTAGACTCCTAAGTGAAATAAAGCCACTGCATCCCTATTGTAGCTTAATTTGATCCGCATGGCCAAAATCTGTAGCAAACCTAACCCAGATACAGATCTATTGGCAGCTCCATGGGCAATATCAGCGTCGCTCTTTCACTGTGATTCTTTTTCACTGGCCTCATGAACATGGCCATTTATCACATGTAATAGGACTATCTCAAGGTTTAGGGGCAACACACGGTCCTTCATTATCAATCTATGCAAGGCTCCATTGTCATGTGGAAGCCATGAGGTCAGGATTTATCCTCTGTAGCCCCCACTATTAACACCAACCTGCAGCCAGTTGTGCATGATCATGCTGATAGAGTCATCCCTGTGTTATTGAACAGAAAATGCATAATCTTCCTCTACGTGAAGCCCATTCTTTTCTATCAAAACAGGCTTTTAACACCAAAGTTACGTACTAGTGATTCTGGAAAGGCAGAATATCGTTACAAATTCACAGCAAACCACTGTGCAGCTATATAAATATGGCTATATTTGCATGTTAAATGCACAGCTACATCTCAAATTTGCATGTTAAAGCAATGCCTCATATCCCCTCCCCCTCCTCTCAGATCCCCCCCTTCTTTTTTCTTTTGCTTACCTATACTCTCCCACATCAGTGCTGAAAGAAAGGCAAGCAGTAATCACAATAAATAACATGTATACAGAATAAAGTATAGACCATGTCCAGAAATGAAATGTACAATATGTACAGAGATAAATATATATATGCAAAAATAAAAGGTGCTAGTCAGGCCAGATCAGGTATTTGCATTGATTAGGGCTATTGCTCTGGTTTAAAAGCTGCCCCTGAGTTTATTTGTCTGTGATACAAAGATTTGTTTATAGTTAGAAACAAATTAGGGGACATGCACTACATTTGAATGTTCAGTTCACTCATTTCAAACCTGATGCATTTTTGCTGCAGCGGCCACGCTGTGAGATGTGTGCGCAGAAGCTTTGGCCAAACACAGACATGCAGTTTCAGCTTTAAGCCGTTTAAAATGTAAGGGTAGTGGCTGCTGTCGTTTTCAGCATGGTTTTCAGTCACTAATACTGTGTGATGTTGACTGTGACCAAGTCTTTGGGGTAATACAGTCAATCAACTTATGTTGTGTTCAGATGCCTAAATGACATTTTGGGAGACATTTGAATTGGCAGTTTAGCTGTAATGAGCCATGTTTTGGTGTTGTGTGCCCATGTTTCAAGATTTTCTCCTCTGATGTGACAAAGAAATGCAAATAAATTGTAATTTTTTTAGGGGGAACGATGAAGTAGGAGTATGAAATGCAATCAGAAAGTTTAGTGACTCCACCTATAAAAATCACAAACCTTACCTGATTTAAATTTGGCCAGTCACTCGGTTTGCAATAAAAGTGATGTGGTGAATCCAAAATATGGAGGTCTTTCTTCTTCTTGCGAGCCGCCATCTGAAAACGGTGTTCGTGAGCACCAGGTCAGGCCTGAAAATGACAGCCTGCTATGGGAACGCAGCCCATTGTCATGCAGCAGTTCGTTATATAATGTTCAGCACAACCCCTGGTCTGATGAGGGTCGAGTGTGGTGAAACATGCAGAGTCGTCCCCACTCCTGGGACACTCCAAGCCCTAAGGCACTGATGTAGGATCAGCGTTTCCCATCCACACTGTGACCCAGGTTCTCGCAAGTAAACATGCAAGCTGACCCCCCGAGCACAGCCGCGGGCCAAGTCCCACCCACACCATACACTTACCCTGCTGTATGTGCGCATACTGAGCTTTTTTTTTTTCCTCCCATTGACCCAGATACTCATATTCTTCCCCCAGAGAGCCGCCTCTCTCAGTCTAAGAGAGCCTCATTATTTCACTGGAGTGCCTCCCCTCTTTTCTCCATCAGAGGAGGACGAAGGAAGTGGGGCAACCTGGCAGTCGTACCGCGCAGGGGTGCGTTCAGGCCCGCACGGGTTCCACGGGGAGGCATGCTGGATCCACACAATTAATGCAGTGTAAAACCGAGTCAGCAAATTTGCAGAAAATTATGAGCAGGTTCATTATTACAAGGCTGTCCCAGAGCGTAACTGCACCTCCAAATATGGTCAACTCATTTGATTCTAAATCAACTAAGCAGCAGTTCTTTTATGAAGTTACCACACTGAAGCATGACTGCGCAGCACTCATTATTAGCTTACTGGAAAGTAAGGATCCACTAAACTGATATTTGGTTTGTTGATAGATTATTGTGGCCTCATGATGCGTGTTCCCTTAATTTAGTCAGACTGAAAACAGGCTCACACTGAAATAACCCAGTGATCTATGCTGGTGTGGGAGTGTTTGTGGTTATTATCTGAGAGATGGTGACATATGATCCATTTGAGTTTTCTTTCTTTTTTTTTTAAATTCCCCCATATCAAATAACATAAGGTGGAATTTTACAGCTCTGTAAAATAAATGCACAGACGTCCATTTTCCTGAGGAAGACTGTGGAATTACAGCCAATGCATGCTTCCATATATTTTGATTGGCAAGAACGGCCAGTGATTTGGGATTACGCTACACTAGCCCTCTTTTAGCGCTCCTGCTTTATCAGCAGAGTGGCCATACTGAAATAAAGGAAGCCCCTGTGTTTAGATGTGCAGAATTGCAAAGATGTAGAGAGCATCACACATACTCGCATAAAGCCATTAACAAAATAAATATCTATTCATGATTTCCAGTAACTGCATCCACGTTTGAGCTTAGGCTAAGCCATCTTTAACCTCTTAACACCCATCAAAATAGAAATAATATTACATTGAATTCTCACCTAAGTGGCATTCCCAAATGAAAATCACAGGAGAGACAGGAGAGACATGCAAGATTTAAAAGGTGAAACCTTCGAGTTTCTGAAACTATGTTTGTTTAGATCTAAACTAAAGCAGGTCACTGGTGAGCTGGTAGATGCTGAGAGGTTAAGTACATTTCTTCTTGAGGAACAAACATTTATTATTAGTATTATTATTATTTTGTGTCACTAACAAAAGTAATAGAATCTTTAAAAGCATGATGCCACAGAAACACTGGCTAGAAACCACGATTAAGTCCAGTGGAAGATATTTAATGGTTAAATGTTCCGATCATTCTAATATTTGTGCGCGGTTAGCTTTATCTCAGAGGTTAAACTCTGCGTCTTGGCGCCGACTGCGTTTGGAGACTCTCCGAACATAAACGATTGAAGCCGCCTCCTGTTCGGAACATCGTGTGTAGATGTGAAAGCATCCTCGTCTGTGGTGAACGGCGCGCTCTGGTAGCCGAGGAGACCTAATAGTTAAAGATCAGCTGCAGCGCTATGCGCCACGCCTCCACGGCTCGACACCTGGCTCTCCAACAGTCCGTCAGTTGCGCTGTTGCGGAACGGTTTTTCAGACAGGACCGGCGGAAGAAAAGCGGGAGGTAGAGACAGAGAGAGAGAGAGAGAAAGAGAGAGAGGGAAAAAAGCGAATGGGGGGCAGGAAGAGGAGAATGTGACAACTGCTGGATGCGGACAGAGTGTGTGCGGCTGGCTACACTGCCTTTGGGGAGGCCTCGGCTCTTGCACCTGTCCCTCTCTGTCTCCGCGACCAGGCGCAGTTTGGACGAGAGCGACGCTCCTTTATTTATCAGGCAGGGCGCACAGCGGCGGAGGCGCACACACACTCTCTCACACTCTCTCTCACACACACACGGACGGTACTGTACGCACACACTCATACACAGGGCAGGAAGGCAACATGACTTCATCCTACAATCTGGATTTTCTGCCCGATATGATGGTGGAGAGCCGCCTGCTCGTTCCCGGGGACAGAATGTGAGTTATTCGGCTCTTCTTCTCGTCCGCCAGTGGCGTGTGGGTGCGTGTGTCTGTGTATGCTGTCCTGAAAAGCAGCTGTCCGATGTGGAAATGTTGCTCTGCTACTTGATATGTGACCAGAATCGGGGTCAGAATGAAGGCTGGAGCCCGTGTGACTGTATCTGTGTGTTATTGTGTTAGTTATGGCTTGTTGTTATTAATATCCGTCGATAAATTGTGCGGGGATCGCAGGAGCGCCCGCGGCTGTTATCAGCTATAGACAGGATGGTGATGAATGAACGCCATTATGGGAAATTAATGCCACCGCCGTGAATAAATACCCTTTCTTTACTAAGCTGTATTATCCGGCGTGTGTCGTCAAATTGTTGTATCCCGTCAGGTCGACTCTGGGAACATTTAGAGCATCGGCTTTTCCATCTCGCTCCGTGGAGCAGAGGAGGGGAAGTTGCTTTGATTTGCGGCAGCCGCCCATCCTCATTTCTTTCCCCGGCTCTCGCCGGGCTGGAAGCGGCGGGGTCGGGACCGTGCGGCGGGCTTCGGGAGCGCACGATGCCGAGACCCATAACGACCGACGGAGTGGATCTGTGGTTGTAATAAAATAAAATAAATAAAACCGCAGGGTGGGAAACACAAGTGTTCTCAGTCACACGAGACTCGATCAACTCCACCACAGGCGGGTTTTTGTTTTTGTTTTTGCGCTCTCATCCCGTGTTTTTCTCCTCACTTTGGACTCTTGGATGAGGGGGGAAACAATCCGAGCGATTGGAAGAGCAGCAGCACCGCGGCTTTTTCAGCACATTCGGGAATGCACGGATGACTTGTGTCCCGTGGTTCAATTGGATTTGTTGTAATTCAGTTAAACTCCGGAATTTGTCGAGCAGGGACAAAGGGAGGGTTTCATCCCGGCATGATGTGTTTTTTTCCACATGCAGCGCATGTCCCACTTATGTCCCCTCAGCTCACGGCGCCTATTTGTTGAAGGCTCGTGTTCTTTCTTTTTTCCCCCTCTCTCCGTCCTCAGGAGAGAAAACGTGCATGCAGGCTGTGCTGTGGCTCTTCTTTTCATTTTCTCATGAAGGTCTTTTTTTTCAGTGTGCAGTCAGTGTATGTTCGATTGCTGCTGCACTTAACTTCTGGTGACTCATGGTGTAAAAGCACAGAACAAAAGTAACGGAGTGTGTGTGTGTGTGTGTGTGTGTGTGTGTGTGTGTGTGTGTGTGTGTGTGTGTGTGTGTGTGTGTGTTGTAGGGGGAGTTATGAAAAAACCTCATAATGCTTCACTTTGTGGACACTAATCTACAAATGTCATAAAACAGCATTACAATAAATACAATAATGCACGTGGAGATTAAGTGTCTTCCATAAAATGCATAATTAATATTGTTGCTATACTAAAGAAACATGTAAATAATAAATGTCATGGATAAGAGACCCTTTATGCATTTGTAGCTTGCAAATTCTGTGTAAGTCACGTTGAAAAATTGCCAGTGAAGCAAAGGAAAATGTGTCTGTTCAGTGAAGATTAAATACAGTAATATGAATGTATATTTATACTAATATATATGCATACATAATAGACTAGGGAGAAATATCGGTATTGGCTGATATCAGTCATGTTCACTGACAGCACACAGAAGGATAATATCATGTTATCATTTTTAAGGACCAATTTGATTCTCAAAGAAGGCCAAAGCGGTTACTGCCTGGTTGTCTAAACATCCAAAAATGACCAAATGTTTGCTGTTTTTAAATGAAAGTTACATAAAAGTGGAGCCAACATGGAAGTGGTTTAAAAATTCCTTCTTTTTAATAGACAGACAGCAGGAGGCGACTCCTTTTTGTATGGAAGTCTTTGGGAAAACGGCCTTCTTCTCACTCTGTGAGCTTAGCAAACGTTTCCTTGTCAGTGTTTGGCGTCACTCACTAGTTTTGGCTCATGTTGAATTGAACATTCAGTCCATTTTCTAAATCGCAGCCAGAAAATGGGTTATCCAGGACATGCTTATTAGCTAAAGGCTTGTCAGTCAAGATCCACCCTTTGCTCATCACTTCCAGGTTTAGTAAAACCACCTCTGGTTAATTAATAGCCACAAAACTAAATATGTCTCATACATTCCAATCAGCACCATATGTTAGATTTTAAATATATTTCTCAATCAGTGCAGTGAATCTCTTTTTTTTGCTATATAAACATAGCTATGAAAAAGATGGCACCCTAAACTAGCTGCACGTTATTACAACTACATAAAAAGTGTCGTAATATCATAAATGGGACTCGAAAGTCAGTATACGTTTCCTGAAATAATGAATAATAATGAAATAATTCATTGTAAAGCAAATGTAGATATTAGTTTAGCTCTGTTATTGTTGCTTTGTTGTACAATTTGACGTCATTCTGGCCCCCAAAATGTGATAAAAACCACAAACTTTAAGGCAAAATGACTCTGGTTGAGCTGCTTGTGATGCATCAAATCCCGATAAAGTGGTCACACATAAACGTTGCTGTTTTTAAGTGTCACTAAACCAAAAGAGACCGGTAACAGTTTCTCTGTATCACTGTAGGAAGCTGTACGCTGTACAATACTCCAAAACTGCATTAATCAAGAATTATTCATCCTCCACAGTGATAAAAGGCCAGGGCACACACTTTACCCTACAGAGTCTCCCTCCATTGAGTCTCTGTGTAGTGTATCACCCAGATGTTATAGTGAAGCGATGGCTTTCTCATTAATCAGTGTCATCGTTGCTGACAGCGTGGACCCCGTGTATAACTGGCGGGGGTGGACGAGGAAATCATCGCGCTTCCAGAAAGCCTTCTCCTTCTGATGCGCTTTGCATCGCCAGTTGTGTGTATATCTGCCCCGGAGTGAAGGATTTATGAATAATGTGCGTCGCAGGAATTAGACAGGCCTATCTGTGCCCTCTTACCCAGCCGGTAAGGAGGCGGACAGGTTGAACTAGATAGCACTTATGGAGATGACACTTTGTATTTACGTGAACACGCCTCTCGAGCTCACAAGAGGTGCTCTTAGTGATCTTTTCACTTCTTTTTCTTTGTATCATTGTTTTTTTTAACAGCTCTATTTTTCCAGGAGCAATGTAAAAAAATATTTGCATTCATGTCAGCTCCTTTGCTTCCTCCCACCTGATACACCTTTGAAATTCTTTCACTCTGCTGATTCCTTATGACTGGGATCAGGTCGGGAATTGGCTTCATTCCCTCTTCCTGTTCCCTTCCAGTAGCAGCTCCCTCGTTGATGCTGACAGCCCCTGACAATATCAGACTTGACAAATATTAGCTGACATCATAGCTAATATGGAAAATAAATGGGACTAATGGTCTCCCTCTACTCACTCCTATCCAGCCTGAAAATGCAAATAAGGGGTAAAATGAGAGAATCAGGAAAAATTGTGGTAGACCTGTGCCCTTTTCTTTCCACTCTTACTTTGACTCTGAAGCCTAGACTGTCTCTGCCTGTCCCTGGGAACTATGTGACCTTCTTCACCTCCTTAAGCTGAGTGTTGAATCCCCATCTGGTAGAGAACTGTAACGTTCTTCGGGGTCCGTCACACATCCAGGCTGAGGAGGTTCGGCCTTCAGCAATCATTGTTACACATTAATGATCAACCGTGAAGCAAAAATCTGAGTAAACACGGGATTACTAACTAGAGACTTGAAAACAGCAAATGCTTGCGGGGTGTATGCATAACCCGAATGTATAGCTTCCCACCGAATGTCTTTATGACCCTCCCTCCCACTCGTCTCTTCACTTCCCCTTTCTGACCCCCCTGCAGATCATGCAGCTGTGAGGGTTCTGGGACAGACAAGTAGAAAACTTTATGTCAAGATTACACGTAGACCATGCATGCATTTGAGTTTATCCGGTCACAGTGCGCATTGGAAATATAAATAGGGCTTCAAAATACATTAAGGACAATGGCTATGAGCCCAACAATTGAAATACAATTCTTCAGACACTTTCCTTTAGATTTCATGTAATGACATGCAAAGAAAATATGTTCACAGGGGGATGTGATGAGTTTATGGGAGCGATGGGTGACTGGATTGTGCTGATAAATGATGCATACAGCAGCAGGACAGCATGTTGTGTTTTTTTAAAGAGTAGATAACACAGAACGCTTCAGTTTACATAATCGTTAAAATATTAGCAAGCCTGACAGACAAACTGTGACATCTCACTCCATTCTGAAGTCTGAAAGCCTTCCATTGACCTAAAGTCAATTACTTTCCATTCAATGTAAAGTACTGCTTGCCTTCTTTCTTAGTAATTTTCTTTCTTCCTGCACTGCAGACAGGGTGACTGGCTTCACTTAGCAGCCTCGTACCGAGAGAGCTACAACCACACTTCAGACTCGTCCCTCTTTGAAGGCTGAAAAATCTCCAGAGTGCTGTCACTGCTTTCCACCATGTTTTCACTGATTCAGAACAATCCATATTGTTTGCCTGCACGTCTTAAGCTTTGCAACTGGTACCAATGATGCAATCGTGCATGTTTTTCAAATGAGTTGAGCTCGTTTTCTCAGCAATAATTAAAATCTGAAATGTAACTATTAAGCGATGAGGAATTTCACCCGGCTTTAAGGGCAGAGACGGGCAGCAGCAAAGTGTTCTCATGAGAAATGCATGTGAGGAGGAGGAGGAGGAGGACAGACCACGAGGTTTTTTTGAAGGAAGAATAAGGAGGCGGCCTGTCAAGTGTGCTAGGAAAGCTGTTAGCGCCACTAATGGTTATTTTAATTCATTCTATTTAAATTTGACCATTGCTATGCAGACCTTGATCCAAATGTCACTTAAGAGGAAATTTCAAACCGGTGATCACAAGAAATCCAAAATCAGATATTCCCTTTAGTGCTTCAGCAGGGGGGGGAAAAGGTCACGCTGGAAGTACATTTGCATATTTTGCCAATCAGCATCACTGCATGACAAAAAAAAAAATAGATAAATTATGTTATATTCAGCTGTACCGCTTCCAAAAGGAAGGGTTGTAAAAACGCTGATGCTTGCATGCTTTCCTCAGACTCACAGGAAACAGTCGCCACATTTCAAGGTTTGAAGATGTGCATAAAATGAACCCTGAACAAAAGTGCAAATTGTATCCGTATTTATCACAAAACTGGTAATTATTTACCATTTCTGCCTCCAATAACAACCAGAAATTTTGCACAATCTTGGCAGGTCTGACCAGAGTCCTTTCAGGTTAGACCTTTGTCTCTGCTGTCGTCGATGTCCATTGCTTCAATTAAATGTGTAGTCCAATGAAAACTCAGCTCTTTACAATTACAGGAAGTAGATTACACCTTCTGGCAAATCGCGGCACATGCAGATGATCAGACTGGTACATCCGACTAATCTCAGATGTGAAATGGCAGCGAAGAGAGATCAGTGGAAGGAGCATGTTGAAAATTGACGTGGGCAGAGCGGGAGAGGTGCACAGAAGAAAAAGTATGAAAGAGGGAGGAGGAGGAGTGATGGTTTGACAGCATACGACTCCCTGGACAGACATTTGGTTGGATTTAAATCGTGTCCTATCAGAAGTGGAGATTAAAAGAAAAAGAGGGGGTAAAAAAAAAGAAGACAGGTAGCGATGATGGTGGCGATTGTGGCTTTTTCTCTCTCGCAGGCTAAAGAAAGAGGCTTAACATGACACACACAGGCATCCAGTGAGGAACGATTCATCAGCAGATGATTCTGTTATGACTGTTTTTGTTCATAATGGTGTTATTTTAGTGGGAAACATGTACAGTGTGTGTGATATATGATTTGATGGAGTCGTCTTCACGCATCAGCAGCTGCAGCGTTGTTTTATGTCGTTTTCTCTCAGTGTGTGTGTATGTGTGTTTTTGTAATGTCATAATGATGAATGTCTTTCCTCTGCTGGGGCTCAGGAGCAGTTGTCTGTGGCTGACACCGCTGTGTGTAGGTGGTGATGTATCACGACCGTGTGTCTAAGGTCTCACTGTGGATGTTTGTGTGGATGCGTGAGTGTGTGGTAGAGGTGAGGCTGTGAATGAGCAGGTGTGTCCGTTGTTACATTACGGGGTCAACAAATCAAAAAGTTTATGTGGGCTTAGATTGCCTTTTTTGTTTCTTGCGTGTCGGCTTCCACATCTGTAATGACCCTCTGTCCTGAGTGCAGAGCAAATCACACCAGTGTTTATGCCACTTAATTTCTCCACTAAAGTTAATTTAGATTCCATCACTTCTTCGGATCCACCAGATTGCTGGTGACAAACTTAGAGTTGAAGTTAAAAGAGTGTGTTAGCCACACGTAAAAGAGGAGCATTTTTAGAAACCACAGGTTACTGGCTCTCAAATTTAGTACTGCAGTTCTCCAAATGCTTCATAAAAGCAGGTGGATGTTAACCTAATAGTATCCTTACCCTAGGTGGAGGCTGAAAGGTTGAACCCACAACTGAAGTGTGCATCCTCAAAGGTAAACTCCAGGGAAATTCCAATTTTTCACCTTTAACACATCATAATGAACATTTATTTAGGGCACAAGCACAAAGTAAAGTTCAACACTAGACAACGGAGTGCAATAGCACTGCATAATTTGAAGCCCATTATAATAAATGTTAACATAACACTGCAGTAAGGTTACTTGGGTACTGAAGAATGCGTGAAGAATGTGTTATTTATCAGTACTTAACTGCTAATTCCTGATTCAGGACTTGTACTACATAATGATTACTTAGATCCAGCTGGGCGAGTCTATAGGCTGTTAATGAATAATCTGTTAATGATAGTCCATAATTATCCATATACTGATCCAACACCCCACTTTCTTCCAGATGAACTTGGCAGCAACACCCAGCAGCACAATACAGTCATCATCATCACTCCAACCTTAGTTATTCTCTTTTGTCCCTTCAAGTAGTGAAATGTCACACAAAGTACTTCGTACTTCCTCCCTGCTGCAAGATTATGTCACTCTTATGGTCCCCTTAAGTAAAGTGAGCTACTTAGTACACCTTAACAAGTCGCCAGTCTATCGCTAACACTCACATTCCTACCTATGGCTAATTAAGAATCACCAGGTAACTTAACCTCACTGACTGCAAGTCTGTGGACTGTGGGAGGAAGTCAGAGAACCCACATAAACACAGGGAGAACGTCCAAACATCCACACAGAAAGGCTCCGGCCAGAAGGTGGATTCAAACCCAGGACCTTCTTGCTGTGAGGCAACAGTGCTAACCACTCGCCCCAGTCCTGCCCCAGCAGCAGAAGTGATAGTCGTGATTGTCACTGTTAGGTATTGTGGAACGTCTCAGTAGCAACTCGGGCCCTTTTTTACTTGTTCTTTAGAAACTGAGAAAGTTGTTGTGCTTTTTGTCAGAATTTTGTAACTAACATAAATTAATTTTTTGTTCCTGTTGTGAAGCAGAACACATTTTTTGTAGCTGTAAAAGATATCTACCATTGAACTGCCTAAGCAAGTGTATTTGTCAGCATTCAAGAAATACAACTCCTGCTTCCAATGCAGTGTGTCAGTAACCTAAAGTCATGACTTAACTTGTTCACTGCTTATGAAATACTTTAAACTTTGCTCACACAGTACTTGGTGTTAGTTAAGCTGAAGATACAACAGAAAATTTGAGTTTCGAACACAAGTTTCAGTCAGCGTCACAGTTGGTAACTGTAACAAGCCTTTTGAGTTCCTAGCTGGATGATCACTCTGTGTATCTTAGAATATTGAACTATCCCTGCTCAGAAAGTTTGAAAAATTGAAAGTTACAGATGTTAGTGGATCAAAACATAGCAAGGACATGGAGCAGGATTTGAGCTAATAATCACAGTCGCCATGAGTGACTTTTGATCTTCTACATCCTAATGAGACCAGACCTCCGAGTGCAACACCTCATTTGACACTCATACTACATACTGTGCATGTCGTGCTGAAAAAGAAGTAGTGAGGGCCCAGTAGCCGGGCAGATTGTGAAGATGTGGCTCTTGTGATGGATTTATTGTACTAAGTGTTCGCCTTGACTTGCATCTTCCGTAATCTGCATTCGTTACTGAATGTATGCATCAGCTAGCTGATGATCTCCTCGTGATTGTCTCATCCTTCTTTTCCCCACTGTCAGCCATGTTGGCTGCATTTCTCCCTTTTTTTTCAGCCGGGAGATCACGCTCGTCTGCTGTTTTTGAGTGTTTGCTTTTCCTTTCCTTTCCGAACATTTTCCCTGATTAATCTAATTCAACACGTCAAGAACGGTTCGATACATTTGAGTGTTTCTGTCTCTCTGCAGTGGCTGCAGCTCATTGGCCTTCTTATTCAAGTCAAGTACACTTTTTTAAAAGCATGTACACAGACTTTACCTTATCAATTGAGCTGTGGAAAACAGTGTTTTGTGTGTGTGTGTGTGTGTGTGTGTGTGTGTAAAACCGTGTTCTTGTGTGTATTTGTGTCTGAGTGGTTTTTTTTACTGAAAGGAGAGAATTTCATCACTTGGCCTTGAAACGAATGAAGCATGCACATGTTTTCAGTGCAGCACACACACATTTCCACCCACGTAAATACGCAGAATACACACCACGTGACACACGTACACACACTCACACACAAACATAGTCCCCACGTTGTTCACATCATGTCCCTGGGCTGTAGTGACGGGCAGAAAAACAACTGAATCCTCAGAGACTAAGAAAACACAATGATGCTCTCCCTTAAACCTTTTGGTTTATGTATATCTGTCCTTCTTCTCTGTCTGTTTCTCTCCTTCCTTCCTCTGCTTCCTTTCTTCTGCTCGTCGTCAATAGTCAGCTATTGCGTTTGTTCTGTGCAGCGGCATTACTCTGCCTTGCCAGAGGGAGAGCTTACCTCATGCATGTCTCAGTAGATTTTTTCTACCCCTTCTTCCCCACATCCCTCGCTTTATCCCTCTTTGGCCTGTATCTTCCTCTCTTTCTCTCTGCACTCCCACTCTTTCCCTCTTTCTCCATTGAAGCGTGCTAAATGCTTTACCTCTGTCAACTCATGAGTCTGAGAAGAGCTCATTATTGTGGAGAAGGAGAGGAATTCGGGATTAGGAGCAACATTCGTGGACCGAGGCTCTTGTTCGGCTAAAAGAGCCATCAGAATTACAGACAGTGGCAGACTTACCTGCGTTAGTTGGCGCTATTATTCGCTAATCACTGGGACTCAGGGTTTTACTGAATTATAACATCCCTTTACCTGCACGAATAAAGTTTGATTTCAAACACAGTAATAGACCACGGTTTTCAGTAAATATCAGGTGCTAATACCATATCTCCTGAGCCGTTTTCACACCTGCTCTGCGTCCGTGAACCTTGCTAGACGTTACCTACAGGAGAAGCATGTGAGGACACAATGGGATCAGACATAAACGGGGCTTTAACCTGCCATGACTCCAGTATCAGTCCACTCGATGTCTGACTGAGCTGATTTGCACCAGTGCAGGTCTACTTCAGAAAACACATTCACCCGCAGATCTGTATCATTTACAGTGTTGAGAATGAAGTCTGGGATGTTCGAAAGACAATTTTCAGCTACTGTCCTGTTGTGTTTCGTCCTAGATTTTCTGGGCTGCACGTGCGTAAACAACTTTGTAGTAGTGTAGTAGGAGTGTCTTTACAGTTATGAAGAGAACCTGTGAATGTGTGCATTTACAGGGAGAAAAGTCATGGCACAGAGACTCCGTTGAATCTTGGTTGCAGGTTTAGAAGCATTGTTCTTACACAGGCCAAGTACAAATACATGTTGGCTTGTCAAACAGTCTGAACCCTCCTAAGACCCCTTGCCCACGGCAGATTTGAGGTTCACTGTATTTTGCAACTTTTGTAACTTTCTGAAAATCCAATCCAAATATCACTTGTACTGTTTGTTACCGTTTGCCAGGTTTCCCGAGTTGAAAATGTTGACAGGGGTCGAATGTCTCTCTCCAACTCTGTTTTTTTTTTACATTCTTCCTGCAATTTCTTGGCTCTGTCCTCTTCTGTACAGCCATGTGCAACACCATTTGTGCCTTTGAGGGCATGGTATAAAAATGTCCTCCTTTCCCCTTATACCAAGATACCAAGCATTGGGACAGAAGTCACCATGCTTGATGCTCTAGGGTTGGCAACTTGATGAATATATGTGTTATTGGTTGCTGACCAAGTCAGTCCATGACTTCTTTGCATAAGTTTTCATTGTTGGAAGTTGCTCATTTGATGGTTTGTCTCTTTGAGTTTGCTAAATAATTGACTTTAACACCACAAAATGATGCCAGCTTCGTTCTTGTTGTGATGATGATGACCTCAGCTTAATGAGAAGCTGTACACAGACACCGGTAAAGATTCTCTTCAGCTAATTATCCCACCTATCCCTTCTCTAACGTACACCCATGTTACTGTGATCATCATCTACCCTTTTTGTTAATGTCAACACTGCAAGTTGTCCATCTGCTTGATGTTGGTTCTTAAGTTTTCTAGTTAAGTATATTTTAAAGCAAACACGCTCACAAATACATCTTTAAATATATCAGATATTACACGGTGTGATAATGGTCGATTGGAAAATTTTAAAAACATCACCCAACCGTGCGATTCATCGTGGTTTAATGCTACTCTCCACTCTTAGTAGTACATGGAGACCTGCATGTGTAATTAAGATGTAATCTGGGCATAAAGCGATACATTTGGGTGAGAATTCTCCCCAAAATACTGGCACTCAGTCGCTGATATTCAACCCCAACAAATCACCTCTGGCTTTGAAACTTGTCTCATATGCAGAATGCACACGCTGGCCTTTTGCATACATTTATTGGGCTGGTTAACTTGCATGAGTGTAACTGTGAGACCACGTGAGAGCCGGCCCGGTGACATTAGACAGCACTGAAACTTGAAAGGGTCTGATCACATGGCATTCAAAGGTCACAGAAAGGTCAGCACCACCTGCCATCAGTGTGCAGAACATCTCCTGCAATATAAATCATATGCAGGTCTTCAGACTCTTTTTTTTTTAAGGGGATAATCCTGCGTGTCTTTATTGTTCGATTTTGTTTCACTCTTTGGTGCTAATTGGTTGTTTTCTGTGACATCTATTGCTTGTCAAACAAGCAGCGTGACCATCGCTGTGAAGTCTTTCTCTTGGATTAATGGCTGAATAAATCCAACTATGTGACATTCATTACCGTGTTTGCTCATGCACATGGTACCAATCCAGCTTTGTTCTAAACAAATCATAATTTCTGTCGTATCACTTCTCTTGCACTCTTTCCCGGAAAAGGCAAACCGTTCTCGGAAAATTCAAAACGCCAAATGAAATGGCTTTCATGACTGGCTGGGTGGCAGGTTGACTCATTGTTGTGAGTGGTATCAGTAAGTTAGTTGCAAATCTTTCCATGGAAGATGATACATTAAACTAATAATGCTGAAAGAGGAGCAGGTGTAACTTGAAAATGAGAACTTGCAGTATCCTGCACCTCGAACTCACCCCGTAATCTCTCGGTTAGTATACGGCAGAGAAAAATATTCAAGTGCCATAAAATTGTTCATTAATGTGCATTTCTATGTAGAAAGCTGCAAAAGCTGCAGTTCCACGAGTAACCACTTGAGGCTGAATCTGAAAGCAAGCGTGAGCAGGAATAAATGGTTTTTCAACAGGCGCACAAAGCAGTTTTAGTCTAAGTATAACATTGTGCAAAAGTCTTGAGCCACCTCTTTTTTTTTTTTATTTTTTTTTTTTATTACATTTTTCTAGGGGTATGAGAAATAGCTGCAGTGATTTATTGAAACACATGCAAACATGCAGGGAAATACAGTGTATAAGGTCAATATTTGATATGACCACCTTTATTCTTCATCATAGTCTGATCTCTCTGAGGCGACTTTCTGTAATTTCTTTAAAAAGTCTTCAGGAATAATTCTGCAGGTTTCTTGAAGGACATTCAAAGCTCTTTCATTCAAATGTTCTGTTTTCTGTCAAGATGATCTCAACTGCTTCAATAATGTTGATGTCTGAGCTGTTTTTCCAGTCATGCTTTTACTGCATTGGCAATGCGTTCTGGATCACTTTCATGATGAAAAATGAAGCTGTTGCTGATCAGACTCTTTCCAGGTGGTATTGTATACTTGTTAAAAATCGAATCTTACCTCTCTGTGTTCGTAATTCTGCTGCAGACACCTAATATTGAATCTCTCTCCTGACCTGTCTGTACATACTGACGATGATTTGGAACAAAATTTTCAAATTTGGATTCATCACTCCATCAGACCTGTTGAGGTTTCCAGTTCAGCTCTTGTGTAATTTGGCATCTGTCAGCCTTTCCTCTTAGTTTCCCTGCCTTAAGAATTGCTTTTTGACAGCCATCTTTCCACTGAGACCGTTTCTGATGAGGGTTTGGCGAACAATAGATGGATCAGCTGATGTGCCAGATGTGTCTCTCAGGTCTTGTGTCAGATCTTTGCTGGATTTTTTTCCTATTTCTTAGAGGACATGACTTTCAGATGCTGTTCATCTGCTGCTCCCATCACTTGTTATGTGTAAGACAAAAACTGAGGAAACTTGTCTGGTTTCCTGATATTCTTTAAGGAAACACTGCACACCATGCTGAGAAATGCCGGCTTTTGGCTCATAGCTCTTTGGGAATGACTGTATTTATACAAAAATACATTTTTATGCCTGTCTATATTATCTTTGGCATTTTTTCTAGATTTAAATGAAGATATTTGTTTTTGTGACAAGCTTGTGCTTCTTTGCTAAGTTCTTTTGCGACTTCGTTATGCTTGAATGCTTCAGCTCAAAAACATGCCCCTAAAATTTGTTGGGTACAAGGACTGCACTGAATTTTTTTAAAGCAACCAATGTCCAAAGAAGAACTTTGAGAGACCCTCAGAAATCCTAGAGAACAATTGCTCAAGACCACTTTAAAAATGACAAGAAAGTCTGGTCATGGAAGCAAAATATAAAGAAATGAGGGCTGTTTAACGAGTACGAGTGCTATTTTTCTATAACTCAGCAGTAACAACTTTATCAAGGCTTAAGGTCAAGGGCAAGCAGGCTTTGAGTGACAGGTGGGGGCTGTAACAAGCGGCTGTCTTGTAGGTTTCACCTTCAGGACCTTCTAAACGTGTCTGTTGTAGCTGTGCCTTCTGCAGCACTTTTAATGAAATTATCTTTATAACAAGAAAAGAATAAAGAACAAAATTTATCTCAGTCTATTTAAAATGAGCTGCTCACCTCCACACCGAGTTCATTCAGAGCAGTTTAAAGGTTAAATGTCTGGTTGCATTTCGGCAGCTTTTCAAAATAAAATGTAGCCACAAGTACTTGTCTTTTTTGGTGATGAAATATTTAAGAACAAGACATAAAAATCAGTCCATTAGTCTCTGGAAGCCTTCTGGCCCGACTTTACAATAGAATCTAAGTAGGAATCAAACCTCCAGCCATGCATGAGGGATTAATCTGAGTTTCTTTGTCCAAACCTGAGGGTGCCGTCCACCCACCCACCCTCACTGACAGAGTGTGCACTCCTCTTCCTACCTATAAATCTATCTGTCTGGTCTCTTCTTCTCAGTCTGATTCTCTTCATTTCCATCTCCCCGATCTGTTTTATATGGGCGCTGCAAAGCATACACCTGAACACACATACACCCACAAAGCTCACATATCCATACACAGTTGCAGAGCTGTCAGGTCTAACCTTGACTCATGCAGAGAGTGAATTGTAATGCAAAGAGGAGGGCGGTGGGCACAAACAGGATGTCAGAGAGCTGCTGCTCGTCTCTGCCCAACCTGCCTTTTTCTTCCCTGTGGAGTCCAGCTCTTCACAATCCCTCTTTTACAGGTATTTTTTTCTCTCCCATCACCAGACCCACAATAGTTACCTCTCCTTACCTCACCAAACAGATCCCAGGCCTTTTAGAGCAAAGTACAGTTTTAGGAGATTACTCGCAGACCAAACACATTTGCGTGCCCTTGGTGGCTCTTGTGTTGCATGCTAATGCTAATAGGTTATTTAAATGACATCGCATGTGAAGCAGCAACAGCTGGTGAGCTAAAATCAAATTTAATTTAAAAAATGCATTCAAACTTTGTGCATTTTCAGGACATACATATTTATATGATTATACGCGATGAGAAGCTGTTAGAAAACTCCAGGTGTTACTTCACCTGCTTGTTATGACCGATACCAAATAGTTTATAGCTAAAAGCAGTGGATACATTTGTTGCTCATGGTGAAAACCTTTACCAATTCATAAAGAATTAAGGTCCCCATCTTTAGAGAGTGTTGCAGGTGCTTCATGCATGTTTTATGTCATTGTAAAAGGAGTCTCTGTGCGCGTGTTTATGATTTTTGACACATTTCTTTGCAAACGCTCATCCAGTCTCTGCGATAAACAGGTGCATTGTCTAAGAAAACTACAGAGTCCAGTATTTTTTGCAGGCGTGGATGTTTTTTTGTGAACAAACAAGACGTTTTGATGCATGCATCTTCCATTATGTACATTTTAATCCACTAATCTCAAACTGTGTGCCATCTATGTCAGCTATCAGCTGTCCCACTGCTCATATTAACTCCATGGTGCTTAAATCAAAGCAGGCAACTAATAAAAGTTGATTTTATTGCAGTGAATGCTATTTATAACTGTACCTTTGTATCTGAGTATTTAGCAGTTGCTAGCATAGTTAGCATTTTTTTCTGCTGCTCATGGTGAAATGTTACCTGTAATGCTGAGGTTTAACATGCAACCTGATTTGGCGTGCCTCTGTGTTCTAGTGGGGACCAAACACTGTCGCTGCACTGTCAATAGGACCTAGTTGAGGTGGTTCGGATGCTTCCTGGGTGCCTCCCTTTGGAGAATTTCCAGGCATGCCCAACTGGCGAGTTCTGGCTTAGACCCAGAACTCGCTGAGGAGATTTTATATTTGGTCTGTACTGGGAAAGCTTGAGGATCCTCCAGAAAGAACTGAAAAGTGACTGGATAGAGGGCATCTATAGTCCCCTGCTTAGCTTGCCGCTGTTACCTGACTTTGGTTAAGCATGCGCAGGATACATCAAAAACACCACAAATGTCATTATGTTGGCACAGAACATAAAATTCCATTTTTGGGGCTTACTGTTTGGGATATTGGGGTTTGAGACATGAAAACATTTGCAAAGCTTTATAGAGCAGAGCAGACGGGCCTTCAGTGGGCGCCAAGCCTGCAGTAAACTCCACTGTAGTGATAGATGTGTGTGTTCCAGATAGCAAAGTGATCGATGGCGGTATTGTTGGGAGGGGCGTTCAGAGTTGCTGTTATTGTGTTTCGGAAAGCTAAGGGGAGACGGGGTGAGGGGGGGCGGCGGCTGAGGAGAGCTTGACGGGTTTATTGAGAAGCGTGATCTAGTGCACTGCCCCGGGACTCTTAGATGTAGTTAGTGAGGGCAGGAAAAGAAAGAGAGATGGAGTTTTAAAATAAAAAGAAGGAAGAGCTGGTAAATGGTTGGAAGAAGAGGAAGTGTATAGAGGGGGAGGAAGTGGTGATGGTGCAGAGGTGGGAATAAATGTGTAGGTTATCGGTTGATGTTTATCTTCTGTGTCCTGGGGGCTTGTGCAGTCATAACAGTGATCTAATCTGCACCTTTGGAGTGCGCGCATACACACACACACACAGGCTCGCTCTCAGTGCCCATGCCACCAATCATCCATTTAAACCGTCATCTATCTGCCCTTCATCCAATCTATCCGTTCACCCCACATTTCTCCTTTTTAATTTATCTTCCGCTTTATACCACGGAATTTCTTCCATCCGTCAGTTTGTGCTTCCACTCCTACATCCCACTGCAGTCCAATTGGCCTCATCTCCCTCCTCGCTCCTCTTCCCACCCCCTGCCCATTTACCCTCTCCTGCCTTAGGCTTCAATGGACTTTTAAAGGCAGAAACCGACGCCAAGCATTTTAGCTGACTGCTCACACTTTGTGCTGATCTTCAGTATCTTTCAAATTGGCCAATTTCATGCTAAAAAAAGAGAGAAAAAACAGGTTTATAATATATAAAAGTTTGTGCAGACCCACCTAGGTAATAGATTTGAGGGGATAGAAGGGGGGGGTTGGGTTGAACATACAGTACCGTCAATGTTTTTAATGCCACCACTAGGGGGTTCTAGCTTTGGCAGATTTTTAATCACATACTTGACTTAAAAGTGGCTTTAAAAAAGAAAGAAGGGTCATTTATTATCATTTTAAGAGCTTAATGTCGCACTTTGCTGCGCCAATATTGAAGTGGTCATTTTGTGTTGGTACACTGATGTAATTTATAATTTTATTATGCTAGCTTTTTTGGTTTACCTCCTTTTTGAATTAAGCGCTGCAAATAATGAACATAAAAGGGGAATTGTTATATTAACTTAATGGACACATTGCCCCTACCCGTGCTGTTGGACTAATGATAGGTGGTTAGATCATCATCATTTTAAAAGCAATGCAAAACAGATTTTATGACAAATTCATTTTCATATCATTTAAAAAAAGATTTCAACCCTGTAAGTTGTATCAGTGAGTTTGGTGAGTTTTATTGTCGTACACGGAAAAAGTGCGGATCAGTCAAGAGCGATTGTTAATCTTTCCAACCTTGTGCAAGATATAAATTCCAATTAAATCTTTAATTTGACTGCATGAATGACTAATTATCCACCATGTCTGCTAAAGTAATCAAAGGACCAAAGAGTCATTCCAAACACCTCACACAGCCTGTAGAATTTGAATGAAGAGTTTTGCACCTTTTTAAAGGACATAAGTAAGCGTTATCAGTTATATCAACCCAGTCTGCTTCAGTGCGACTTTTGAATAAATGCTTCTTATTTGACCACTGAAGCCAGCCTCCACACTGTTAGAAGCCACGTTATACTCGTGTTTGCTGGCTTTTAAAATCCTGGTATCATATAGACACAGTCACAGTATGTACCCTATGTACTTGGCGTATATCACATAACAGGTGATAGAGCAGGATAAGTGGGGCAGTAATGCGTGTGTGTGTGTGTTATGAGACTGTCCCTGCTGCCTCGGGAAACTGTGTAGGAGTGTGGGGTAGAAAGAGCATGCAAAACGAAGCTTTTTTTCTTTTTTTGTAGACATGAGCCACTGACCTTTTCATTCAGTGCACTTCCCATGTTTAGATGAAGGTTTGAGTGAACAGGCGGCCATAATAGATCCGTGGAGCATGCAGAAACCAAAACTGTCGTCTCTGTTTATCTCTTTTTAACTCGTGCATTCAGAACGAGTGCGCCTAAACTGCGCTGAAGAATTGAGTCCAGCCATTTGTGATTTCTCTTTGTGAAAGTATTTGTGCGTGTTTGCAGCTTTACGGCCGGCGTGAGCTTCTGTGCCTGTGCCCGCGTTGAACTGGAACAGGTGGGCATATCAGCCGTTATGCACAATGACATAGGTCGGAGCCTCGTGTGACGATAACGGCTTTCTGAAACCAAACGTCTACTGCTCTTTCCCCTCAATAGCCAATCCCCCCTCTTTCAAATGAGCGAGGAAAAACAGAGCGACTTGCCTTAAAAAAAAATGCTGCTCAGGTGAGGGCACTGTAATTTGCCACTGAGAAGTCGAAACATGAGGTGTCTTTTGAGCCATTGATTCCTGTTGGCCTAAGCCTTTTCCGCAGCGAGAGGGTACATGAGGACGAAAAGAAAAAAAGAGAGAGAAGCCATTCCTGCAGCTGAAACACAAACATCTGCTGCACTTTAGCTTCTCTCTGATAGATGCTGTAATACTTGTGTGTGCACTGATGTGTGCACTAAGTGTGCCTGTGAGCATAGCTGCTCATCCGTGCATGCGTGTACATCCAACAGCGCCTTGCTATATTCAGTAATAACACAGCACAAGGCCTCTCAATCCCTATAGGACGTGAGGTGGGGGGAGATGATGCTGTGGCTATCGTGGCTTCATTCCACCGAGCTGCTGCAAATCAAACGAGCTAGATGGCCCTGGCAGGGGGAAGAACTGAAGGCACCACTGGGAAGACATTAACACGAGCGGGAAGGAACCTTAAAGCAGCATAGCTGCGATCTCGGCGGTTTGGCTCATTTCCCCCGGCACAGATCTATTTTACAGTGTCCCAGACCATTTCCCACTTGGGATGTTTAGCCTGTATGATCTCTGTGCATGTGTGATCAAGAACCCCCACCCCCCACCCCTTCCCTCATAAGTAAGTTTAATTTGTATAATTGAAAACAGTCATCTGATGTGCGGTTCAAACGAAGAAAGGGCGGACAGTGGCGGCATTAAGATGTCACCCGGCGATGCATGAATTAACACCATAGCTAAAGCGCCAAGGCAAAGTTTAAAGTAGCAACTCTTCATCTTCAGATGGATTATTTAGATGTTCACATATAGATGATTACAAGCTGAAAATGTTTGCACTTGGCTAAAGTCGGTGTTTCCAGTAGATGCCAGAGGAGGGTTTTTTATTTTATTTTAATCTTTTTGGTTTAGTTGAACTATTTCATGGCTCAGAAAATCCTAGGACTGCTGCGTTTATGAGAACCTTTAAAAAGAAACTCGCTGGATGAAATGAAAAATCCACGGTCATCTAGCTATGAACAGTTCTGCTTTATTTCTCCCCTGGCATTTTGTCATATTTTCAAAGTACAGTTTTCACTCGACCACATAATAAAATTTCTCAAATATCTCATTTTAGAACAAAACTCTTTATTTTTTTCCCCCAGTGCCAGGCACAATGATTTAAACTCAACCTATCCAGTTTCTTGCTCGCAGTTATCAAAGCTGCTGCCTGATAAGAGTACCAAACCTATTTTTCAACTAAACCCAGAGACATCATTTTTGTTTTCACATATTATTGCCGCAGTTTGATGGAGTAATCTGTCAGTGGAATTGCTGATACAGAGGCAGGAACTCTGTTGTCCCTTAGCTGAGCGACTAAATGCTCCAAGGGTGGAAGGTGGGATTCCCATCCTGGGCCAGCCAGGTTGAAAACATCTACACCTGCTGCTCCGTAAGCCTCTGGATTAAAGCTTGTATCAGATACAGCATCTATGCAATCTGCAACACATGAAAAATTCACATTGATACATTAGAAATCAATGGTTGTTAACACTAATGAACTCCAGTATAATCTTACGACCGGTGTTCACCACAGACTGTATGTAAAAGATGGACACAAGCCTGAATAGTAAACTGTCTGCATTCTTTCTAATAGCCAGCAGGGGGAGACTTCTCTACTTGCAGAAATAAGCCTGATAGTGTAGAAAATTATTTAAATCTTGATTTACTACCTCAGTTAACACTTTCCAGTCTCAATCACTAGTTTCATGTTTATGTAATCGAACATGATGTTCCATTTGTAAATTATGCCTCATTTGGAATATACTATCAGTGGAAAAGACATTTCTCTTCACACAGAGAAAAATTCAAGTAAATAAAAATGTCTCACTGCAAATCATGTCAGTGTATGTGTCTGGGGGGAGTAACAAAAGTAAATACAGGAAGGTGCTTTGTTCTGGGCTGTTGGAGAACACTGAGAGTTTACGTTCTTTCAGCTTGTTGTTAGCCCGTACAGACCTTTGCACATCAATAGTACCTCACTGTGTCCTAGAATACTAAGCCTAAGTGGCTACGGGACTTTTTTTTAGCTCAAACTTGTAACATACACTTGGTGGTTGGTTACCATAAATGAATCGATCTGGAGTTCATTAGGAACCATACCGAGACCACCTCCGTCAGAGGGTCTTGATGCAGTTGATTTGGTCCGCACCCGAGTGGAATTACTGTGTTCACATCAGCACAAACGAACAGCACAAAGGTTAAAGGTCAACCAGTCTGATTTAAATGGACTAAACACCACAGGGCAAAAACACCTTAAGTCACATCTGCCCCATTCTCTTTTAGTAATATCTGATTTTATTTAACTGTGAATCGTTAATCGCTCACATTATTTGGTGGCATTTCGTGTTACAGTTTTTCTTGATTCATGTGTCAGCGAAAACGTTTCCCTGTAAAGGTCATGCTTGGAGCAAAGTTTTTTATAGATTATTTTCTGTAAAGAGGAAGCAGATGCACGAGACAGTAAATTCTTGCTAATGTATTCATATGGAAATGTCTCAACAATCCAATGCAATTACACACAATTACATGTGCAATATAAATGATAATGATCCAGTGACTCCAGTGTCTGCTAATACAATAGAAAAGCAGTCCAAGAAGGTTTGAAACTGTGTTTATCAAGTAACCATTACAGACAGATTACACATGAATCACCATCTGGGGGATTTATAAACCATAAATCCAAGGCTATTTGAAAAATGGCCAAGCCTTTGTATGTATACTCTGTGTGTGCACATGTGTGTGTGTTAGTGCGCGCCCTCTGGGCACATTGTGATGCCGTTTTGGACGGCTGCCCTCATTCTGATGTCCCTATCGACTTCCTGGCCTACATGGCCGAGTACAGGCCTGTTTTCCACTGCAGGTCGATACAGACGCAGTGCTGAGGGGACAGCCTGAGGCTTTCGCACTAACTCACGCACGCACACACAGATGCTCGCACTTAAACACTTACGAGCATGGAAACACAATAGTATGTGTGAAGTGAAGTAGATGAGGTTTTATGTGTGAGGGAGGGTGCACTGCTGTTTTGATGGGATGTTCATATTAGTGTGCTTTGATATTTTTAGTTATCAGTGGTTTGGTTTTACAGTTTTTTGACTGTTATTGCTAAAAAAAACCCCAGCAAATTCATAGGCGTATTCAGCATTTTACTTTTGAGCTTTTGGTATTAGCTCCTTTACAGATGTTATCAGCCCATTGACTAGCTATTATAAGTGGCTGCCAGTCCCACGTCTCTCAGGTAGGTGCCCCCTACCTACTGGCCACCTTTGTTGGCCAAAGGTAGCTGGTGCTACCTTGGCTGCATCTCTGCTTCAAGTAAAGGAAAGTTTAATCTTAATGGGCCTCTCTGGTAAAATCTAGGGAAGCAAAGTATTTTCAGTGATCAATATGGAGCAATCAAGATTGTGTATCAGTTCTTATCTAGTAACGGTTGTGTGAAGAAGTTCGTGTAAAATCTCTGGCGGGTGCTTCATAGCACAGCTTCATGAAGTTAAGGACACTTTTTAATACAAGCTGTGGTTATTTTCCTAACAAGAAAGCAGAACAAAGTCTAACCAGCTGATTGTCTTAATCGTGCAGATGGTATTGTCGATGCTACAACTTTCAGCAGGGTGTAATGACCGCCTCTACATGAGGCGATAACCAGATCAAAGAGCTCTTGAGATAACTACCTGGAGGAGACCACCTAGTGGTCATATCAGTGGGACTGATAACGACCCTTCAATGGGCTGATAACAACTCGCCTGTGGGGTTTGAGAAGTTGTAGCCTGCTGCGTTGCAGAAGATGGCAGGTGAAGATTCTTGGATTCACAGCTTTTATAATAATTTCACGTGATGACCACAAACCGAAGCATAAAAATCATTTGAAAACATACGAAACCTCAGAAACTTCATGACTCTCCCTGCAAGCACAGTTCACTTCTCCGCTGTAAGAGTTATATATTCAGTATTTCCAAAACAGTCATGCTTTTGCAAATAAATCAATGACGATGCTTCCAGTGGAGCTCTGGGGCTATAACACAAACAAGATCAGCCTCCACCTACAATAACTGATCCAGTGGTTGCCATGATTTAGTTTGCAAAAAAGGAGCAAATAACTTTGAACCCCAAGTGTGGACCCAACTTAAAAACAAACATGTCACACCTTCTTTTACACCCTGGCACCGGTTAACATCAGTATCACTGTAATTTAGAAATGGTCGAGCACCTTCTAGGTGGATTGCAGCCATTTTCAGTACAACAGGATTAATGGGAAGTGAACAAGTTCTCTCTAGATCGACTCTAGTTGCTCTCCTTTGGTCAAGGTAACCGTGCTGCACGTCATTACGGCTCGATGAGGGGTTATTTCTCAGACTCGGAGAGCTCCGCCTGAGAGACAGAAGCAAATACGCAGCTGGTTTTTGCAGACTGAGAGGTACTACTTATGCTGCATAAACTAGAATCCATGTGTAAAATTGGTGGAGTGGCATCTGAAAAAGCACACACGGTAACAGACGGAGATTATATAGTACTCAAAAGGTAGACTATTCCTAGAAGTATTCCTTTAACTGTAGCATTATCGACATTCACAGCCCATTTTCTCAAAGCTGCGCTGCCCAGCCCAGGAAGAATAAAATTCAGACTGATGGAGATTAAAGCACTGCTTTTTCTTCCCCTTTTCCCCTGCGTTCATTTCCTCTCCGTCCCCTCTTCTCCCTCCTTCCACACTCTCTTCACCCTAACAGCCAGAGTAGTTATTACTACTTAAAGTACTGCACTTGCTGACAGGGAGGTTCGTGTTTTGTGAGTGTGTGTGTGTGTTGTAAAATACTGGTCTGATGGCTCCCATGGGTATTTCAGAAGCTGCAGTCGCTTCTCTAAAGTTCAAGCAATTACATTTTTCTACCGGGTGCCATTTGCCAAACAGTGCCTGGCTGTGTACGAGTGTTTGCTTATACAGGCTTCTGTATTTGTTTATAATCAGTGTATATATATTAACACAAAAAATATTGTTGGTATATTAAATTAATATGCAAGTTAACTTTAAATCGGGTCTGCCCACTGGTTTTAGATGAACTGTAAGTAAATACATCAGGGTATAATCGCTCTTAAAAGTTTGGGATCCCTTATGAATGCCCTCATTTTGAAATATGGAACATATATTCATATATTATTATGAAAAACAATCACTTGCGATTTGAAAATGATTAAAATTGTGTTCTGTTTATCACCTGGATCAAATCAGAAACACAGCGGGGCCAAACAGGCGCTGGAAAATCATGTTTGTGTGACTCTCCAGGTTAAGGGGGGCCGGCGTGGATCTCAAGCAGAGTAAATTCGGCTTTAAAGTCAGATTTTAAATGCAGTAGTACAGCGCTGGGTCAGTGTACTGTGGGCAGTCAGAGTGATGTGTTCGGCATGCTGCAGTAGATGTGTACATGACTGGAATGTGTCCGAGCAGCAGTTTGAGTCGGCCTGGTGTAGAATTACAGACACGGATCGCGCCAATATGAGCTCTTAAAGGCCAGCACAGATAATTTTGGATTGAACCTGCCGATAGTCGATATTTTTATTTTTATGTCCTTGCCAAAGTTATCTGAGAAAAAGAACAAGTAAACAGTGTCTGAGAGGGAAGGTTAGCCATGTAAGCACAGTATGAAGGTCGTACTTCTCTGAAACTGATTATGTTTATGACACAGCAGATTTTACCTGCTCCTGCATGATTTTATCGTATGAGGATAATTTCATTTTCAGACTTTTGGTTTCCTTTATTTTAAAGCCAATTCTGATTAGGGTGACCAAACTAAATGTGAGGCAAACACAAAGTGGGGCATATTAGCAATGCTGAGAGGAAGTCTGAAATTTTAATATCTTAAATAAATAAACTTGAATAAAAATACATTGTGCATGCTACCAGATTGACATTTAGATTTTTAAGGAAAAAATATATTATATTTCCAACTCTCTTGCTATGTAAATACAATAAGGTTTAAAGGTAGTTTAGGTTCGCTATAATGTTCTCTTTATATACTCCCATATTGTTTATAATTGTCAATGTTTCCTGATGAGTATGTAATCTGATTATAATCAAAAGCTTTTCCTTCATGGCACTGGGTGAAAACCAGTATATGAAGGTAAAGTTTAGAAAAGTGCTCGTCCTGCAGAACCAGTGAAAAAGTGGGACACTGTTTTAAGATGTGGGACAAGGAATAAAAATGCTGTGCAATCCCACATAAAGAGAGACATATGGCCACCCTGATTCTTAAAGGGCTGCAGAGTGATCAAATTTTGTATTGTGAAAAGTGCTTTCAGTGAGAAAACCCAGAGATCTGAGGTGACTATTGAATGCTTTCAGATCTGTGGAGTCGTTTTTGCCTTTCTAACTTTGCTGTTTGGGTTTATCAGTTTCCTTATTAGGCGGAAATTAGGGGAACACATTGATAAGCCACCACTTAGCAGATTTGTTGACCAGTTAGTGAAAATAGTGGTAGAAGAGACAGATATTTAATCAATAATGTGATAATGGAGATGGCGGAGACCAAAACAGAGATAAAAGAACGTGGAACATTTGTGTTAGACTTGTAAATTGACAGCTGTTTGGTAACTCATATATATCCTATGCATACTGATTCTTCGCAGCTTAAATATATGTATATATATGTATGCACTGATATTTTTGTGACATAAGTGATGAACTTGGGTATCTGCTAGTAGATTTAGTATCTACAGGTGCTAGACTTGAAGTCTACCCTAAGTAAGATAAGCTAATCACAGCCAGGATCTCTGCACCGGACACACAGATGGAAGTGATATTTATTTTTTCTTCTTTCTGTTTTTTCTTTATATTTGTGAAAGAAAATAATTGAATCTCACAAAAATTTCTTTCTTTTTTTTTTGTTTCCGTCAGGCGTTGTTTGTGTTTCGGTGCCTTTGAGGGGAAGCAACGGAAGTGCAACTTTTGCTAGTTAGTGCTCAGGGTTCAGTTCGGTGTTTTCTGTGTTTGCAGGGATGGTTTGGGAGATAGAAAACTGGATGTGCAGAGGCTGTTGAGTTTGAGGACTGGTGTATTTGTGTGTGTGGTGTGTGTCAGTGAGCAGAATACGCTGCCAGATCTGCCATGGCTGCCATGGGCCTGACAGGATGACAGCTGTCACCAAGGAAATAGAGAGAGGAGGAGGAGAGAGGAGAGACACTGCCTCGAGGGAACACATGCTTTCTCTCAGAGAAGGCATGGTAGCTGTGTGCGTGGATTCTAGCGTGTGTGTGTGTGGATCTCGATTTGTTTGTGAGCCTGAAAATGGCTACAATGCGAGTATAATTGGTTTGTGTTTCAGTAATGTACACACTTATCTTCACATCAGCAATTACAGTATGTGTATGGAAAAGGAACAATGGGATTGCGATGGTATGTGTTTACAAGGTGTGCGAGTGTGTATGAGTGTGTGCACATGTGTCCCCTGTGTTTATGTGTGTTTATGTGTGTTCTGTGTATTGAGTTTGGTGTGCTTCATTAGTTTATATTGTAAAATCGATGTTGCTCATTGTGGTGCGACCTGCCTCCTTTCTTGTACTCCGTGAAACGCTGGTGTGTGTGTGTGTGTGTGTGTGTGTGTGTGTGTGTGTGTGTGTGTGTGTGTGTGTGTGTGTGTGTGTGTGTGTGTGTGCGCGCGCGTGTGTGTGTGTGTGCACGCCCAGTAATAGTGACCCTGGGGACAAAGCCTGATATGGGGGGGAGGAGCCCCCTAAGTGACCTGGAAAGCAGACCCATCCATCAACTCCTTCTGTTCTCAATCCTCTTGCTCCTCTCTGTTGTCTTTTCTTCTCCTCTATAGGGCTATTACAGCAATCACTGCTCTTAAAGCTGCAAAGAGGTCGAGTGAGTGGCAGTGTGTGTGTGTGTGTGTTTGAGCGTGTGTGTGCTTGTGAGCAATTCTGGAATGCTTCTTTGCCCCATCGGAGCAGCATGAGGCTGTGTGTATTTAACCCAGGCTAGCCAACCCCGCTAAGCCTAATGGTCTTAGCAAGATGGAGAGGAGAGAGAACTGGAGCAAAACAGGAGAGGACAGGAGACTGAAGATGAGGATGATTGGGAGAAAAGGGAGGGTTGTGGATTGCAAACAGCTGGGTTACTCAGCTTTTGAGAGCGATGAGTTCTCGATCAAAAAAATGATGACTAATACAAAGACTATTGATGTCATCACTGATGAATAGGAATGCATGTATGAGCAAGCACCAGATCTAAAATATGTGATCACTTTTTCCCAATGTAACTATTAAAAATGATTTTATGGATGAAGAGAAGAAGAAGAAGTAGAAAACCTCGCCTTAGCCTCTCTTGATCCTTTGCTGTGCTACTCTGTAACTTTCTTTAAAGCCATGTTACTAAACCCCCTAAAGCTCATCTGTTTCCAACAAAATAACATATTTAGAGTTTTTTTTTCCATGAAAATAATCTCTTCATGCCTGAAAATGGCTTAGCTGTACCTCTACACTACATTGCCTCATTTAGTTATGAATCTATGAATATTTAAATCAGTCCCCGACTCGTCCCGCTGCCACCTGCCTGTAGCCTGCCCCTGCTCTCCCTCTGCATCGATGAGTAACACTCCATCACAAGTTCTCTGGCGAAATGAAGGGGTAGACGATCCCTGATTGTTTCTTATGTCTTCCATGTGAAAACTTGGCTGACTAAATGCATTGCAGTTCCAAGGTGAATATGTGCATATGTCTTTCAGCATATAGAGAAATGACTACCAGTCCTTCAACATTCATGACAAAAGGTCACAACTGTAGACTATAAAAGAAAAATTCCACCTCTGGGCAGTACTGCATCTTCTGCCTCTCATGTTATCCACGTGAATACGGGTCACTGTTATAGACTGGTTAGTATACTAACATCTGCAGCTCCGAACACAGAAATTTTGGCACAACGTGGTTAAACTATTATTTAAACGCCATCTCTAGGTAAAGGTGTCAGCTGTTCCACTTTTTACCCAACCATTGCTTTAATGGGAATGTGGTCAGATATTCTCTCCTTATTGGATTTACATGACTGTGTTACATCTACCCTGTAATCAGTTCAATTCAGTTTAATTTATATAGCACCGAAATCACAACAACAGTCGCCTAAAGGTGGTTTATACTGTAAGGTAAAAATCCTACAATAATAGAGAACTCCAACAATCAGACACCATGTTATGAGCAAGCACTTGGCAACAATGGGAAGGAAGAACTCTCGTTTAACAGGAAAAAACTTCTGGCGGGACCAGGCTCAGGGCGGGGCAGCCATCTGCCGTGTACATATGTTACAGAGCCCTACGCGATAACCTGACGTGCACCTCACGAGAGATGTAACTACACTTTGCTTCAACACAGCCTAAAGTTATTATGATTGGCTGGTTCGTTCACTGCATTTGTGGCTACTTTATCACCATAGTTGTAATAAAAACATCAGGGTCAGGACTCAGATATGTCAGCAAATTCCTGGCGGAAGATTGGTGAAAGTATTGGAATGCTAGGAAGTGTACAGAGAAGTGGAGAAACTCGAGTGATAAATATGTTTGGGTCCAAAAAATAAACTGATCATAGCAAAGAGAGGACATCCAGGAGAGGGGAAAAAACACCACATATAAAACATCAGCACAGGAGCACAGCACACCACACACAAGCCTAAACGCTAGCATCGGGTAACTTACACTGTAAACCTACACCACTGAAGATTCACTGCAGAAGTCAGAAACAGCCACGACACTCTCTGGATCACATTGCAAGTTAACCGACTCACCATCTGAAAAAAATGTTTAGATGTATTTAATTAACACCTAAGATGGGAACTCATCACTGAGTCTTTTTCTGGGTCTTAAAGCAAGGGTTTTGGTGCATCGTGGGTAATGTAGTTGGCAGCACATTAAGTTTGGAACATTTTTTGGGGGGTAGTTTTTGCTCAGTTGATTTAGTCGACTGAAATACTCCCTCCATAGAGTAAACATGCAGAGTTTTTCTGCGCAGCACTCTGCATTTCATTTGAATGATTTTCTATCTTTGTGCAAGTTTATCTATATACAAAACACCAGAGAGAACAGGTGTAGAGGTGATTTTTATCTAGAGACGAATCCTGGAGCTTCGCTGTAGACGCTGAATAATGGAACGACTCCCAGGACACCGTGACAGCAGCCGGGTGATTTCACCGGGATATGAGGACATTTTCTCTCTCACAGCTGGAACTCCTACATTCAAATAAAACTCATTTGGATGGGATACCTGAAGCAAAAAAAATCGTTGTGCTCAGGTATTCAGTCTCTAATTTAATATCAGAGGAACAACCTCCAAAACGTGTCATATCGCATTTCACATTAATTCAAATCTCGACGCCCGGATTTGCAGCTTAGGCAGCCAATTGACTGTGGCTCTAGATATTGAATCTACTGTCCAATATCACTGGAATAGCACGGTGTAAATAATTTGTTATGTTGAGCTCTGGCGTATGCACAGTGGATTTTTTATTACTGCGTTATTTGACCTCTGACCATGTTTACGTGCAGGCTGTTTAGAAGTAACAGGAAACAAAAGAAAGAATAGCCGATTAGGAGCATCCAGGAGCTTTTTGTCTGCGCCGCAGCATTGTGTGCTTTCTTTCTGCCGGTGACAAATGCAAGTTTGTTTTATGAAATATAAATGCCTCCAACCTCCAGCCTTTCTCAAATAGGATGAAATGGAGAGAAATGAGGAAGCGTAAATCAAGGTTCGGCATCTCTGTGTGTCATCCTGCTCCTGTGCTGAGCTGAATAGAGGTCTAGTTTTCTTTTCATGCTCCTCAAATCATTGAAAAAAGGGCGGATATTGCGTCAAAGATCCACGTAATTCACTACATATTTACTCGTTTTTTTCAACGAGAAAAAGCTTCAATCTACTTTGAATTGGGTGCAGTGACATTTTGATCATTTATTTATCTATTCATTTCATTAATTCGTGTTTAGTTATGAAACGTCTGTAAAGCTCTGAGAATTTCAAACACCAGTGTGAACCGCTGTGCCGGGGTCAAATAACACGAACCGCCCAGCCACCGCGGTGTCGAGCCCGGAAGGTACCAATCAGAATCAGGATCACGTTTCATTCTCCCAGCGTGTTGCATCCTGCAAAAGGGCGAGTGCGAGCCTCCGCAGCGAGGGAGGGGTTAAAAAGAGATGATTAATCGAGGAGGGGGGCTCGCAGTGTGTGGGTTTCAGTGTGTGTGCGTGTGTGAGAGAGAGCAGGGTGAATGGGGGTCTGGCATCCAAGCGGTAAGGTAATGAGTGGAGCCACAGTGTGTGCGGACCTCTAGCCTCTGCAGTGGAGAGGAGGGGGGCATGAGTGGAATACAGAGACGCTATTTCTCCCGCTGATGGCTCTGTTGGTTATGGATGAAACAGCCCCAGCCTCTTTTAGAACATCCCAGCAATTCACTGTGGGAAGCTGGATTTATTTCTCTCATCAGCACAAAGGATGCGGGCTTGATATAATGTGCATCCTCACAGATTACACGTGTCTTTTCTCTTTCATGACTTAAATTGTAAAAAAAAAAAAAAAAACAGTTAAAGTTAAAAATACTATATTTTAGCATTTCAGCAAATTTTGTACCATTCAAAAGCTTTACAACAGGAAACAAAGGATCGAGCATTCAGTTTGCACTCTGTGTACTACTTTATATGTAAAAATGTGCAATTTAGTTGCAGGTTGCTGATCTAACTGGCTATGGTTCACCATCAGCATCAGCTATAGCGTCACGTTGATGGTGATACTGCAGCTTTCATTTGGCTAAACTATTACCGGGCATATGGCCTCGCATTAACACAAGAAAACACAAATAAATTAACCTGCATGTGAGTTCAATTAAATCTAGTTTCAATTTACAAATAATATTTCATTAACAGAAAATGGGAGAGGAAAAAGCAAGGATATTGTTTGTGAACAGGCATCTAAATATAATGATAGACAAGATTTTTGGCACCAGGACCTTTACCATAGTCTGCTTGTGCTTATTGACCAATCACATTTATGCATGCAGGTAAACGGTACACGTGGCGAGCACAGCAGTGTTTTCACTGCAACACAAGCTCATAACCATTACCTGTGTCTGACAGTTATGTAGCTTCTTGTTTTTTCTTTTTTTTTTTTGCATTCATAAACAACAACACAATGGACAGAACAGGAAGTCTCGGACCGGATTTCTTTTATCTATGATCCAGATTTCCTGGCTACGTAAGCCCTGAAAAATTGGCTGCTGCTCTCACAGCTGAAGTCAGCGAGGTAGCCACTGGGTTTCCAGATTGAGTTCCAGTAAACCTGAAGCGTAACAGGTCTCTGAACCCAGGGCTGTTTACCTGACTGGCATGCATTAGCAAAGCATTAACCACCCAAAGCTTCGCATGGCTAATTAGCATAAGAAACATCAGGAGCACCGGGGGAGGCGGGGATGGAAAGTAGAAGAGTTCATCTGCAGGCTGTTTCCTCACTTCTGCTGCAGCAAACTTGACTTTTCTTTACACTCTGAAGTATCTGAAGTATCATAGCATAGACAACGTTAAATCTAAAGTCAGCTTCCTGCAGAAATGTGGGCAGGTCTTCTTTTTTCTTTTTAGCTCTTCATTCTTCCTGTAAAAGAAAAGCTCTTCACTTCCTTTTTTTTTTTTTAGATAGTGAGCGCCGCCGTTTTGTGTTTTATGTTCATCACATTGTGTCTCTCAGGCGACATAAAGGTTTTGATCTGCCAAATGGTGTTTGCAAAGCTGCGAGTCGGGTCAGTATTAGCCAAAGTACTGTATGTTCCTGTTAATGTTTATGACTTTTTGTTCTTCTCATCTGTTACTGGTTCTGAATTTCAGCAGTCTAACTATATAGGAATACAAATAAGAGCCTATAAAAACTTTTTAACAACTTTTTTCCAAGCAGTATAGTGTAAGTAATCTCTTTCACTTGTTTGCAGATACACGTGACAGCCCCCCTCTAGAAGGGGGGCAGCCAAACTTTTCTGTCCAAATGTTTGACCAACATCTTAATTAGTCACCTAGTTTTTCCTGTGCGTGGCTCATATGCTGTATTTAATGATTACGAGAAGCCGTGGATTTATGGATTTAGCAAAGACATGTGATATCTGGGAACCAGCCAAACAAAGACAAAGAGTTTGACAGATGAGAAAACACCAGGCTTAGAGTCTGGGGAGTGTTGCAAATGAAATACGTGAGTAAATGCACTCACACACCGTCCCTCATCATGAATTAGGTCTTTTGGGGGGATTGTGACATGCAGACAGAACGGGGGTGAGGTCACTCCGGGTGATTCACAACTACAAAGGTCGCACAGGAAGTTCAGATTCACATATAAGCAGGAGTACCCAAGGGATCCGTGCGAGGAGACTATGTGGTGTTATTAACTCCTCCTGCCTGTTCTGATCTGTTCCCACTTGACATTAGCGGGAGAAAATGACATGCTTTTAGCAGTGGCTGCTCATATAAGAGGGTTACCTCTGTCAGTTAGAGGCAAGAGCTGGTGGGAGCTGACAGGAGCTCGAGTTCTCAAGAATAACTTGGTTTAGAAGATGGAAGGGATGGAGAGAGAGAGAGGGAGGATGGTTTTTGCTGTCTTCTTTTGAAAGAGAGTGGATACACTGAAGATGTTTGGCATTTTAAAAAAGACCAGAGTGACTTTCTTTTCCCTTCTGGATACAGGTGCACATTAACATCGCTTTAAACGCTTAACCCTAGCATCTCCATCTTCTTGGAACCTCTGCTGACAAGCTCATTGATTTATGTTACCTCTAAGCTGACGCTAATTGTAATCTTTAAGCATCATCACCTCCTAATCCCAGCCGAAGGTAGCCATTTAAATTTCTCTACCCAGAAATCCTCTCGGGGTGAATCCCAAGTAGGCCTAAAGACAACTAATGTTGCCGCTTTCTAAAGACAAGCTTTCGTACAGTTGGCTTTGATAAAGAGTCTGCTTTTAGATCACAAATCATCTTAAATTTGCATGTCTACTCCCTAAATTTTACTTTTTCAACTTCATCCTTTTTTTTCCCCCTGTAATTTTGTTTTGTGTGCTTTTGAACGTAGAAAAACACACAACTTCAATCAATCTCCTATCCCTAATTAGGCCTCCGCCTCACCTCGGCCAGCATAATGATGGTGTGTCCGCATAAAAAGCTTCCTTCTGTTGTTTTCCTCCACTTCAAAAGCTGTTCCCCTGCAGACTACCCCGCTATGATTTAGCAGTAGGTCTTTAGGTTTGTTTGTCCTCTGTTTTGTTTAGTCATTAAAGTTGTCACACTCTCTTTGGATCAAAGCAGCTTCAGGAGCGGTGCAAATTAACGTCCTAAATATTAGTGGTGACACCTCGTTAATGGGATGCAACATGTCACAGGGGGAAGCAGGAAGCCAGCACGAGGCACAGAGGGTTTTCATCCTGGACTGTAGCTGGTGCATTTCCACGGATTTGGAGTCCTGGCGGTAGATTTTATGTTATGTCAAGTTGTGGTTTTGGTCAGCGGAGGGGTACTTGGCAGCGGTGGTGGTAATTAGGAGAGCTGGCTGGGTGTTGCAAGACGTTTTGCAGGTTGTCAGGCGGTGGGCGTGGTGGTGAAATGTGATTGACGGTGAGTGGGTACAGCGGTGGGCATTGTGGCAACTGTGGTTGGCTGAGATTGGCAGGCAGCTCTGTGTAAGCTCTTTTCTGATTGGCAGACATTATAGCCTTTTGTGGTTCTCTGGGGTGCTTTCACACAACTACAGCCAGTTAGTGTGCGTCTGTGAGCTTGTGGACTGTGATCCCTTCGAGTTTCCCCCTGGTTTCCTCTCCAGATCTTTAACCAGAGACACAGATGACCAGACAGACCTCCACGCTGAGGGACGCATGGCGGTTTTTAACTTGCTCACACGTGTATTTGCACAGGGTCAGCGCCAAAACCACTCGCACACTCTTTGGTGTGAGCGTGCAAACACATGGCAGACATACACTGAAGGCTAATGAGAAAAGTAAGAGCTCTAGAGGTCTCTGTTTTAATGAGAAGGCCACGGCTCTGTCTCACCTCTGCTGGTAAACAGCAACAATGACAACAACTCACTGAACTCATCCCACAGAGTGTGTGTGTGTCTGTTTGTGCATGTAACTTAACTAACTTTGCTATGAAGCCCTTCTATTCCACATTTGCCAAGCTCCGGGCGCTTGTTAGCGTACTGTCAAATTCCTTCATGAATACACAACCTCAGGCATATGCACACACACACAGATGCTCACAGCCAAATCAAATCTCAGCTGGCCAGACTGATGTTGAAGGCTTTTAACGCAGCTGTCGTTGGCTAGTCTTTCTGCACACGCTCAGTCATGAATACCCAAATGCATAAGGCTTTGTGGAGTGTGTGAGTGTGTGTGTGTGTGTGTGCAAAATCAAGGTAGGAGGGAGCAGTGACACTGCAGTTAGCATTAGCCTCCTTTGCCATTCCCACCGCATGCCTGTCAGCCTGCGCTTAGCTTAGCGTCTTCATCTGCAGAGGATTAGCATGCAGCACTAGCCGGCACTATGAGCTGAGTCTCCCTCTCTGATTAGGCGTGATGCATTTGAAGCCTCCACGGGGAGAGAGGACAGCACGCACTCCGCCGCTTGGCATATCGGCTCATTGTATTAAGCGGTGTGTGTGCGGGGTGTTAAGCAGATGTTTAGTGAATGCAGCTTATTCGAGAGAGAGAGAGGGCTCATTTTAAACAGCAAGTCCGCAGCAGCAGCAGAAAGGAAGCGTTGACACAGCAGGGCGCCGTCCACTTTGAATTTTTGTATTGTTCTGTCCCGAGTTCAGCTTTAACTCACAGAGACGTACCTGAATTATATTACACCAGTTCAGTGGTTTTCAAATGAATACAAGTTGTTTTGTAGGAAAGCTTTCTGTAGTGATAAAAACTAGTACACCTCTTCACTGTTGCTCTGATGCCACACTGCATGCCCAACAGCGTGCAAACAACTGAACTTAGAAACAAAACAGTCACATGTGTGTTTTAGTGAAACAGCTAACGGCATTAACCATCTGCCTCCACCCTTTTGTAATGGTTTCCATTGTAACTTGTTATTATTTGGGACCAGCAGCAACAGGCTGGACTTTCCAGTTCAACTCAAAGTTATTCAGTAAGTCAAAGCTCTTGGCAGGCTAACCGATTGAGAAAAAAACATGTTCTGAGTTTGAATTTACTTCTGACTAATAAATCCTCACTTTTATCTAGCATTTTTAACTGTTTATTCACACTTGTAACTAACAGTTTTGACTACCAGTTGTAGAATGACAGCAGCTAGAACTTGAGCTTTTTTTGCTCAGAGTTTCAGCTAGCTATACGAATCATGTCAAGAGGGCAGTTTAGCTAACGACTTCAACTGCTTACCTAAAGGGAATCATTTTTGACTGTTGCAATCATTTAAACGTTCCCATTTCCTGCCTCTTTGTACTTTTTATCCATAACTTTTAGTTTAGTTAACTCTTTTGTGCAGCAGATGTATTTATGATGTTTTTTAGATTAATTGAAACTAGTCTTTGAAACTGGTCCAGAAGTACTTCCTGGCATCTCCAAAACACTGGCTGGGAATCACAGAGTTATACAGCAGTTTTCTAGTCCTAACAGCATCAGTTATGTTAGTTTTTATGGTCCACAATCCTTGCTTACAACGTCGCCCCATCTTTCTTAAAAACCGCATAGTAGCATATCACCCCAATAGACCACTTTGTTTATTAATCTCTGGCAGAGATCCGCAGTGTCAAACCCAACCGGTCATGGCAGATGGCTGCCCTTCCCTGATCATGGTTCTACCTGAGGCTTCTTCCTGTTAAAAGGGAGCTTTTCCTTCCCATTGTTGCCTAGTGCTTGCTCATAGGTGGTCCTCTGATTGTTGAGGTTTTTTCTCATATTATTGCAGGGTCGTTGTCTTTCATAGGCCTGTGTAAAGTTTCTATGTGGAAGTATTTCTTGGCATCATTGGCATTCTGGAGCAACATTTTATCACATGGGGCATGTCGGCCTGATGTTTGTCTTAATTGGAAATCCTTGACATGCAAAATGTCACTCACCTCTTGGATTAATCCTGTAGTCATCTTGCTTTGGTTTCAGCACAGAGGGCCGTCTTTCTTGAGAAATTTTTAAAAACCTGTGGGACAGAAGTGATCACCCTGTTTGTGAGTATTCTGTTATGGAAATCGGCAGTTAGTGTGTCTCGAGCCTCCAGGGAGCATCGGAGGTATTGCACAAGTCTGTTCAGGCCTTTCCGAGAAGAGAGTGCAATGCACCAAGTCCCCTGGGTGCTCATTATGGAAAACTGTGGTTGACAAACAGGCCAAAACACTACGCACATACACATACAAGCCAGATGTAGACTCATGTCTTGCATGGTTCTGTCATTTAATTAATAACAGCGTGTCTCAGTGGGTCGAGTTGTGTGACTTTATCAATATTTTAACAATACGTAGTCCTAACTTGAGCTTTTGCACCCACGCAAGGGGAACAAAAACAGCAAAGCAAACAAAAAGCTTGTGCCTGTCTTTATTGCTGATACTATAGCTATAGCTGATAGTCTACAATAGACAATATCACCTCTATCTGTCTATAAGTTCTTGTGCGTTGCTGTTCCACTTGAAATATAAATGGTAAAAACAAGTTTCACAGTTTGTGACGAATAAGATGATTTGATACGAATGATGTAAACCCTCAGAGGAAACAGACTGAAGTCTAAGAAGGGAAGGAAAAAAAGCAAAAGACACAGAGGCACAGATGGAGGGTGGGATGAACAGGAGGGCGACAGAGAGAAAACGAAAGAAGGTGAGAAAAATAGAGAGGTGGGTGGTAGACGGCTCCTCCGGCACCCTTGGGTGGCGTTTGCTGTCTGTGTGTATGAGTGTATGTGCGTGCGTGCCGCAGATGAGTAATGGCCTCTGACGTGCATGTCTCTCTTGTCTCGTCCTCCATCCGTTTCATCATTACATGCCATCAATCTCGCCATCTCTCAATCTCCCTGTCAGCTCCCTCTGTTCCCCTTCTCTTTTTCTATCTGCCTCTTTCCCTCGTCCCTTCTCGTCCTCCTCCTCTTCCCTTCCTCCTTAGACGGGCTTATTCTACACCGACTGCGAAGTCCTTGGGGTGTTTAACTCCTCACCGCCACTTCTTCTCCTTCCTCTTCGCTCAGCACTGAAGCATTGCTCTGTTTCTCACCTGAGCCCCAGTTTAATTTCACTGTGAGAGTGGCGCTCACGCACTCATGCACACACACTCAATCATTCACTCACCTAACATCTTCACACACGCACACACACACACACGCTGACTCACCAACAAATACAGATATGCACGCACACATTCAGAAGAAGCTGTCAAGAGTAATGGTGTTTAGTGTAATTTACTGTACCGCCATTGTAGCCTCTGCTTTCTCAATAGGAATCATTATAGAGATTACATAATGGGGGTAATTTTTCTTCTGCCGTATACGGCACTGTGACGGCAGTACAAAGTGTTTTGGAGGCTGGAGAAACCCCGTTAGCTGTAGCTGGGAAGTAAATGGGTCCAGCGTAGCCTGGCTAAATCAGCGCCTGTTAGCCTCCCCCCACACCCCCCTTCAAATCCATGCCTATTACTCTTTAACAAACCCGAATGGATCCAGGGTATTGATCTGTTGACGAGGGAATGCTCTCTTTGTTCAAACGTACACACTGAGAAAAGGAGAGAGCAGGAAGTGGAAAATTTGACACGGAGAGCTAATGCGCCACAGAAAATGTATATCAGGGGTGTCAAATATAACACCCGTGGGCCAGAATCGGGCCCGCAAAAACTCCAATCTATCCCATTACATGTCTTTGGAAAATGTGAAGGAGGACATAAATTTTGCACTTTTAACCTTGTTCTCACTGATAAAGATCTTCCCCATGGCCATTCATACTCTGCCAAAGTAATTAAGTTATAGATTTCTGTATTTTAAGCATTTACATCTCACAATTTAAGCCCAAAGAGTCATGCTGGCAGATTTAAAATGAGTTGCATGAAGACATAATGGTGCATTAGAGGCCTTGTAAAAGCTCGTTTTTATCGTTTTTAATCTGTGGCACCCGGCTGAAAATGTGTCTTTTAAGGATCAAACACCTTGTGTGGCTCTGAAAAGTTTTTTGCTCATTCATTCATAAAAAAAAAAAAAAAGCAGCTGTAGTCAGATTGGATTCACAGCAGTTGCAATGGCTTCCAATTAAGATCAAGTGGGACTGCAAGGACTGATATCAAACAGTGTAAACAGCCTTTCAAAAACCACTAGATTCAACTGTTTTGATATGAATGGTTTGAATCATTTTTTGGGGAGGTGCCTGTGCAGCAAGCAGTTCAGCATGAATGTCAGTGCTTATGAGAACCTTTCGTTTCAGCCCCGCTGGTTCTCCGTGCACTCTTGAAATCAAGATGCGGGCTGAAGCATTCAGACAGTAACTCCTGAAAGAAACAACCAATTAAAAGAAAGAACAGAGCATTTTATTAACATTACGCCTCACTGTGCTTGTCACCATGAAAGAGAACCACGCAGGGAGACGGGTGATGCGAAGACAGTGTTGCTAGACAACTTGCTAGGTTACTGTAAATGCAATAAAAGCTTCCCAACAAGCGTTACATCCCATGTGACATCAGCATCAAACATCTGAGCTGATATCTGCTATTTTTAAACTCACCTACAGTAAAGATCTACTCTGTGGTATGATTTTTTTTTTAATCTCTTGAGTACTCAACATGTCTGGTTGCAAATGGTCTGAGATGCTGGTGCTCTAGTATGAATGTCACCTTTAAAGATTGTGTGCATTCATGTTAAGTAGCACCAAACACAACCGCCCTCCATGTTATTTATGTCAGCAGAACTACTGTCAGGACTCAGTGTGTGACTCATGCTGCAATTCTACTTCCCAGATGAGCGTTTCAAGACTGACAAGCAAGTAAAAGTGTGCTGACTGTAAGTCAGTCACAAAAGATTGCAATCAAATTAAAAGTTACATGAGTTTTACTGCCCCAGGTCACAGATATAGCCGTAGCTGTAGCTCAGATGAGTCAAAAAGGTTTAAGAGACACGTGGTTCACGTTAGCATTTAAGACTGAAATCAACTTCTGGTTTGTGTTTCAGGGCGACTCGAGCCATCGCCGTGCTTCAGACATTTGCTGGACGACGGCTGTCAGTCGCTAGCCTGATCGGGGGTTTTAACAACGCAAACGCGAATCTTTAGTGATTTTAATCTGCGAACATCAGTTATTAAATTTGCGAGCCGTTTCACAGTCGATTAAAAGTCCCTGGCTGTGCGCGAGAATTCAATTTGCACATTTGAAAGGGTGCAACAAAAAAAAAGTAATTCAAGGATTATAACAAATTAATGTTACCACGGAACACGGCAAAGTCATCATATCACTTCTTAAATGAGTAATAAATAATGTGTAATAGTGCCAGGTTCCCTTATGATGGAGTAATTGACTCTCCTCTGTGGTGCTCCGAGGTCATTACCTCCCCAGTGATGATTCATGTGTTCTCTAATTGCTCTGACATCATCCATGTTGGATACACACAGTATCTCTTATAACACACACACACATGCTCGTTTCATCATTTGGCTCAGCAGCAGCCGAGGCTGCCAATATTGTATTTACATTAAATGTGGATAATTTCATAGACCCTGCATGAGAAGAAGTTTGCTCCAGCATCAATATGGCTGCACAGGTGTCTAACCTTGACTACTTACCCAGCATGGCTATTCATAGGCCATTAATTAGAGCAGGATCCTGCTAATTAACACACAGGCGCATTTGCTTTCTCTGTGACACGCGCACACTCACGCTCACACTCACTCTTCTCCTTTCCCCCTGCACTCCACTCTCTTCACGTTTGAGTTCCATTTAATGCGCCCTGTTTGATTTGCCCTACTAAAGTAATGAGTTTGGAAAGCAGACAAAAATTCTGAAGTGTGTTTTGGAGGAGCCTCAGGATAATTTGAAGTCCTGGGGCTGGGAGTAGAAGTAGGCTCGCTCGCTTACATCCACAGCTGTACACATTTGCGCGCACGCAAGCGCGGAAATACACACCCGCGCGCCGTCGCTTGTCTCGTGTATTATGTGTGTGTTTCCACAGCTGAATGAGAGGTTTTTTACGCATTTTAAATGTTCTTTAGAGGAGCCGAGCAAAACAAAATCAGAGAAATCTGAGAAAATAATACATTTTTCTTTTTTTTGTTCCCCGTAGTATTTCATTCAGAAAGAAAGTAGCAGTTGTGTTTTTGCTTGTAATGAGCAATTGTTGGTTATACAAAGTGGCTCTCGGTATCTCTTGCGAGGACTTGTTTGTTAGGTTTTCAAAAATCCAGGCTTTTAGAGCGAGTCCAATTCAATTGAAATCACATCGAGTGTCACTTCTTGTCAAAAATGGCTCAAATCAGGTCTGGACTTTTCTTGAGTACATTCTCTTGAATGGCCAGCAGGGGGCAATTTTACTGACTCCAGTCTGAGTGTATAGAAGTCTGTGGGAAACTGATTCTACGTCTCACTTCATTTATGGCTTTAGTAAATCATTTCCCAGTGAGTTTTCGATCCCAGTTGCTTCTTTTAAGTCTGTTCAATAGAGCATGTAATTCAATTTGTTCATTATGATTACATGTAGAGTAGAATAGATGATGAAGCAGGGTATGCTTTGACTGACAAGCCAAGAAAATAATCAACCGGAGCCTACAAATAAGACTTTGGTGGCATCACGGTGGCTACGTCTGTCTTTCATATCCTGTGTATGGCAGAGTGACCAAGCCATTCTCAAGTAAACAAGTTTAGTTTTTCACTATTCAGTTATGAAAAACATAAACAAAGTCAAATTTTAAGTCTCAAACCTCAAATCAGTTTTAAGGCGAACTCTCGTCAGATAAAATTTACATCAAGTCACAAATTCTTTCAACCTCAAGTCCAGAAATGAATCCCCATCAGTAACAAGCTATTCACATCAACTGGCCTCATAAAACTGATTATTAAAAAGGTTTTCCATGCTATCTTTATATACCCATCCATTTCATGCCAATTATTCACTCCAGGGTCACAAGTTTTGGTGGAGCCTAACCAAGCTGTCATAGGTAGATTCTGGACAGGTTGCCAGTCGATCGCAGGCCTCTCCAACTAGTTCCCTGATCTCCAAAACTAGTCCTCAGACATTTGCAATGAGTCTTCACACGCTGCAATTAGTCCATCTGTTTAACTATCCATCTTTTTAGAAGAGTGGAGGATGGGGAGAGCTGGTGCCTCTCTCAGCTGTCATAGGACAAGAGGCGGGGAACATCTATCATTCACACTGACATTCTTACTTGCATCCAGTTTAGTCACCACTTAACCTAACGTGCATGTGTTTGGACTTTGGGAGGAAGCTGGAGACAACCAGACAACCAGTGGATTTGAGCCCAGGACCTTTTTAGCGGTGCTAACCTCTGTGCTGCTGTCTTTATTCTTTCTATTTGAAATTGTCCTGAGATTTTAGCACCAACATAAAAAACAAGTTTCAAGCCTTCAGTCATGTGACATACAACTAGCAAAGTGTCTACCTGAATAAAGTTTTAATTTGACAAGTGTATGTCAGATATTTGGAAATGACAGAGGTTACATGTTTAACCTGTAAACGGTGTGCAGTATTTGGACAGGATTAACTGTGTTGCTAGATTATTTAAGCGGTAGAAGAAGCTTATTTGGAGCAGGTCAAAAGATAAAGACCCCCTCTGCATTAGGAGATAAAGAAAGGTTGAGTAGATTAGGCCTAATAAAACACAACAGCCCCCCCTCCTGCACAACTGAATCTTTGTTGTCTAAACAATAACAGCTGTGACTGTGGAGTACATAAATAGCTCTGCAGCATTTTCACATCTTTACCTCGTGCCAAAAAAATTTTGCCAGTTACATTACAAGCACTTAGAAGCTGGAACAGCGCAGACGCACGTTTTTCCTCATGTGGTTCACATGGAAATGCGCACCCGGCATCCACTCAGGCTGCAAGGTGCTGTCATCTCCACACTATCCGGACAGAGGACAGCCCTGCCGGGCCCTGCAAACCTGCACAGTTTCAAACATCAAGTGAAAAATTACGTTAGAACAAATGATAGATTTGGCGAGTCTGGATCCAAGCCAGGGGGAGGTTTAGTTATGAAATAGGATGCAGATTAGCCTTCCTCCTCGTCCTCCTCCCCCTCTGCTCATTCCTTGTCAGCATTCAGACCTCATCGCGAACCAGTGCAACTCGTTGGCGTCTGTTAGCCTGAAGGAAGAGAGAGCGAGACAGACAAACAAGGATGAAGTGAGAAAAAGTAGATGATGGGTTAGGACTGAACAGCAGGGTGAGTGAGGCAGAAGAGCCGGAGAGGGAGGGAGACAGGGAGAGATGGTTCATTAAACATTTAGAGGGATGGCGAGCAGACAGGCCTCTCGATTTCTCTCCTTTTACTGTTTGGGAGATAGGAGATTGAATGTAGGCCTGTGCACTGACATACACCTCTGTTAGCGCTTTGTCTGTTCATGTGTATGCGCATACATCTCCGTGTGAGTTTTCTGTCACACTGAAATTCCCACTTGTCCCTGCAGGTATAGATAATGGCTTGGAAATGTAACTGCACGACCCTAAATAAGGCAGTCCCAGTCATGCTGTAACACTGTGCTTAATCCCTATATCAAAATACACACACGTACACATGCTAAGACAAACACCCAGGGTAATGCAATTCCAAGGTTAGCCAAAGAAATTATGTGTTAGTCGGGCTTACCCGTGGCGTATCTGCCTCTCCATATGAACTGGAGTGTATTTACCCTTGTACACACCTCTGTGTATTGTCCCATTTAGCATGGTTCCCACTCATGCATCCTAATGGCCCCAGAGAGCCGGGGAGTCTCTGCTGTCTGTTATTAGTGAGCAGCACAGATCAATGGGCTCCGGAGCTGCAGCGCTAGCCTGTTAGCGCTTCCCCATTCAGACCCACTGAGCCGTGGCTAACACTGCAGTGAAAGTGTTTGCTAGTATAAAGTCTCCGAAGTGGGGAGGCACACCTGTACCCACCCTGCTTCTACAGATGTAAAGCTGAGCTCTAAAGCCAGTGAGAGGAGAAAGGACCACTGTAGATAGGAAATAAGAAAGCATACAAAGGGGCCTTTGATGTGCCAGTTTGGGTCCAGTGGGTGGGTATTAAAGGGCAGATTCACCCAATTTACCAAAAAAAGAGAAAAGGGAAAACATATTTTCTCACTTACTTCTAGTTCTACTTAGCCGTGCAGGTGGTTTTTTCAGGTTCACAGATATTTGTCTCTTAGACTTCAGCTGCCACAACAACACAAGAGGTAAAAGGAATTTCATTTGTCGGCCTCAAAGCATTGACAACTCGCATTCAAAAAAATGTAACGGCATCTCTCCAAAAGCATTGCTCTTTGTAATACACAGACACCGCTTTGGACTGTTTTCTTAGGGAAATTTGCTCCTGCAGAAAGCGTTTGCAATGAGCTTAAATAAAGATAAAAGCAATCTCTTTGTCTAGATACAGATAGAGCAAGCGAGCAAAATGTTCAGTGTATTTTAGGTGAGCAACCCTTTGTTAGGGGCAGCATGGCGGAGCTGTTTTGAAGGCTGTCACCTCGCAGCAAAGTTTTCGATTTCATGTCATAATAGTTTCATATCTATCACCGGTTGTTTTTTGAGGAAGTTCTTCGTCTGATTTGTTTTGGTTTATTTTGCTAAATTAGAGGTCTGGGTACTATTTAACTCAGTCAAAATCTATTTGTAAAGCCCAGCTGCTGAATAAGATCATGAGTTGAAGCCTCTTTCATTTTCTTAAGCTAGAGTGGAGAGTTGTGTGCGCATACAGATGGAGATTCCCATTCATATGATTGGTGCGTACAAACGCATCTTTTTATGACCAATGTAGAACAAAGCACCAGTGTGGAAGTCTCTATCCCGCTGTTCTCCTATACTGACGCAGGTCTCAAGACAGTCAGTGACTTAGTGGCGATCTCTGGTCGCAACCGGTTGGCAAGTGGCTGCTGAAGTTTGCTATTTCCATGTGAAATCAGCCACAAAGCAGGTGTGGCATCAGAAACTTTCTTGTGACTGCGTTTGTCACTAGCAGGTTGTCACAATCACTTGCATTTTTCAGGGAAGATGCCAACTTGTCTGCACAGTAAAGACAATTACCCTGAGACAGTATGTTAGGGTAATTGTAGATTTTCAGTGGATACAAATCTTTTTTGTGTTAGCCTTGGAAAAGGTTTGAATGGTCAAACTGAACCATTCAACTGAACTGTTCTGCAAACCACACTGCAACTGCACCAAAGGTACAGCTGTGCCTCACGGGGTTGCCTAAAACTCAACTTGTCCCTGGAGCACAGATGAGTGTAATAGATAAAAAGTATACCAGTCCATGCTCCAGTTTAGATAAATGATGGGTGGATACCCTTCCTTGAACCGTCATAAGTTAACATCTTTCTGGCCACTTGCTCAGAAATGGCAAAGAACTTCAGATTTAACTTTGCAATGTTTTTGAAGTTTTCTGAATTCTACCTAATTATTTAGAATTTTTAGGACGTTTACCAGATGGTTCAGCTTCACCACCCTTATAAACCCATTCGACAGGTTGGTGGAGATCAAAACAGAGCTGAAAGGAGAGTGACTACTCTCTGTAAACGCAGGAAATAGTATGATTAAAAACTGCATCATTTCGTTGGAACTGTTAATTTGCTTAGATTTGTTTTCTGACCTCTAGTTGACGAAAATAGATCCACTTTACAGGCTGGATATTGAGTTGTCACTGAGTCATCCATCAGATATGATGGGTTTTGTTTGAGTTTTTTTATTGGTATTGTTGGCTTGATCAATACAGCGCTGGTTCTGTAAGAGAACAGTGCTAAATTAATTCAGTAGGGCACACATTTGTTTGATTTCTTCACAAATGTGTGTTGAAAGTGTTTTATTATCCCGATTAGTATCAGTATTATGTGGAAATGGTATTATTATTCTGTTAGTGTCTGCTGACAGCCTTACTGGTTTTTCATAGGCTTTTCAAAACTGATGCACAAAGAAAAAAGACTGTTTCCATGTGAACCACATGAGAAAAAAAAGAATGAAAAACAATTGGAAGAAAAACAGATTTAAAGATATCGAATATCAGAGCAGAATGTCAGCCAGATACTCACTCACTTTTGGGCCTTGCGAAGCAATGTCGCTCAGACCGTTTGTGTTGATTTGCACATGCACACTAACACACACACAAGTATAATTAGCCAATCCCTCTCCCTTTCCGTCAGCATATGTCAGCATATGGCTCCCTCCTCAGAGAGGCTGATGAACAGACTGATCAAGGTTTAATTTTGCCCTGGAGGTCCTGACCTGGAATGTAGGGCAGAAATAAGGGAAGGAAAGGAAAGGAAAGGAAACCAAAGCAAAGGAAAGGAAAGGTTCTTTTCCAAACAGCTGGCAGCCTGAACTCCTTCCTCCTGTTGACCGGCCTGATGCTGTTGCCTGGGTTGTTACTGTCAGACTCCTGCTCCTTGCATGGCACTGAACATAGAACCATATTGAGCCATCTGTTCCAGCGCTAATTGGTATGCATGACATTGTTTTTCCAACCCATAAAACCTAATGAAAATGAACACCCCACCCACCCTAATATCTGTTAATGCTATCACCCGCTTTCTCCCCCCCGTCCCCCTCCAGCTCAAGCCCTCCTCCTTTACAACATTACAGGAATAATTACACTGTAGTGGGCATTAGCAGCAACTCTTGGTGAGGCACTTTCTGTCCAGGAGGCAGGTCCAAAGATTGGAGATCACCTGCTGTTCTCAGTGGAAACCTGTCAGCTGTCTGAGATCCAGCGCCCTCCCAACACCCCGTAAACTGGGTTCAGAGTGTGAATTGCCACAATTTTATTGAGTAAAGTGCTTGGAAATGCAGGGCTTTAATGTGCAAGTGATTTCCTCCTTAATACTGACGGTGCACTGAACGAATCACACAAGCAGAAAGAGACAGAAACGAGGGAGGAAAGGCTATAAAAAGCAAAAGAGGCAGTAAGTAGATGAATAATGTGAAAGTCCAAAGAGTTATATGCGCAAACATTACTAATTATTGAGCAATACCAAATAAAACCCGATCTGGGATCACTTGAAATTATTGCTTAAAGTTCCAAGTATTATGGATGACAGGCTGAGGGGTTCAATCAGTCGGGAGGGACTTACAGTGGAGCCGCTACTCCTCCACATTGAAAGGAGTCAGTTGAGATGGACACCTCCTGGGTGAGGAACCATGTCTTCTTTGTTTGTTTGTTTTTTAAATTGAAGTGGCTGACTGAGCAGCCAGTGGCAATAGATGCCCATTGTGTAGAGATTTATCACATCTGTCATCTGTTTTGCTCGAAATTGGACCATAATCTACGCAGTGAGCATTAAATTAGTCTATAAACTGAAGGTTGAGACTACAAACCTAATATACTTCATTACAATCGTTTTTGTCTACCAGTTTTTGACTTTGGACTCAGATTGTTTTATTTGACTTAAAAACTGGGCTTAAGATTTGCACCTTACATTGACTTGCCTGGATGCATGTAATATTTCTAAAACATCAGTATTCTAAAGGGACTGATGGTCTTTTAGGTACATCACATCTTGACCATCCCATGCGGGAAGACTTGAAAGAAAAGAAGGGCGAATGTTGGAATAAAACCAGGATAAGAGGGAAATCAAAGGAGTAAAGGGACTTGGCAAGCATATAGTTGTACAGCCTCAGTACAGTTTGTGTGGGTTAATGTGACGTCAAACTGAAGAATGTGTTGTACATGTGGACAAAACACCCCAGTTGTATTTTGTGTTTAGTGGGAGCCTGAGGTCAAACACACAATCGCACTCAGTCGCAACCGCCTTGAAATGATCTACGAGGGAAATTACAGTGCAAACAAGAGTTTACAGATGTGTCCACGCAGAGAAAAGGAACTTCTCAGTGTTGGGTTTTTTTCTGGCCACACACACACACCAACACAGAAAACATTGCCCTCCCATGCCAGCCAATAAATAGGTTTCCCCCGGCTGTCTCTCTCCACTGTGTTCAACTTCACTTTGCTTTTGCTCCGAGCATCCTCTCCACTACTGCAAGAACTACTGCTCCTTCCCCTCTGAGGTCGTACGGGGTATATGTGTGTCTAATAATGGCTGATTAAAGTCTTAAAAGCAGTTTCACCTGGAATATGCTGAGTAAAATTTAAAAAAAAACCACACACTTTTTTGTTTTATTGACATCATATATGAAAATAGGATCCTCTCCACATGCTAATAGAGGTAACTCACAGGCTTTCATAACCTTTGTACTGCAAGCAGCGTAGAGGTTTGCTCACAATGGGACACAATTGTGCCAAAGCCAGTACAGCAAATGCACTCGTGTTGTTAAATCAGTGGTGGTTTGTTGCTGGCAAGTGCCCTGTTTTCTCTCCCGCCTGTCTCTGTTCCTGTTTGTCTCTGTCTGATGCCCTTTTTGTGCTTTTTCTTCTTTTTTTGTATTTACCCTGTGGTTTTCTGCTCTGTTGTCCCCTTTAGAGGTGTCACGACCAATGTGCATGAACACACCGGGGGGGATTTATTGTTCAAGCGGGGCACAGTGGTGGAGGTGTTGCATGTTGTACAAGCAGACAAGGATTTACTGTAAAACACACGCAAAAGCACTCAAGCACCTGTGAAGGCCCAGGTGACTTTTATTTTTCCGCCAGTTCCATCAGCTGAATTGAACTGGTACCAATCTGATATGATCCCCCACCACCATCACCATCAGCCCGTCCGCTATTTCTTCTGTTCGCTGGATCGGCATTGTTGGCCCGTTTTGCGGAGAAGCATTAGTCAAATGGGCCATCATCCCCGTCGGCGAATCAGATGATGACTTTTGGCAGAGTGCAGCCGCAGCGCGATGCCAGACAATCAGAGCCACTGCCATTTCATCACACGGTCGCACGCGGACGCACAGGCACGCACGCAGACTCACACCACAAACAAGCTGTTTCTCATTAAGCCCGCAAACATGAGAGATTGAGTGAGAGGGACGAGGGGTGATGACGGAAGGGAGACGAAGGGAGCCGAAGGCTTTTTCCAGGGTGAGATAAGAGAGCTGGAAGAATGAGACGGGGGACACGGTGCAAATCCACCAAAGAGTCAAGGGTGAGGCACCTACCTACCTGACACCCAGAGCTTCCACCCCCCCAGATACCCTCACCCCCTATGTCCATTGCTGTTCCCATGGCAACAAGATATAGGGAGGATGTGGGGTGAAGAAAAGAGGAAGTGTGCTAAAGATTAGGGTGGAATACTGCTGCTACTGCCTGGATTTGACCAATCTGGTGTTGAGGCTTTAAGACGCTCTAATTCCTTCCCCCCCTTCCTTTTTATCACGTGCACACACACACACGCACAGAAACTCCAGGTCAGACTGATGTGAGCTAGAAAGCATATTTTGAGGGAGAAAAGTCCAGGAACTGCGTTGTCAAAGTAGAAAAAAAACAGAAGAAGAAGTAGTAAAAACTAAGTGCAGCTGTTTTTTGTTTTTTTCTCCAAAATATTGGCCCCAAAAATAGAAAAACATTAAGGCCACAACTCAGTGTTTGAGAATTTTCCCCGTGCGGGAATATTTTTATTTTTGTCTCTAGCAGATCGCCTCCCCATCTGTGTATTTGCAAGCTTGAAAACTTTGTGACCAGATGTGCATTAAAATTCACTTTGCTCATTCACGCTCCCACGAGGAAGAGCGTTATTGAATCCAGTGACCTTGTGACCTCTCCTACAGTGTAAGCAGGCAATATTTCTATTTATCTCTCAACAGATACAAACTTATTGATTTTTCTTGTGTCTAGATGAAACTTGTACATCTTTACAAATGCTTGTGGTGGTTGGAAAACCTTTTGTATTGTCCATGATTAGGAGTTTACCATGGACAGAGGTTAAATCCATAGATGACTGTGGAGGCAGTATGTGCAAAAAGGACTATACCAAAGCTCATATCGTTTTGTCAGATTTGGATGTAAAGGTCAACACCAGTTGCTAATCTACCTGCTTGCCAGCTGTTGTCAGTGAAAACCAAAAGCTAGAAAACATCTAGAGGTCATGTGAAAAGGTGTGTTTAAAATCTTTCACTGAGCAAATTCAGCTTTGGAGCAGGTGCTTTAGGTTGTGAAGGAATGTATTTTAACCCAAACCCTCATCTTTACTTAACCCTAGGTCGTAGTTCAGCTCCACTCCTCCTCTGCATGTGACAGCGTTCATCACCTTGTTGTTTCTTCTCGCAAATTATAAAATAGCACTTTGAGTGTGTGTGTGTGTGTGTGTGTGTGTGTGTGTGTGTGTGTGTATGGGAGGCAGTGGCACGGTGACTAATACACAGTTTAAGTTTCGTTGTGCAACTTAATTAACTTACACACACGCAGACAGGCTGTGAACAGTAGAATAATGTTTGCACTTTCTTTGAAAGGACCTCATTCATCCATAACATGTTCTTTCTTTATGAACCGTGACGCATTTTTAAAAGAAGTTAAGGGGGGTAGAAAACTCAAGCTTGAATAGAGACGAAATAGAGTTATTCATATACCAATTTTGGGTGTACCTGCTGAGGCTTTCTTTTGGGTACTCAGCTGTGATACATTTACAGGCATTCTTATATGAGGCTCAGAGTGTGTGTGTGTGTGTGTGTGTGTGTGTGTGTGTGTGTGTGTGTGTGTGTGCGTGCTTGCATGTGTGTTTGACTGGAAAATGCCTGAATTCAGAAGAATCAGACCTGTTCAAAAATTATTCTGACCTATATTTTCTTCCCAGCGCTGTTCTGTTCACACCGTTAGCTGCAAGGCGCTCGTGTGATGGGGTGGGGTGGTTGCTTGCATTATGTTTACATGAAAGCCGGTGAAAAGAAAAAGAAGGAAGAAGACAAGTGGCTACAGATTGGGTGCACGCTTCATTATCATTCTTTCTTCTTTTTGATTCATTCACTGTGTTTTTAAATCTGTTCATCTCTCGACATTCATAAATAACTTTTAAAGGCCAGTTTTCATTTTGGCCAGATGTTTCACCAGATGAGATGACATCTTTCATAATGCTTTCCATTTCAGCCCTTAAAAGTAAAAGTCAGAGCTGGCTAAAAACGACACAGTGGCTGTCTGAATGTTTTGTATTTTTATGCTAATGACTTGCTGAGGTAGGAGAAATGAAGTGCTAACTTTAAGGCTTTTTAGCTTAACACATCCTGTTATTTGATCGGTCCGATTCCAAATGTTTGTGCTGATGGGAACATTATCTTGCTATATGTTCTTTAAAAGCTTATCTGACATGTTGCATAAATACACAGATATATTGCATGTGTTCATATACAAAACTGTGAAAAAGCCTTGATCCAGTCCTCATTTCTTTGTCTTTCTGGGAAAATCAGATATAGGTGGTGTGATTTATGGATATGTAAAAACACATAGAAATCCAGTATATAAGAAAAAAAAGACTTTTTTGGATGTTGGCTCTCTTTTGTTCAATATTACTGGTGTTCCCAACCCACTGGCAGTGTGTTGGTGGATCATTTTCATGCTGAAAAATTAAGCTGTTGTCGGATCAGAACCTTTTTAGATGGTACTGGATGGTGCATCCACATCTAAATGTACTTTTCTGGGTTATAATTCCAACAGTTTTGACAATATCCCCAACACCACTTGCTGAAATGCATCCACAAACCATGACAGACCCTTAACATTGGTTATTTGCTAAGTTGTTTGTTATGCATAGGCAGAACACTTGTTCATCCCTTGAGTTAGGTGTCTTATGCTTAACTGTTTCATAGGTTAGTGTTTAGTGACTTGACAAGTAAAAACACCTGGACTGAAATTGAGTGAAAAACCAGCCAATGTCCAAAGGAATACTATGAAAGACCCCCAGAAAGCCTGGAGAAGTATTGCTTCGACTGTTCTCATCATAAACCAAAAAATGTCATCGGCAGCCAGGCTCAAAGCCAAAAACTGACAAAAGCAATGAGTTTTTTAGCAGCGTTTAAGCATTTCCATTGCGGGGAAACTGTTTTATTTTTTCAGCCAAGCTTTTACTTTGCCATTTGTTTTCAAGTATTCATATCAAGGTAGCTTTATGTGCCACAGATCACACCGCATGAACTGCCACCTGCAGCACCCAACAAGGGAGCTTTAATTCCAAGAAAACAGTGTGGGCTCCTCCAGCATTTTATACATGCAGGAAAATATGAGACATGAGAAACGAGCAGAATGAGACACATTTCACTTGTGTCCATGTGTGTCATGCATCAGTACCTTTTCTTCACATTGTGAGTGTCTAAGTGTGCGTTTGTGTGTGTGTGAGTGTTAGAGCGTAGGTGTATGTGTGTCTTCCCTCATTATCCGGCGACGGCGTGCGGTAGCTCGTTAGCGCAGAGCTAGCTGAGCGTCAGGGCACCGGTGCAGCTTCATTAGGTACTGTGACATTTATCTGATCGTTTCCCTGCGTCGCATGTACTGCCACGTCTCCATGGCAACCGCAAAATGCGTGCACACACATAAAGGCAATCATACAGTCTCATACAGACCGAGCACTTTCTGCTGCTTTCCTCCTCCCTACTGCATAGAAACACTGATAATAAAAAATATTTATTATGAAACATGTACCAGTGGCTGTTATCCCAGAGCTGTATTCAAGGTGGGTGGAATATTGCTTATTGTAAAGTTCAAGTGAATCACAGTCAATATCACACTCCCTCTTTTGGCTCGTACAGGGCCCCTGGGAGCCAGTTTACCTCGCTGTAAGTCACTTAGAGAAAACCTAAAAGTGTTCCAATAATAACACTGAATGCCATTCATTTAGTTTGAGTCACTAATCCGCCGTGCACTGACAAAATCAGTTACGGACTGGGATTCTGGAGGGAAAAATATGTGTCTCTTGTGTTGTTTGGTGAAGTTACTAATCTGCAGAAAACACTGAGGCTCATGAAGTGAATTGTGAGTGTGTTTCACTGGATGTGCGCGTATCTGCATGCACGTTATACGTACGTGTGCGCACACTGATGCACAGATGTTAGAATTCCAAGGTGCGTATGAGCGCTGTTCACTTGGGGCGAGTGTTGATGAAAGGAGCACATTTAAATGGCTGCAGTGATTTTGTAAATCTCATATTTCTAAGGATCTCCAAGTATGTTTACAAGTGTGCCTTCCTCACCTCATTTTAATGCAGAAGGCTGTGTGATGTGCTCATTGATGCTCAGTGTGTCCAATGGGGGAAAATGCACTCAGCAGAGCCAACTTCTCTTTCATTTTCAGGGATATAAAGAACATGAATAGAGCATCACTGTTCAAATGGGTTAGATGGTATCAGAGTTCAGGAGCTAATGATTATCTGTGGAACCCTACAGAGAAAGATCTACAAGCTTTGGGCCCCCATATATTAAACATTTGTAAGCAATACATTTCAAGTGTTTAGTAAATTTTATATCTTAGTTCATATGATAGTCATAATTTTTAAAGGCCTTAAAATGTAAAAAATACAGTGTTTTATAAGCAAGAGTCCTTAAAGCCGATATCTTCTGGTTATCCAAAGTCGGGTCACATGGCAGGAGGCTAAGCAGGATGTTCCACATGTCCTGCTCCCCAGCCACACTTGCCAGTTTCTTCCAAGGAGTTCCAGAGGTGTTCCCGGGTAAATAAGATGTATAATCTCTCCAGCTCATTCTGGATCTACCCACTTAGGCCTGCGCAGAAACCTTCCAAAGAGAGGCACCCAGGAAGCATCCCAACCAGATGCCCAAACCACATCAACTGACTTCTTTTGACACGTAGCAGCTTCACTCCAATACTTCTCCGAATGTCTGAGCCCTTCGCCCTGTCTCTAAGCCGGAACCACAGAGGAAACCTCAACGTGTGCCTCAGCTCTCTTTTCACCACAACAGTCTGGTGCAACACCTGCATTACTGCTGATGAATCTTTAATAAGTTCCCAAGATACTTGAACTCACTTGCTTGAGGCAGCTTCTTTCCACCAACCCACAAGAACCATGGCCTCAGACTTGGAGACTCTCATTCCAGCTGACTCAGCTGCAGTAAATTTAATATCTTCATATGATGTTCATATGATATTCATAATTTTCTCACTCGGTTGAGGCAACTTGACCACTCCAGTGCATGCTGAAGGTCACATTCTCTTGAGGCCAATAGAACTACATCATTGGCAAAAAGGTATGGATGACGCATCCGCTCTCTGCTTTACTGGGGTTTCCTGGTCTGTTTTTAATCTTCAGACTTCCAATTTTGTTGGGAGCCATGCTGTCTAAAGCTGTGATCCAGTCAGCCAGCTAGCAGTTAAACAGGAGTCACTAAGAGATGGAACTAACTAGTTAGTAGTGATTGAACTTAAGAATACAGGGTTACATTTTCAACACGCAGTGCAGAGCTGGAAATTTTTTAAATAGAGGTGCAATTGAGAAAGAAAATGTCTGGAAACATCTGATCAAACACAAGCTTTTTAACTTGACAGGTCACATCTACAGAGTCTGTGTATTATTTGCTAGCATGCATGTGAGACGGGAAATATCTGCTTAATGCAGCCCAAGAGAGCCGCTATCTTGTTTGTTGCTTCTTCCCAGCTCTACCCAGACAGTCCATGTCTTAAACAAACTATCTCCTGCTGTGTACTGATCGTGGAGTCATTTCTTCCGAAAGTAGTATTATTGAATTGTCATGTAGCCCTTGATGTACCCCTTTCAGCGTCTTCCACGATTTCTGTCTGTTTGTGTTAAGTCATGTCAGAATCTGTCAAGGTGTGCACGTCTGAGGAGATCTGATTGCCCGTGGTAGTATGTCTGTGTGTGTTTTCTAACATATTTGTAGGTGTGTCTTTGTGTGTGTGCAGTAAGCTGACCTTGGTCCCCGCACTCCCTCTGGGGCGAAGAGGGGAACTGATGTTTCTCACTCTGCTTGTCAGCAAGATTAGTTCCCCTGTGGGACTGTTGCACACCCTGCAAACACACTGCCAATGAGAAGAAGTGTGTGACAGCTCGGCCTTTCCACGAACCCACTGGAGTGTGTGTACTTGTATGTGTGTGTGCTCCGATTGAGGGGTTACGGGAGTCAGAATGGATGTGTGTTTTAGAGCAGAAACAGAAGGGGAAAACAGCAGGGGGGATCAGCGCAGCCAGCCTGAACCAGAGCCTGTGTGTGTATGCATGTGTGATATGTGTACATGCATGTGTGTATGGTTTCTGAGAGAGCACACACTGAGCTCTTTGCTGTGCTTACTCTAGACCTGGCTCATCTGCATCCATCTCCTCCACCCTCTCCCTCTCTTTTACTCCTACTTTTACCTCCGTCACTTTCCGACTGTCTGTTTGGAGCACATTCCTGTCTTGCTGCCTACTGAACTCCAGCTGTGAACAAGGCCAACAGAGGGGATAGCAGGTGGTTAATGTAGTCCAGGTAGCTCATCGCTGTCACCATTTACTCTTTATCTGTGGAGGCAAAGATTGTTTTCCTTTTTCCTTCTACCTGTAAAATCCACAGCAAAGCAATATATTTTTAGGGTTTTTATTGTCAGTCTATTGCTGTGTGGCAACACTGTGTTTGGAGAAAAAACAGGAGAACTCAGAAAGTTAATGACTTGACTGTCATAAAGAACCTTAATTCTACATTGTATGTTTCTCATGATATAATAATCTGTTTATTTTCTGCCTGAATCCCACCTGACTTCCAGAGAGCTCCACAATTTCTAAAATCAGTGCTTTGGTTCAACATGGCCCCTAGCTGTACTGGTTCACTGTGGTGAAGAGAGAGGTGAGCCTAAAAGTGAAGCTGTCAGTTTACACAAGCTGTCATGGCCACGAGCTGTGAGTAGTAACTGAGAGATGTGGATATGATGAAGGGTGTCTCGGCTCTCCCTTACAGATGGTTTGGTCATTTGGGGGGGGTCAGAGTAGAGCTGCTGCTCCGACACATCGAAAGGAGGCAGTTGAGATGGTTCCCCCCCTGCAACTCTTCTAGGGGTACACTGAACACTCCCAAGCCAGCAGTGAGGTGTAATCTGTTCAGCATGGCTTGACTCTGGCCCAGGGGCCTCTTACTGGTAGGAGATGCCCAAAACGACTCACTTTGGAGGCTTCAAGGAGGCAGGCTAATTAGATACTCTAACCATCTCAACTACCTCCTGTCGATTTAGAGAAGTTCCAGCTCGAATGATCAAGCTCCTAACCCTCACCTGGGAGAGCCCAGACACCCTTCATCAGAAGCTCAGTTCCTCTACTTGCATCAGCAATTTAATTCTTTCGGTCACTATTTACAGCTCGTGGCCATAGCTTAGATCAATCTGTAAATTCACAACTTCGCTTTTAGGCTCAGCTCTCTCCTGACCACGCAGGACAGTACATCTGAGTCCGTTCAACTACACATGCATTCATTTTTACAGTTGAATTTCCAAATTTCTTAATATTCAGTTATATAGTTGAATTTAGAGTACTCGATGGCAGCCCTACATGTCCACAGCTTTTGGTTCTGTCTCATCTTTCTCATCACGTTAATATCTGGGTCACTGCTTTCAAAAGAAAAGCTCTTGCAATTTTCCAGCTCTTAATGACTAAAAGACTAACTTAGCAAATACCTGGTAAATGTAGTGGAACATTAAGCAGCTAAAAAACATTTTGTCTCCAGACAATAACAGCACTAAAGACAGCCTGAGTGCTGAACTTGATTTTAAGTTGTCAATAACATGTTAAAAGCTTGTTCCCCACACCCCCAGAAATTATTGGATGACCTTTCTTGAACATTATTAGGAATCTTGAGGCCATCTAACTGTTTTCTTGGCTATACTTTGGACTATATTCTGCTTCTAAACAGCTTCTTTAAATGTGTTTAAACCAGCCCTCCCACAAAGTAGATGTTTTAAGTCCAAATAAGTCACTTTCTACAACCTGACTGTTAACTGTGTGTTCTACGAGTTAACAGCTGGAACCTGAGGGCACTGAAGAGAGAGAAACCACACGGATGAGTGGTGAATGGCTTGATGAGAAACATTTCCAGCTTTTCTGTTGCATTTCCGTTTTGATTCATGCCCAAGTAAAGTGAAAAACACACATTAAATAAATGTTATCTTTCAGTATCTGAGCTAAGCTGGGTTCAGACATGCTACAGTCCTGGCAAGCACGTCTTGATAGCTCGCTTCTCACGTCACTGTTACCACTGAAGCCAATTATTGAATTTGCCAAAAATATGCTGAGAGAGGAGGTTTGAGGAGCTGTGAATGTATAATGAAGATGATGCATGAATAAATAAATAACCATCATAAGGTTTTATGATCAATATAATGCAGCTGTAGTTTGGTCAAACAAGCCTGCTGTCTAATGTGAGTGCAAGGTGAGGGAATAGCAGCCCTCAGCAGATGCTTCAAAGCCCTACCCAGACACTTTTTTTTTAGCCTGGCTTAATACACACATACACATAGTGAGTGTAGATCAGCCCTCAGTCACAGCCCTGTGCTTCAGGGAGACCGGAGTGATGGAAGCAATAGTTAAGCCATTAAGGCAAACAATTGGCTCAAATTGAGAGGGAGGGAGAGAGAAAAGAAGAGCAAGAAGAGGGAAAGAGGGAGGGAGATGGAGAGTCTATGGCAGGAGTGGATCCACTCAACGACTTAATCCGAGCCCCAGGACACTCTCCTGCTAAGCTTCACACACTTTCACAAACATCTACACACACACACTATAAAGCTCTGCCTGCCTCCAATAACACCTTGTCAGTCTTGGCCACAGGGGCGATGGAAGAGCCGCTCATTCCTTTATAGTTAGCAGAGGCACCTACTTCCAACCACCTAAGGGAAAGACGGAGCGTGCAATCTACACAAGACAGCTCTGTGAGCATTCGTACACCTTATGGCTGCTGGTGTGAAGCTATTCATTGTCTTAGCAGGCAGAGTGAATGGTGGAAGGAGCACAGGGTGGACAGTGTCCTGGACGAGGGAGGCGATCCTCTGACACCGGCTATTGTATCGTCTCCCCCCTTGGCCTTGCTCAGTCCCCATAAGCCTCACATAAACAGCTAACAATGAGGGATTGTCTCCAGCCTATTCCCCCTCTTTCTGCTCTTTAGCTTTCACACACACATCAGCTTTGTGTGTGTGTGTCAGAGGGCGAAGGCATGATGTGCTGCAGTCTGAACCCAGCGACCACCGCAGCTTGTCCGATGCAGTCGTCTTCGCCGTTTATGTGGCTAAATATCAGCCGGTGATAGGGCCAGTCAGCTACTTGCTACCACCGCCGCCCTTCCCTCCCTCCCCTCCCTTCTTTCCTCTCTCCCCCCCTGCCGTCAGCTACCACCCTTGGGGCTCGTGCAGTACCCAGGCCCGAGCGATTTATCGGACAGCTTAGCGAGGAGCGGTTATTGCCCAGAGGACTGTTAGCACGGGCTTGGCTCGTTGACTCCTTCTCCATTTCTGGCGTTTTATTTGACATGTCCTTTAAGTCCTTTAAAGAATTGGGCGTTTCTGCCGAGCGCCTTGGCTCTTTCTGCAAAAGATGGATGGCCCGCGTTCAAAGGTCTGGATGTTTTCTTTCCTCTCCCTCAATCTCTCTCTTTCCCCCTCCCTCCTTCCTTCAACTCTTTCTCCTTTCGCTCTCGCTGAGCTTTATAGGGTGGTATTAGCGTTGTCAGCTAACCAAGCTCAGGATTTGGCTTTGTTTTGTTTTTGCCTCTTAAGATAATGCTTTTTCACTCTCCTGCTGAGAACAACAAAAGGAAGAGAAGAGCAATAAAACAGCACAGCCATTGACTTTGGTTTCATTAAACTGGTTTTCAGCCGTCTTCAATAGACCACAGGCCTTGATGGCGCTTGCGTGTGTGTAAGAGGTTGTTTGCAGCCATGTGTGTGTGATTATCGTCAAAACACAGCCACACTTAGGCTCGTGCGTACTCAGGTGCCGCTCTCATCTCTGTCATGGCCTTACTGCTGAAAGGTGCTGAAAGTTATTCACCTTCATTGGTGCATAATTAAATAAATAAATAACAGAGAGAGGAGCCACGAGTGTGTTTTGTGATGATAAGTGTTGTTGCTCTGCAGTGAAAGGGCGGGAAAGCACTTCAACTCCTTTTCGTATGCATTCCAGATGTGGAGATATATAAGCAGACCGATCGGCGTGTAAGCATCTGTGTCCTGTTAGAGGCGGCCTGGAGGTTTACTGTACTGGCTCTGCAGCCTAATCCCTCACACAAAACCTCGCATTACCACGCCGCACGCTGTTTACCCCGCATCCAGCGAGGCGTGCGAACACGCACAAACATTCACACATGCATCACGGCGCACATATATTCGCACAGAGTGTCTCCTCTGTCGGCTACAGCTCGGTCTTGTGTCGGCAAGTGCAGTGAAAAAAAAGACGTACTTTGTATGCTGCTTTTGCTGTTGCGCTGTAAAATAAAATCTGAGTTCACCTCAGTCCTTCAGTGTGGATTTACTGACATCCCGTATAGATCCATCGCTACATCTCCGCTATCAAAAATCCACACTTAGCATCACAGTGAAATGTCAGTTTGCTGATGTGTCAGGTCAGTGTATATAAAAATTGCCGGCTTCGGGGATATCAGGCTGTAAAACCTAAATTGAAAGCTGTCTCGCCCCGCTGTAAGGAGCTGCGAAGGCACCCAAGAGAATTTTATTAGTGTGGCTCTCACTGAGTTTCAGTGTCCTTGTGACGTTTCTAAAGGCTGTTTTAGAGCCTTTTCCATAGTGTTATGAATGAAAACCTGGGAGGGCATTTTTTGAAGTTAAATTAATTTTTTGCACAATATTGGTTCCAAGGTTCTAATTTAAGATATTTTATTATTTCCTCCTTTTTCATGTGTGTGTCTGCTGAAAGCTCAGTATCTTCTCTTATAGTGGCTTTGAAATGCTTCAGAATTCATGATATTCTACTTTTACAGATGTTTAAGCTTTCAAATCACTTTAACCCATTAGGATCTTGGCCATTTTATTCTATGTCTACTCTATTAGATACTGCAGTATGCAAAAACCAATATATATGTGTGCGGATGACTAGTTTTAAAAAAACCCACAAGGTTACAATACACTGGGCTGACTGAGAAAATCAGTTGTGAAGCTGAAAATCAAGGCAACAAAGACTGCTTTTTATACTGCTGCGTAAATTTTAGTTTCTGCTGAAATTTGGGGAGCAAATTTGAAACGTGTAATTGTGCTGTGTGCAGAAACGATACACTCAACCTTTAGGTTATTTATTTTAACACAAGGGAAATTTCCATGAGCAAGCCAGAGCACGGTTTGGATATTTGGTCTTTTGAAATTGAAACTGCGGGGTAACGCTGTTCTGCCAGTGAAAACTGCTTTTAAGTTTTCAAATTCAGCTTCAGGTCAAGTTTGTTTGTGTCTAAGTGTGTTTACGGGTGTGTAGTTTTAGTCCGAGATTCCTACGATAATCAAAAAGATTAGGAAAATGCTTAAAAGCATTGTAGATCCAGTTTAAATCACATAACATGAACACGGAGACCCTGATTCTTAAGCTGTTATTGATATTGGTTTGTCTTAATGTGATGTTCTAATGTCCCGCCTTTTGTCTCTTCAACAGTAACGGCACGGCCGGAAAAATGAACGGGGCGCTGGAGCATTCGGACCAGCCAGACCCGGACGCCATCAAGATGTTTGTGGGCCAGATTCCACGCTCCTGGTCAGAGAAGGAGCTGAAGGAGTTATTCGAACCGTATGGAGCCGTCTACCAGATCAACATCCTCCGAGATCGCAGCCAGAACCCTCCACAGAGCAAAGGTACTAACCAACACGGTTACACAGTACTTAGAGGTGATGTATTCATTCATGTATGGTTGTCTGCTATAGTTTCTCTTCCTTCTTACCTATGTTTCTCTCCTTTCTTTCTCATGATGAAGAAAAAAAATTATAAAAATATCAACAAACGTTTATGCAAATACAATGATACAGTAGCCTAAGTTATGATAATGAATCGAGGTACTTTGGTCCCTCTTCTTAGGGAGTCAAGTGCTCCTGTTTTGTCAAAGCTGCTGGTGTCTCAGAGATAAGCCCAAGGTGTCCTTTGGCCTTGGTGCCATGACTCAGGAGCCCTTGGCATCACATTAAAACCCACCAGAGTACAATTAAGCATCATTTTCAATGTTTTCAGTAGAGACAAATTAACAAAAAGATGTTATAATAGTGTTAGGATTATGATAGGGTTAGAATTACAATCATCAGTGATTATATCAGAGGGTTAACCTCTTAATACACACCAGATCACAAGTGACCTGCTTAGGGTTAGGGTCATCATTAATGATGACTTAGACCTCAGAGGGTTAAAGCAGCACTGCTAGCTCTCGGCATCACAGACTATATGAAAGATGGGAAGACCCTCTATGTCTGAAAATTGAAGCTGCTGCTGAAGTGCCATAAATCTGCATTTTATTTAATAGCCAGACTTGCTAATCAAGCTAACTAGCATTAGCTTATAAATTAGCATGCTTCTGTATCCAATTAAGGTCATTTGTGGCTCAAACAAGATGGGAACAGCCCTCATGCTTAACTTGAGAATTGAACATCACATTGTGTAAATTGTAGTCAGGCTGTAGTCAGCCTAAGAAGGTCAGAAACATTAAATTTATAACATATGTGAAAGGCTGTTTGTCTACTGTTCACCTCAGATGACAATGTCAGGTGACATCTCCAGGTCTATTTACTCTGAAAGAGGCTGTAAAACTTTGGGAAAGAGTCCATTACAGATCAGTGAGTTAGAGAATCTCGCTTCTGATCGATGATAATGAAACTAAGTTGAGGACTGAACCTTTCTGTCAGTAAGACTTGTTTTAGCTGCTTTAGCCAGCGTTAGATCAACTTTTTTTGAAGTGGATCTAACATTTTTGGACTCTTAGCAGATAATCTCTTGCAAAATATGAGCGTTAAATCAAACAGTTTATCAGAGGGAAAGCGTGATTTTTAGGATACGCAAGCTTAATATTAGCTATTGTTAGCTGTCCGAAGATGGGAAGGTCGCAAATCTAGTCTGCTGATAATAAGTAATTAAAACAATATCAGGGATAAATAAGCAAATGTCTCTTCTCCTCCACCTTAGGTGTTTTATTTATGTGGCAGATCTCCAGCCAATCATATGGGAGATGTCGTTTCAGGCCACTGTATTCAAATGCGGTGGAGAACATGGAACACAAACCACAAACCTGCTCCTTTGTATTTAATTAAACATTTGGATTAATTAAAAATTAATTAGAAATTTATGAGAACATATCAGTTTCTTGGAAGATATAATTACACAATACAATTAGTAATTACAATTAGTAATCTATGTATATTTATGAGTATAATACCCTTTTTTTCTAAGTAAATAATACAAAAAAGAAATACTGAGTACACCTTTAAAGCAGGATTTCACAAACTTGGTTAGTCAGTAGAAATCTGTAGGCAGTCAACTATCTGCTCATTTTTTCTATGACCTCTCAAAACACTTCCCTGATGATGTTATGGCTTGAGTTGCTATTTTCAAGTCATGACTCATTTAAAAAGGATAAACCAGGCTATTCTCATGGACTGGTGGCTTGCCGATCACAAATCAATAGCCAATGAGATTGCATTTTAGCCAGATGTGACCCTTTGCTGGTCACATCTGGTGTTAAAACACCAAGAGTGGACACTACGACAATGCTCAGCTCAGGGCTTTACTTCAAGACTTCACATCAGATGGTCACATCCATCTTTTATAGATCTTTTATATGCCATCTATGCTTGTCATCAAGTACTGCTCCAACACCAAAGGACAGTTTGTCCGTATCTGAAGCCAACAGCTTCTGACAAAAACGTCACTTTTTAACGCTCTGCTATGAGAATGCGTAGGATACCCATACAGAAAACACAAACACTTAACTGTATGTACACTTCTACCCACACAGAGGCACATAGTCTGTCAGTGGTTGAGGACCGTCCCACCTATTTAATGGCAGAACAAGTGATGCATGTGCAACATTACACAAGCAAACACGTATTTCGTGCACCATTTGAAGACAAAGACTCGCCTTGCCAGACTTACACAGTCAATTGTTCGAAACTGCATGATTTGCAGCTATTTTCTCCCATTCCCTTTTCTTTTTCCTTTGATGAATTCATCAAGTGTGAGAGCAAACAATAGAGACAGCAGCCACAAACGGGCAGACAATAGCGTTGCCATATTAACAGCCATCAACCAGAGTGGGGGTTGATGACACTCCTGATGAGACATGGAGAGTGGGAGGAAAGTAAAGAGAGAGGCAGTGAGGACGGCAGGAAGGGAGAGGTGGCGTTTCCACCCGACTGGAAAGCAAATTTTGAAGAGAAGTTTCAAAGTGTCACTTGAAACAAGATCGGAATCAAGAGGGATGAAGTGTGAATAAAGCCAGTAAACACTTTCCTGCAAGAAAAATGAAGTCAAGGAGTTTTCATTTCTGGGCCAGCTGATGCTTGCTATAGATGTCTTGAAATGCGGTGATATATTACAAAGTAAAGCTCTGTATTACATTTAAAAACTTCTCATTTGGCTTGTCGGATGCTTTGAGAAGGAAACATATTTGACCTAATACCAGGGAAAATAACAGTGTTATTTATACGGAAATCATAAGAATAAGATCTGACCTCTTGGTTTTGGTGTGTGGAGCTTATTATTTTCAATACTTCCCGTGCTTCATGTTGCCACAGTGACGTCACCCGTTTAAGTCTTACTCACCAAAATTAGTTTTGCATTTTTGGAGCGATTAATGTACAGCGAGCAATATTGTTAGTTTAATAAGGCTTTCAAAAGTGTTGCAAACATGAACACATACAAGAGATCCAGTTCACTGACTATGAAATAGCTGATTTGATGCCGAGCAAACAGCTAGCAGCCATAGTCAAATCGTCCATGCGCAAAATAATGAAGATGTTAAGCCTTGATGTAATTTAAACTGTCAATTTATATAAATATTTAATACTTGTTTTTACTGTCTGGCTCTAAAAATGTTTATTTTTTTTCTTTAAAGTCACATTTTATTATTGAAGATGATGAGGATTGACTCATTTTTACAGGCAACTGCAAGTGCCTCTTTGTGGAACTACATGTTTGTGGTAGAAAGAAATGCAGATCAGTGCATGAACGTGTGCATTTTGTAAACATATTCAGTCGGTCGAAATGACATAAAACGTTGCACTTTATGCAAATGCACCTGGGTAGACTCGCATGAGACCCATGTCCCCAAATACAGGGAGTGCAGAATTATTAGGCAAGTTGTATTTTTGAGGAATAATTTTATTATTGAACAACAACCATGTTCTCAATGAACCCAAAAAACTCATTAATATCAAAGCTGAATGTTTTTGGAAGTAGTTTTTAGTTTGTTTTTAGTTTTAGCTATTTTAGGGGGATATCTGTGTGTGCAGGTGACTATTACTGTGCATAATTATTAGGCAACTTAACAAAAAACAAATATATACCCATTTCAATTATTTATTTTTACCAGTGAAACCAATATAACATCTCCACATTCACAAATATACATTTCTGACATTCAAAAACAAAACAAAAACAAATCAGCGACCAATATAGCCACCTTTCTTTGCAAGGACACTCAAAAGCCTGCCATCCATGGATTCTGTCAGTGTTTTGATCTGTTCACCATCAACATTGCGTGCAGCAGCAACCACAGCCTCCCAGACACTGTTCAGAGAGGTGTACTGTTTTCCCTCCTTGTAAATCTCACATTTGATGATGGACCACAGGTTCTCAATGGGGTTCAGATCAGGTGAACAAGGATGGCCATGTCATTAGTTTTTCTTCTTTTATACCCTTTCTTGCCAGCCACGCTGTGGAGTACTTGGACGCGTGTGATGGAGCATTGTCCTGCATGAAAATCATGTTTTTCTTGAAGGATGCAGACTTCTTCCTGTACCACTGCTTGAAGAAGGTGTCTTCCAGAAACTGGCAGTAGGACTGGGAGTTGAGCTTGACTCCATCCTCAACCCGAAAAGGCCCCACAAGCTCATCTTTGATGATACCATCCCAAACCAGTACTCCACCTCCACCTTGCTGGCGTCTGAGTCGGACTGGAGCTCTCTGCCCTTTACCAATCCAGCCACGGGCCCATCCATCTGGCCCATCAAGACTCACTCTCATTTCATCAGTCCATAAAACCTTAGAAAAATCAGTCTTGAGATATTTCTTGGCCCAGTCTTGACGTTTCAGCTTGTGTGTCTTGTTCAGTGGTGGTCGTCGTTCAGCCTTTCTTACCTTGGCCATGTCTCTGAGTATTGCACACCTTGTGCTTTTGGGCACTCCAGTGATGTTGCAGCTCTGAAATATGGCCAAACTGGTGGCAAGTGGCATCTTGGCAGCTGCACGCTTGACTTTTCTCAGTTCATGGGCAGTTATTTTGCGCCTTGGTTTTTCCACACACTTCTTGCGACCCTGTTGACTATTTTGAATGAAACGCTTGATTGTTCGATGATCACGCTTCAGAAGCTTTGCAATTTTGAGACTGCTGCATCCCTCTGCAAGATATCTCACTATTTTTGACTTTTCTGAGCCTGTCAAGTCCTTCTTTTGACCCATTTTGCCAAAGGAAAGGACGTTGCCTAATAATTATGCACACCTGATATAGGGTGTTGATGTCATTAGACCACACCCCTTCTCATTACAGAGATGCACATCACCTAATATGCTTAATTGGTAGTAGGCTTTCGAGCCTATACAGCTTGGAGTAAGACAACATGCATGAAGAGGATGATGTGGACAAAATACTCATTTGCCTAATAATTCTGCACTCCCTGTTAGGGATGGGTACCGGTGTCCGGTGCCATGATGGCACCGGTTCTGACATAAACGGTAGTAACCAGACCGAAAAGCAGCGTACATTTCGGTGCTTTATTTCGGTGCTTTTTTTTCCTGAGCTGTGATACACTTCTAGCCAATCATTTTACGTTTCCGAGGATAGTAGGCGGGGCCAGGTACGTGCGTTCTTTTAGAGCGGAGCTACAGATTAAAAATGCTCAAGGCGAAGCGGTCAAAAGTCTGGCTGTACTTCACAGCAAAATATGCAAACTCAGCAGCCTGCAACAAGTGCTTTAAGCTGATACTGTGATACTGTCAAAGGAGGTAACACCAAGAATCCGATTAAACAGCTGGCGACGCATAGCGTTTTTTTTAAAAGCCGAGAAATGCGCCGTATTTGATAGCTTGCTGCGAGACCTCACACCGTGCATGTCGGGTGGGTTGCCAGTTATCGGACCCGGAGCAACATCCCCCAAAAACCCGAAGAATAGAGTCCTGGCCCCTAGCCCTGCCAGTGTAGCAGAAATGATGAGGATGATGATGCAGCAGCAGCCGTTCTTCTCTGCGTGAGTAGCTTAATGTTGTTCGTGTGTAATTTACGTTGAGTAGGCTAACCACGTTATTACATTAATGCATGTAAGGTGAACTAGCAAACATCATCATAGCTACGTGCAGCTGTCTTCTTGTTTGATGGCAGATGCTCCCTTCACCCTGCCAAAAAGGCTAAAATGACCAAAGAAAAAGTGGAAAACAGTTAAACATGAGCGGTTTTTGGACAAAGTTTGTGTTTTTTCCATTGTTTAAGCACTGCTTCCAGCCAAGAGTGATACCATATATGCCACATAGCTGCAGAAAAGGCTAACATTGTTATCTTTTTACAAAACAAACCAGCTGAACATGAGAGGTTTTTGGACAAAGTTTGTGTTCTCCATTCTTTAAGCACCGGTTCGAGCACCGTTTAAGCACCGGCACCGTTTCAAAAGTACCGATTTGGCACCGGTATCGGATAAAACCTAAACGATACCCATCCCTACTCCCTGTAGACCTGAGAGTTCCTGCTTATACGCTGCAAGGGAAATTTAGAGTGCAAATCAGTGTTGAGTAGAGATGCTCACCTCGTGCTCACTCCTGTTTTTATATGGATGATTTTCATATTGCAATTTTTAGAACAGATTTTTTTTTTTTTTGAATAATAGTTAAGTAGGAATTAGTGATTTAAGCTCCGAAGGCTATTAACTACCAGGTAAATGCAGTAATTGTGCACTACTAATTTTCTGCATACTGAAAACTTTGTAGTGTTTTGCTGGGTAATGATCGCCTGGTTAATTATTATTGAAAATCTAGTCTATTCTAAATTTATCATAGGAAATTACAGTAACTGGCTGTCCAACCTGTAGTATTCTGTAAATTTTAAGCAGAAATCTTAAACTTTATGACATATATATATATATATATATATATATATATATATATATATATATATAATATAAATAATTAATTTCCTCTTTCTTGTGTCTTAATGACCTTGAGGCTGATTTCAAAATGTATTCTCATTAACTCACATTATTCATATAATTGTATTGAAACATTTGTTCCTCCGATGAGTGTAAAAAATGTGGGGCGATTAAAAGCTGTCCTCCTGTTGAATGTATACTTTTAAAAGATGTGATGTCATCCACCTTTCTGCAGCTACACCCTCCACCTCACCTCTGTTTTTAGTTCTTCTCTCTCTGATTTTCCTCGTTTTTGGCTTCCTCTCATTCTGACTGAGTCATACGAGCTTATGAAAGCCTGGAGACAGCGTTCTGCCAAATCAACGCATTTCTGCACACCAACACACTTGTCATGTGCTTTGCATTTGTGTGTCCTTAGCCTTGAAATGACTCCTTTTCTCCCCACTAGCCTCTCCTCGCTCTCCTTGTTCCCTCTGATATCTCTGAGGGGTGGACGGGGGCCACAGTTCCCCCTCATGTCCTTCAGCTCCTTCACATCTCCTTCTCCATCTTCACTACCCTTGAAATGAGTTGTTTTTGCGGCTGATGAGTCAAAAGTATCGCTCAACGGGAGAAAGCAAAGCCACCTAGCATGCCTTTCATTTTTTTCTACTCAACATGACAATCTCTGTCCATATGCCTCATTTTTATTTATTTATTTTTTAACAGTCTCCTTTTTTGTGGAGTGCATTAAGAGGAAATGTAGCGTTTGATTGGGCTCTTACTGGCCTTGTTATTCGCAGGCTCTGAGCGCTGTTGTTGTTTTCTCATAGTTAAGTAAGCCGCCTGGCCTCATCTGCACCCGCTCAGCCAGAAGGAGCTGCGATTGCACCCTCGCCAGTTTCCCTGTTGAAATTTCGCCAGTGTCAGGGAAACTGTGGCCCCTCGCTTCCCTCAATGTGTTTATTTTAAATTAGCAATGGTGTTGTTTGTAAAGGATCTTCGCCATTTGGGGCAAATGAGCCCACTCCGGTGCCCCAGTGGTGACCCAGAGGCACTTTTTCAATTCTTTGTAAAATACCAGTTTGGATTTAAATGAGTTTGTTAGACCCACCGAGACGTAGGAGAAGTTTTGCTGCTCACCACTTTAACTCCCAACTTTTCTGCTTCCTTCTTTTTGTCGATTTTCTTTGCACCCTCATTAGATGACATCTCCGCAACTGCTAGTTTGAAAAAGAACATCAACAACAACAAAAAGGGGAAAACAGGACGACATAATTGACAGCAAAAATTTGGAAAAGAGCATGATGACTTGTTAATTAAATGCTCATCTCATAAATTTATGGAGGATGCATGGGTCTGAAAGTGAATAAAAACAAGAGTGTGCCTCGTCAAATTAAGATTAGTCTGTTCAGATATGAATAAGAAAGAAAGAAACAGTGCTTAGCAAGTTAATTAGACCACAACCATTTAAGGTTTATGACACACATTTATTATGTTTTTTATGTTTCTGTAATGCTTGATGATATTATTAATGCTAAAATATATTTTTTCTGCTATCCGTAAATCCTCAAACTAACTGTTTTACAAAAAGCTGAAAAAATAGTAAAGGATATTATTATTTTTGATTAAGATGCCAAATTAAAGTTATTTATTTGCGTTCCTGAACAGAAAATTACTTTCGGTATTTGAATATTGTGCTGATTTAAAGTCCAGTGTGCCGACTCCAATTTGGTTATAAAAACATGAGTTCGGTTTTCTGTTTCCTTAACAAATAGCAATATCATTTTTTGGTTTTAAACAAGTTTTGAGCAGGTTTCTAAAATATGTTTTTTTTATGATGTTATTAAGCACTGTAGGCTTTATTGTGAAACCTTCAACAGGTTCTCTGGTTAGATGTTTAAGTTAAAATGTCTTTAATAGTCTTTAGGTGGTCAAAAAGTGACCATCGTCACAGGGATGCAGTAAAATGATTTATTAGTTCCTGCTTTATTTTCTTTAACCGTCTATGTGCCTTCATTAAAGCTCTAGAGGAGTCAAATTCAAGTACCCATTGATTTCACTGGGGGTTTTTTTCACTTTAGTCAGTTTTGCATATAAAAGGTTTGCAAAGTTGTGCGGTCCCACAAGAAATACTGCTGCTTAACTGCCTGATTTTCCTTGCTAATATCCCACACTTGTCTTTTGGCATAAAAAATAACGGGAAAATAAAAGGATACAGGTACCAGAGTATGTACTACATAATTACTTTTAATGAAATACTCATCCCATAGTGCTTTGTAATTCCCACATTCCACAGCAAATGATTTCCAACCTTATCAAATTGAATTATCTTCATTAGCAAAGTTTTGAAATATAATAAATTATTATAATTTAAAGTGTAGCTTATGATACAGTGCTTCATTCCTGATCTCAATCACTGTTTCGGGTTATCTGAGGGTTCGCGCTCATTAAGTGATCTGACGTGCTCGGGTTTAAATGTTACCATGGTAACGCCAATCTCCACCAATCAGGGATGTTGGTTTTTAAATATAGGATTGTTGGTTAGACAGTATAAAAGATGGACACAGCAATTCAGACATGCACTGGTTTCTGAAGTCTAGTTTTTGAAGCCTCGAGATGAGCGTTTCCACCGCATGATTGCAAAGGAAACTGGTGTGAAGACGAGGGGCGGGTCTGGCTGTGAAACTGACTAATGACCAGTCAATCACAAGTTGTTAGGCAATGAGTGCAGTTTCATACCACAGATTTACAAAATACACCCAAAATGAGTGACTGAGCCCATAAACTCAAGACAGGAAGTTGCATTCTCCATAGACTTCTACAGGAAGTCTCTTTGTAATCACAGCCATCGCCATCTGGTGGCCTTCAGATAAAATGTAGGTTTAAGGCACTTCAATATCGGCTTCATTTTTCCAACGCACCAACTATATACATAAGCCATAACCAGCGTCACCTGATACATGTCATACCAGCTGACATAGAGGGAAAAAATGTGATTCCTAGTTTACCTCCAAAATCGAATTATGACTGTTTAAATGAGCATGACAACTTAAATCTGAAGTTACTTCTCATTTTACCAGCTGGTTTATTATAAGAAATTACTCCAAGATGGCAGTCAGACTTGGGCAAACATTGGATCGGGACAGCTATGAATAAATTAATGATTAATTACAGGATGTTGAAGATAAAACCCAAGACTTAATGCGCGCTTGGAGCTCTGGCTAAAATGCAGTTTTCCACATCAAACCAGCGAGTGGATATCTGTGGATCAGTGTAATCCCCCTCCCCCCCGTCTTATTATTGTCATCATCTGGCATCACATGACGGTCCTAAGTGCTGTATGAGAGGCTGCTTCAGCCCGACGAAAATAAAATTCCTTGAGCAAACACCATTCAGTCGTTTTCAGAGCACTTTTTGGCATTAAAGTAAGAGATATCATTTCAGCTTCCAAAAACACATATTGGTAATAATTTAAACGATCTCTTTAATCCCATTTAGGTTATTCAGAAGCCAAAATGTAATCAATCACAGAAAAATGATTTGAGAGGCAGCTTGGTTTGGTCCCAGAGCATTCAATTGTGTCACTTTTGTGCGTCATGCAGAATCCATTTTGCCGTTTGACCCAGGTGCTTGCATTTAGGCTGTGTGTGTGTGTGTGTGTGTGTGTGTGTGTGGTGCGCGTGTGTGTGCGTGTGTGTGTGTGTGCTTATGCTGACTAGGATGGTCTGGGGAATATCGTGGCGCTACTGTTGGTTTAATGTGTTTGGAGTTAATAACCAGATGAGTGGATGAGCCGGGGAGAAAGGGAGAGAGTGAGAAATGGAGCAATTTGGCATTTTGTGCTGAAAGAGAGAGAGAGATGGAGGCAGAGATAAAGAGAGAATGAGACAAAGAGAGCCAGAGGGGTAAACAGAAAATGGTCCTTTTGCTAAAACACAACCTTAAGCGCCATGACGGGTTTGTTGCAGCGTGTGAGTGTCTGTTTTTTGGCTGGGGATGCGCTTTGTCATTTATCTTAATGATACAAGTGAGACACAAGCACACGCGCACACATGAACATCATGCATGCACAGAATAAGTTTAATGTCTTCATTAAGTGGCTGATCTGCGCAAAAGTCTCTGTGCACAACACGGCCTGGAAATACTTTGGAATGATCAAAATAAGGTATAAGGCACAAGGGATTTGAGTCGTGGCAAACTGAATGCAGATGAGTCTAAATTTTAACAGGCCTGAAATTATTATTGGATAAAGCGATGTTGTCTGTCAGACCTGCGAATGCCAGGGAAGGGGAAAAAATGAAGCATGAGTGATTATTTCTCTCTTAAAATTCTGATTCAGCTCTCAAAAAGCAAGAGCCACAGCTTTATTATATGACTAGTGGATTATTAAAAAGACTATAATCACTCAGCCTTCGCCAAAACCAATAACCAGTGACATGTTCATTTTAATCGGTGTCTGTTTTCTAATCTGTGTTGCTGATAGTTGCTGCGAGCAAGTGATTCCACCTGTAGCTGAAAAGACAAATTAAAAAAATGGGGGGGGGGGGGGGAGCGTCAACATCAATCCCCGAAAACGTGAGCGAGGGATGACGAGGCTGACACTAAAAAGGTGCCGAAACGTGAAAATCGACACCGAGCCGTGATAAATGTTTGATCTGGACGTCTTAAACTGCTTAAACGTCATTTGTTATGAACCCGTGTGTCATATTGAAAAATGAAGAAAGAAAACAGAAACGCCTCTGGAAATCATTTCCAGCCCAGAGATAAACACATGTAGCAGATTACAGCGTTTGATTTTCGATCACTGCTCAGATCAGCTTCCTCATTGCCTGGGCTGCTCTGATGCCGTGTCCAGGGACCCGCACACCCGTCCAATGGCAGACATCCGCTTTGCAAGCCGACTGTATCCTCTCGCTCGGCTATGGCAACGTGCAGAGCTGAACGCTCCGCCGTCCAAGACAATTATCTGCTCTAATGGATTCAGTTGAGACAGGGCCGACCTGAGACGGAGGACTGATTTATTTCATTCTTTCCTAAAGCAGAGCGGCCAATTAAATCGCCTTAACTAGACGTTAGCTTTTTTAGCCAGCTACCCGGGCCCAATTAGGGAGCAGCTGCAGGTGGATTTTAATGGGAGATTTTATGTGAGTGTGTGTGTGGATTCTCAGCTCATCTCTGTGTTTATACTTTTGCATGCCTCAGCGACAGAGAGAGTTACTTGGTTATAAGCAAACTTGCAGAGCTGGATTTTTTTTTTCCCTCCCTCTCCGAGCACTTTGAGGTCGGCCAGAAAGTGGCTTTGATTTCCTGAAAGTGCTCTTGTTGTTTTTACAGCCAGTAAGGGAGGGAGCCAGCGAGGGGGAGGATTGACATTGGTGCTTTTCCACCAAAGTAACTAGTGGATTGTATAGATTTGTGAAGTGCTGCGAGCTGGACCGATTCCTACGTTAACAGGATTAGAACATCAGCCAAATGCCCGTCAGAGATGCGGCATTGTTTGAAGCCATCCACTCATCCTCTCCCTGTTTTTCCATCTGACAATCTGTTCTTATTGCGCTGTCAAATTCAGAATGTGTTCTCTGTCATATTCCCCCCATCCCTGCTGTCACTCAGCGGCTCTTTGACACACATAAATTATACACGTTAAGGGGCATTTTTACAGCTGCACAGAGAGAGCAACGAGGGAACGGCGAGGAGGGGGGCGGGAGAGGAAGAAATGGAGCGAGGTGGAGTATGTATTCCATGCCACCCAGAGGCCTGTGTGAGCAGTAATTGCAGTAAAGTATAGTTAATGTGGGTCAGCGGTTGAGTGGAACCCCAGGGGTCAAAAGGAAAGCAGAGGGGAAGGGGAATGATGGGGGGGGAGAAATTCGTGTGGGTCACTGTAAGAACCCTGCCTCGGGTGGAAGGGCTCTGGGTGAAGCTCTGCGATACATCCCACACCTGTCTCTTTTTCCCCTTTTAATAAAGCATACTTTAATTCTGCTGGACTGCTTTGCCTCTGTTATTTTCACCCTACCCTACCGCCGGCCTTTTTCCCACTCTTTCTCCAGTCTGAGGTAATTCAAGCCCACACATTTGTGTGCTGAATAGAGCAGCTGGTGCCAACCTGGAGGTTTGGACCAACAAGATACGTCTTTAACCTTAACCCATGGGGTTAAGCAAGTAAATTGGAGGTAAAAACATAACCTGTTCATATTCTAAAGAACTGACCTGTAATTATTTTAAATAAAATTACAGGTCAGGCGATTGGACAAATATATCAACTCTTTGCAATTGATGGTGTCCATCAAACTTTGGCTTTTTGGAGCTAAAAAAGACATATATTCTATTTTTATTTCCTAATGTAGTTTTCTGTCTCCTCGAGAATTCAACTCTGTTGACCTGCAAAGTTAAACTGAATAATAATAATAAGAAGAAGAATAACTAGCATTGGGATTTGGATGAAATCATGCACATTTCACTAATTTCCATCTTTAAGGAAACTCTCCAGTTTGTAATACTCATTCAGTTTTATGCTGTTTGTGCCACAAAACAAGGTCACTTCTGTATCGTTAATAATTTGGACCCCACACAGCATTCTGATAGCTGTTTACAGTTTATTTGTGAAACACACAATGCACTTCAGATCAGCACGAATATTCCAGCGTAGTCAGCTTTCCAGGTGGCCTCACACACACACCTCCTCTTCTGGTCTCTGACCTCCACCTCCCATATGGAAAAGAAATAGTAAAAACTTATATGATTTACTCATGAAAGTGGCCACTTTCTCATTACTTTCATATATTGTTTTAGTAAGTAACCAAAACATACAAGTTTCATTATATAATTTCTCAAGGGATCTTATATCTGTTTTCACTCTTGTATGCTTTTCATACAAGTTTCACATAAGACAGATACAAACTTTATAAGATTTATATATATCTTTTCCATATGGGCTGTGCCTCCAACCTCCTTGGCACTGCCCCTTGAGCTCACCCCTCCCCTGCAACTGAGCCAGGGACCAAACCTCCGCCACAAGGCTGTCTTAAAAATATTTAAAAAATAATTTTTAAAATAATGAACATAGAGATTTGAGTAAATTTTAAAATAAATGGCTAATATAAAGTTGTACATATAAAACTCGTCCCATGCTTTTGTGAGCATGTCTGGAATCACTGCTGTTGTTATGCTAACTACCTTCAATGACGTGAAACTCATGAATCTGCTCTTTCTTCCAGTCCATGTTTCCATCGTTACCCGTGCACGGCTTTAAATTAAAGTGCTGTGAAATCGTATTGTTCTTTTTGATGGACTGGACTGAACCTGGACTGTGTTAAAGCTCAGAGTTGCACAAAGGGAGCGATACACAGGAAGATTCTCGTAGAGTTAGCATCTATCTGAATTTAACACGCTGTCCCTCAGCTTACACTAGCAAAGCAAGCTAACTCGTCCCCACGACCACATGTGAAGACTGTACACTTTGAAATTCTTGTTTGAAGCCCATATGAATAGCCATGGGGGAAGACTTGTGAAAATACAGTTTAAAGACCAAACTTTATTTGGAGTCTGTGCCAGGCTAATTCTGGCCCCTGAGCCTTATGTTTGACACCCCACTAATAGAAGTTATAAAGTGGCATAACTGCACACCCTTTACACTGAAATTGGACTACAGTCAGTTTCTGTCCCTACAGACACAGTCTCCACAAATGTACCCCCAAGGGCTAATTATTGAATTTAAAGGTGATTACTTGTAAGTGCCTGTTCCGAGCAGTAAAAGGTAGATATTAGGACCATTTATTATAGATTCTGTGGTTGAGCGTGAGGAGACAGTCTGTTATACAAAAAGAAATAAGACTTTAAGGGTTTCCTCATATATTTAAGTTAAATTAAAAGGTATTTAATACCCGCTGACAAGTTTACTTTGTATCTGCCTTGTACAGGTGGAACAGTGGTCGCCTCACCTCACAAAGGTGCTAGGTTTAAACCTGCCCAGGGCGCTTGTCCTCATTGTGTATTTGGGTTTTATTCAGGTGCTCCCACAGTTCAAAGACACACTCTAACTTCTAAATATGACAATGATTAAGGTAAAAAATTGTCACTGGACACTAATGACAGTGCCAGTAACTCAGCAGGTGCCACACCAATGACAAGCTAAAGGTCTAAACCTAAAGGTGTAATAAGGTGCTTTATTTTCTGTGAGTGTGTATAAATATAACAATTTCCATCAGCTCAAGATAAAAAATGATAGTCTAGAAACAGTCCAACATGGCCACTGGGAAACAGCGCTGAAACCCAGACTAATGAAAGTCATTTAAGTAGATTAGTTGGCACTCAGGCTAAGGTGACCCTCCCAACTACTGCGTGGCATGGAGGGGAGACTGGGATGTTCCCATTCAAATGAAGAGTTACAGAAAAAGAAGAAAACATTATGAAATTAATTTGCAAAGAAAGTAAAATTACAGGTCAGGTTGTCACCTCTAAAGCGGGTTTAATTTTCAGACTCTAAGAACACGGCCTCGCGTGTGCCTGATTTTTAGAGAAAGCCGTTGGAAGACATAAGTGAGAGAAAAAAAACCTCCTCAACTTGCCGATTCAGCCCCCCCTTCAGCTCCTCTGCAGCTCTGCTGTCTCGAGCTGAGAAGTTGGGGTCGACCTGTTGTTGGAGGGGGTAGATGTGTTGACAGAGGCAGGGGGCCGTGGGTCTTCGCTCAGTCAAAGGCCCCCTTCAGCAGCCATGAAGCATTTATGAACAGGCATCTCCCTCCTCTGCTCTCTATTCAACTCACAACGGCTGTTTCTCTCCCCTCTTCTTCTTCTCTTTTTTTTTCTTTTCACTTGCAAACGCTCTGCCCTCCTTTCCCATGTCCCATCTGGCTGTCTTGCTCTTTCTGTTACGTGCACACGTACACTCCAGCGTCTAATAGATTCCTTCCTGCCGCTCCAGATTTGTGCGTGCACGTCTCTGGTGTGTGGTTTTAAGTGTCCCTTTTCGACAACACAAGCAAAGTGTGTCTCCTTGCTCAGAGCCCTCTCGGCCTTCAGGTAAATGTTTGTTCTGCAGAAAAAAAGACACATGCACACAAATTGATGGAAAGAGCTTATTCGTGCTGGGCCCCTGCACCTGCTTGTGGTTGTAGTACAGGTATGCTTATGTGTAACTAAAAAGCAAACGTGCAGACCTACACCTAAAATATGCACACTCAGTGGCTTTCTGCAGGATTTTGTGTGTGTGTGTGTGTGTGTGTGTGTGTGTGTGTGTGTGTGAGGTCCACTCCTCTGCTCTTTGATCCTCATCTTGACAGCCCACCACCTGGGACGCTCCGCCACATGCCGCATGGCTCCAAGGCCCTGGCTACGCCGTGGGAATGACAACACACCGTGGCTAACACAGCGCTAACAGCCAACCCTCCCCTGCACATTATATGCCGTCAGAATCACTAATGCTAACACCAAAAGCTAACCCTCCCATATACAGATATGTAGAAAATGCCACTGGAATCAGAATTCACATCCAGCAGCTAACCCTCCAACATTGTTATTGGAATTGCTAATCGCACACAGGGGGGCAAAGCTTGAACACAGGTGCAATTGGAATTATAATGTACAAAACTGAGGCAATACTAAAAAGCTCGCCCTTGAATACACATAATCTCTACTTTTTACCCAGCATGCAGGAAATATACAGTTGAAAATTATGTGCCTCTTGCAAAAACAATGAAGCTAGTGAGAACACTTGTACATCAGATAATTTACTGTGTTTTTCCTGGTCAGTCTATGAGACTGATTGGATTCACCTCGGTGGTGAGGAGAGGTAGGTCAAGATGAGTCGCTGGTGTCATCCATGGACAAGCAGGCATGGTGGGGAGAGGCTGGCAGGGGGGACAGGGCAGGGGTCAAACTGGCACCACACATTGGTGGAAAACAGTACACATAAGTAGTTTTGAGACCCTTACAGTATACCTCTAAAGTGCATCTGCACAGGCCTTTTCAATTACTTTGCAATTAAACCCTTTATTTTTACGTTTTTAGGAGTGTTTAGATTGTTCATTGAAAGTTTTGACTCTTTTGGCCCATCTTTCTCCCCTAAACCCCAACCTGTGGCGGCAGATGACTGCCCCTCACTGAGCGTGGTTCTGCCGGAGGTTTCTTCCTGTTAAAAGGGAGTTTTTCCTTCCCACTGTCGTCAAGTGCTCGTTCATTGGGGTTTTCTCCCTATTATTGGAGGGTCTTTACCTTTGAATATAAAGCACCTTTAGCAAGCTGTGATTTGGTGCTATGTAAATAAAAATGAATTGAACGTATCACCGTCATGTTCCCAAGGTTTGCTTCACCTTTTAGAGCAGGGGTTGGGGAACTCCAGGCCTCAAGGGCTGGTGTCCTGCAGGTTTTAAATGTGTCCTTGATCCAAAACAGCTGATTTAAATGGATAAATTACCTCCTAAACATGTCTTGAAGTTCTCCAGAGGCCTGGTAATGAACTAATCATTTAATTCAGGTGTGCTGACCCAGGGTGATATCTAAAACGTGCAGGACACTGACCCTTGAGGCCTGGAATTCCCCCACCCCTGTTTTAGAGGGTATGGTGGTGCATGGCTCATATATTATGTGGGTGTTGGAGTTGTATGCAGTCGTTTCATTGCTCAGTAAAAACTTTTACATGTATTAAAAGCTTTTACGTTTCAAGGATTTTTATTTTATTTGGTTTCCCACTGTTGGTGGAGTTTCATTATTTGATCGTCTCCTCTTATTAGGACTCTAATTTCAATAGTTCTTTGGACCATTCTTCACCATGGCTAATTTAAATTCATAGGCACACTCCACTGCTAATATTTGTTTAGTTTTACTCTTTTTTTTTTCTCTCTAATGGTGCTTTTTCATGTTGGCTTAACTACAACTACAACTTCAACCTAATTTAGGATTTTCAGTGCTTCTCCATCATCCGTATCCTCACTGGGTCTAATTTTTATCGTGGAAACGCGGCACAAAGATGAAGCCGAACTGATGGAGATCAGCGATATGTGGAAGCCAGCACTTTTACCACAGAGTTTGGTGTGTATTTGCCATCTTTTTGGTGACCCACATGGAATACATTGAATACATTTTTACCCAGTGATATTCTGTCAGTCATGATTAATACCCCCGATTATCTCCCTGCCTTTAACCAGTAGAAGCTGGTGTGAAACTCTTGGTGGCAAATTGATACTGATAGCTGAAGCGGGGGGGCTTAGGGTTTAGTGAAGTGACACCCCGAGCCGTCTTTCACACTGGGGGTCATAGAGGGAAAACGCTAAGCTGAGAGTTATCCCTGCTAATACACAGGCACTGCACCATCTGAATCACAACACCAATCACGTTGCTGACGCTAGGCTAAGGGCCAACTATTCAACAGCCCTGGCACCCAGAGGACACCGCAGGAATTCAGATCCATTACACTCCCAGCCTCATCAAAGGGACTTTGGGATTTGGATGCTAAACCTGCTCCAGATGCTCACTGTTGGATTTCACTAAGATGCACTGCAGGGCAAGTGTCATCAGGGCTGATGTCTGCAGCACAGGCAACAAAACCTCAACCGATCCACCGTATTCACACTGAATTGATTTGTGCCATAAAGACAATGGGGGAGACACCAAAGCAGATGTAAACAATGGTCCGCTCTGCTCATCTCTGGACAAATAAGTACACAACAAAATTACCAGATGAGCAGAGCTGGAGGCAGCAGGTCCAAGCATATGAACATATGAACCTGGACTAAGATGCTGAAGCCATAGCAGTGCCTCACCTGTGGCTGCCTCATGCTAATGTGCAGTTTACTGATCCTCTTCACCAAGTAAGCAGCTGTAGGTGAGCAGAGGTTTGATGCAAGAAAAAGTCAATCCACAGTTTGGGATTTTATCCTGCGGTAGCTCCCTTTAATGTATCCATCCATCCATTCGCTTCCGCTTATCCTTTGCTGGAGTGCTGGAGCCTATCCCAGCTGTCATAGGGCGAGAGGCCGGGTACACCTTGGACTGGTCGCCAGGCTAACACACAGAGACAGACGACCATTCACACTCACATTCACTCCTGCATTCACACCTATGGGCAATTTAGATTGATCACAAACTTTAATGTATATTAGTAATAATTTGGACAGCCATTCTACCGTCGTCTCCACTATCTTTCCCCAGGTTCAGTTTATGGACATGGGTATAGGTTTTATTTGAGAATTGGGAAGAAATGTCAAATATAAGTTCAATTTTGAGCACCAAACTCTTTGTTTCCTGCATTCTGGAGAATTTTTTTTATGCACCAGTTTCTTTTTACATTAATTTATGGTAAAAAAAAAAAAAAAAAAAAAAAAGGATGAACAAGTAGTGAAATTTGTTGCAGTTAGGCTCTTGGGCATAATTCTCCTTGACAGTATATTTTTGTTTGGGTAACCTGTAACCTGAGTAAATGTGCATGTTTCACCTGCTCAGACTTTAACATCTCAGCAAGATTTCTGCACGTTCATATCTGTGATGATTGTAAGAAATCGCGCATCACAACTTTACTGAGATCTACGCAATTTTTTGTCCAACCTGGTGTGTTTGTTTGTGTCATGGATAACGAGGCTTACTACAAAAGATTCAGGCATGAGATAAACAAAAGTGTTTTTGGGGAGACAATAACAGGACGGAACACCTGTGAAAGTCACAAGCTAACAGTAAACTCGCTCTGTTAGTTGGCTGAGCAGCTCTCAACACATTCTCCACATTTTCAACAGTGGCGGCAGTGGCAGTGACACACGCATGCATTCAGCCACTGTATCCTTATGGCTGCCTTCTTTTTGAAACAGTAACTTAATGATTGCCTGCATGTGGCATCTTTAAACTGTATCTACAAAAACATGGTTTATGCTCTCCCCAGAATGGTGCTAGTTTCTAGTTCAAACACTGGATTTATTCGAGCCCGCCGTGGGTTGCCTTGATAAATGTTCTCCCTGTTACATCTCGTTTGGAAATTTCCCCATAGCTGTTCGACAGTCGTGTCATGAGGACGTAAACGCAGACACAAAATCCTCACCGTGAGCGATTTGTCCAAACCTTGTGTTTGACATAAACAGCTGCTTGCTGTGTGTACGAGGAAAATAGAAGAGTCACACCTCGGTCTCTGCCCTACATTTTCCTCCCGCTGGCTTATTTTTGCCTGACTGTGCAGGTTTGTGTGCTGACTGAAAATGGCCCATGACTGCGGTGTTTCAGCCCTACTCTCGTTTCCCTCCCTGCTTTCTTCACTGCAATTGTGTATACATTTACATTTGAGTCCAGTTGTGGTACTGTGTGAGAGTGTGAGCATGCAAGCACCTTGTAAAGTTTAATTTGCAGGTCTAAAGACATTGCAGTGTCAAAGTTAAACGTAGCTTAAATTTTGATTTAAAGTGATTTTTAGTAGCCTGATCAGTGAATTGCATTGACACTTCAAACTGAATCATGCCAAGGTTTCAGTCGCTGATTTCTTTATTTTACTTTTTGTCAGATTTACAGTTTTTTCCACTGATTTTAGGTGGCTTCGTTACTTTTTGATGAATCGTTTAAATATGATCATTTAAAAACTGCTATAACATGTGTGTCACCTGAATGTTTCCATTTCCAGCCCACATTTGTCAGAAATGTCGAGATGGAAATAAAGGGAGCATAAATGAGTCAGCGCTTTCTTTGGTGAATGAACGATAAAGCAGCTGTTCACAGATCACTCGGGGATTAATGAAGAGACAACCTTGCTTCTCCACGTTCCTGTCTTTGTTTCCTTGTTGTTCGCATGTGAGTGTGTGTGTGTGTGTGTGTGTGTGTGTGAGTGTGTGCTCATGCATCACTTTGTGTGCACGGTTCCTCCAGGCTCAAGTCATCAGCGTTGAAACAAACTAAAAAAAAAAAGTGTTCTCTTCCTCTCCGTTAGGATGTTTTCTCCTTAACATTCACTCAGCGTCTCCCAGTGTCGACAGGTGATGCCAGGCAGATGAAGAGAGAAAAAGCTCTTTGTTGCTCCTTATGCTCATCTCTCTCTCTCTCTCTCTTTCTCCCCAGGCTGCTGTTTTGTCACGTTTTACACAAGGAAAGCTGCCCTTGAAGCTCAGAATGCACTGCATAACATAAAGACCTTAACAGGGGTGAGTGTGTGTCCTCATTCTCCTCTGCCTACTTTCTCCTCTAATCACACACTTACAGCGGTACCTCGAGGCAGCCCCGCCCGACCCCGCCCCACACCGACCTGTGTTGTGTGTGTGTGGGTGGGTATGAATACGCAAGTAACTGCCTCAGTGTGTTGCGCTGCTGCTATTTGTGAGTGACCAAGAGTGCGAGCAGGTGACTGTCAAGATTAGTTCAAAAGTTTGGAGGGAGTCTATGTCCACTGGTTCTTTCCAAGCTTAAGTGTGAATGTCATAAAAGTCAAAAACCATTATTACCACCATAACAGCCACCGGGTCACCAGGGGACTGTCTGGAGTTAGAAAAGTTTCTAGAAAATAGAAAATGATCCATTTCAGACATTCGTTCAGTTTTTGTTGTTAAAAAGATTTTGGATGATCCAAAAAAGGAAACATTTCTAATGAAAGTAGGTGGACTTCAGCCTAAAACCCAAGCTCTACCTTTATCCTAGAAGGTTAGTCAGTGTAGCCTACCTAATAGAAGAACCACAGACCATCTTTTGATATGTACACAGATAGAGGCAAATAAGATCCCTGTGTTGCACCATCACTCAGCCGCAGACCGCAGAGCTGCATGTAAAAACCTCAGTATTTATCCTGTCGGCTCTGGGTGCAGACAGTAGTCCCGTGAGTTCACAGCAATCGAATGGACATAAGGTCTCCTGCCTCCTGCGCACTATCCTGAAATCACCTTTAAATAAACCAGATTGACTATTTCCAATATGGAGAACCTGTCAGAAGCAGACTGTAGCGCGCTGTGTGCCACATATGAAACAGTGCAGCTGAGGACAGTGTCCCAACCTGAGTCTTCTGATGCTGTCTGGAATTAATTTGTGAAAAATGCTCGAGTCGTAGTACTACGTGCTTCCTGTGTCACTCCCACACAGTCTCATGTTGATCTTTGGTGGCTTCTTCCACCTGTTACTGGTGCTGCTACCACCTACGATTAGACAGTGTGCTTCTACATCAAAAGTCCACAATAAGAGACCGGAGAGGTAGTGGAAGCACATATATATATACTATCATTCCCTCAGCACTTCCCATGTACATATAGAAAATCTAGAAAATGTCTTTGTCCTGTATTTTACTGTATATAGTAACCATTTGTACATCATACAAATTAATCTTTTATTTTACTTGAATCATCATTTTTAGCAGTTTTGGTTTTTGTTTTTCGTTTCTTTTTTTGGTTTTATTTTCAAACATAACTCAAATGGACTTTTTCTACCTGAGCCTTGTGCTGCTGTAACAAGTGGATTTCCACAGTGTGGGATTAATAATAATAATCCATACCCATCTATGTAATTCTCGACCATGACATGCAAGTTAAAGACTCATCTTTTAGACAGTTTTTAAGAGTTGCCTTTTACTTTTGTTTGTAATTTCTCTTTACACACTTTGCACATTGTGAAAAAGCGACACAAAATTCAGAGGTGTCCAGTTTCGAACTTGTTGTGTAACGCGTATGTAGACAACAAAGACCACATCTGACCATCTACGAGCGCACTCATTGCCAAATGCAGTGGTCTGATTGGTCACATGTGTTTATTTCGATCCGTTCAAAAAGTAATAATAATAATAAATTCATCCTGTGATATTACATGGTTGATGTCAACGGCTGCGTTAAGAATCTGTGACTTTTAGAAATATTTTTACTGCACAAAATATTGATATAAAATTTTCACATGCTAACTTACCACATTTAACACTGTGCACTTCTGCACACAAGATGCATTCCATGTAATGTGGGTTTGCTCTCTGTTTGTCACTGATTAGAATGGCTGTAACAGACTAATGAGCCTGCTAGTCAGTTGGTGAGAGTGGGGCACCAACTGCTGATAACATATCAATGCGCTGACAACATCGAAATTGAGTGCCAGCAGGTGAGGAGACGTTTCCACTGAAATACAGACATTACAACTAGTTATTGCCAGTGATTTATAATTTATCGGCTTTTAGTGTAATGATATCATCTGCTGTTGTTTCGCAAAAATGTGTTGTCCAAATTTATTCCAAGCAAATGTTCACCAAAAGCTGACAATCACCCACTCGTCCCCACTTTATATTTTCATTACTGGCTTCGGCAGTCTGCAGGAGTTTGTGTTGTGTTTCCCTTTGCTTCTAGCCTGCACGCTCATCCTTGTGCAAAGATGATTAGAGAACAATCATCAAAACACGCTGCCACTAGCAGTCGAAAACACTTGCATGTTTATCTGCTTGCTGGCATCTGTTCCTGCTTTTCTGGACACCCGTGCATATGCCTGACTATAAAGGAGTGTGCTGGTGCTCCATTTTCCAATATTGTTCCCTCTTGTGGCCCAGGAGAGCAATAGAGGAAGTGGGCTGAAGCTTGCTCGCACTCTCACACTTTTAGCCCTGGGTGGATATTTAGAGGCCCCCAGATCCCTTCTGCTCAGGTTATTGGCTGCTTCCCCACCCCTCTCCTCGTCTGTGCCAGCTAACTGGAATCTCATCAGTTGAGCGCCTGCACGCTCTTACTTCTGTCGGTTGGATCAGTGGATAGCCCCCCTGGGCAGGACAGGGTGGATACTACGAATCCCACAAGAGCCGTACGTGGGATTTATGCTCCCACTCCCGATTCAGAGTCAGTCTTGTTGTTTTGCACAGAGTCACCGTGTTAATTGCTCGTGGAATAAGTATGTTAAATTTCGGCTGTTTCTCTGCACCGTGAGAGCTTGTCACTTATCCCTGGTTGGAGGTGTGAAACAGCCCAGGGGAGGACACATACTGCAGCAGTTTCAGGATTATAGGAACATGAAATCGCCTTCTTCTACACCATAACACCATCCCTCCCTCTGTTCTGTCTGGTCATCCCTCTTCCTCACTTGCTTCTCTCTCCTGCAGCATTCGTTTGGGCCTTTATGATGTCAGGTAGCAGTAAATTTGGGTCTGTATTTGGTCTCTGAAGCAGAGGAAACAACACATTATCAGAGCATCTTTAAAACGTCAGTACAAAACATTACACCTAAACTTGTAGAAAATGCATTTATTAACATTTAAATATGTCTATCTGGAAATTATGATGCCTCTGGTAGGTAATATCTGTCATATGGAAGCCAAACAAGAATATAGTAAAACATTTCTTTATATTTAATTCTCTAAGCTTAAATGAATCGCATTTAGTTTAAATTAGGGTTAGGGTTGATATTTCCAATCAGGAGTGTATCTGCTCGTCTCTATCAGCCCTCTATCACTTACAGATAACATTTCTTTAGAGATGTCGTTCATGGCAAGGTTTTCTAACTGCTGGAGCCCAGAGGGAGCGATCAGCAGGAGGAGATTTTTAGGTTGTTTTTTTTTTTGTGATAGTTAATTTCTCTTTGATTTAATGAGCGGTAGTTTTCTGAAACAGCTGAGTTCTTTGGCTCAATGAAAAGTTGGAACAGAGCAGAGTCATGAAATAAATAATAAATAAAGGAATAAAAATTAGTTTTAAGATGTGTTTTCAAAAACTGTAATACCATGGACAGGGAGGTGTGAAAAAGCTCAGTTGCCCCTGGTTTTCAGTCCGGTTGTTTGGACTACCAGGAGCAGCTGGTCTATGGACCTCAGCAAACTTGAGGGAACATGGGGGGAGGCCAGGATGCGTAATGTTCTTGCAATGGCGAGTACCAGTTAAAAGACAAATCCCGGCATTTTGGACTAACTGCAGGAAAAAAAGGGAAACTTTACTAAGGCCAACACAGTGTACATTACAATAGTCCAGACACATTGTGATAAAAGCATGAATGAGACATTCAAACCTTTTAAAAGATAAAGCTGATTTGATGGTGGATAAAAGCCTCAAGTGGTAAAAACTAGTGTTAATAACAGAATTCAGCTGCTTATTTAGTATAAAAATCATGCTCCAGTTTAACACCAAGGTTTCTCACTGTGGGTTTAGCACAAAGGGCCATGGTTTAAAAGACGAGCAGCACAGAGTCTGAACCCAGTGACCCCAGTGTTACTTACTCTAGATTCACTTTAAAAATCAGATGTGGTGGTTAAAAAAGTAACCTATATTTTAAGCAGTAATACGTAACAAATAAGCCATATTTTATTGGTTACATATTAAGGAGGGAAATCCCACTCTGCATATAGGTTTGGGTTATCACAGACTTCTGCATGCATTCTTATTTACCACTTCATTCTTTTTGCATCCAGAGGATTCACCCACTGCTGGCCTTTAGAAAGAATAAAGGTTTAATGCACTTATGCCCTGGCTTAGCTTTTCAAACCTGCAGGCTACATTCATCTTTTATAAACAGTCTGTCTATAGTCCATCTGTGTTCTCTAGCAGTCGTTCAAGATAAAAAACAAGCAGGCTCTGACCATTCCTCAGTACTTCTGCTGGCTGGCAACTAAGTGACTGAAAGTATGAAATAAAATTTAAAATTAAATATTTTTTTACATCAACCTTGTAGAGGATTAAAGCAGTTTTTCTAACCCCAAATTGTGTCTTTTAAGCTCTTCGTGGCCCCAGCTTTGGGTTAGGGCAGCCTATTTGTAGCCTCACAGGCAAGCCCCAGGACAAAACAACTCCACTGAGCCACCCGCTACTGCTTGTAGGGGTTGTAGCTTTTTGCCAAGTGCTGTAACAGAGTTTTTAAAAATGAAGCTAAAAGTTGTTTCTTTGAAACAAGAATCTGCGGAGCCCAGCGGTGAGATTTAAAAGGTTGCTCATAAGTGCTGGAAGTAAAGGAAAGTTTATTGTCATGTTTGTTCATGAAAAGCTTCTGGGAGCAACAAATATTAAAAATGTTAACCCATGTAAAAAAAAAAAAAAAAAAGCAGGTGACACATATGCAATTAAACCCGCATCATATTCATCATGTCAGAGGTGGACAACAACAGCTTATGCGATTGTCCTGTATTGATGGACGGATATGGTTTTAGATTTAATATACAGGGAAGAGGACCGAGGACACACTTGCAAAACACTAAATCAATAGCAGCATAATGACGGAGCATTGAGTGGTTTATGCTGGATTTTTTTTTTAACTGGCTTCAACTCAGCTCAAAATGGGAAAAAAAAGGGCCAAAAAAATAAAATAAAATGAGAGTAAGGATCCAGTGGGAGGCAGAAATAAACAGATGATGAGGATGGCGGATTAATTGCTGAATGAGGCATGTCAAGACAAAAGGAGAGCAGACAGAGAGAGGGGGAAATTGAGCGGGAGGTTAGCAAAGGTGATGGGCAGATGGACAGGAAAAAGGTGGAGTAGAGCACTCCAGCACGCTCGAGGGCAAAGCAATAAACGGGGCGCAGTTAAAAACCAATACCTGCTTATTAACTTCCCCACTCTCCTGGCTTGTAAAAAGCCAGCAGAACAATGTTTGTATTGGCACTCATCCCCTCCCTCGCTCTATCTCTCCTTCCAAACCCAAGGCCCTAACAGGCAGAGATGCAATCAGAGTGGAAAGCTGGACGGGGGCCAGACTGGAGAAAAGGGCACCGGTATTGGCAGCCATGTTGGTTTAGGGCAAAAAAAAACAGTTGAATGGCTGCCATTTTTTGCGAAAAGGGATAAGTGAAGGGGGTCTGTGGTTTTATGTGATGAATCTCTCCCTGCTCGGTTCTCACAGAGGTGATGGCGGTGGCGAGAGCAAAGCGGCGAGGTGTAGGCTTCCTCGCCAGTTCGAAAAAAAACAAGAGAGAAAGAAAAATGACAGCGCTGCTTGTTGCTTCTCTCCCGGCCCCATCTCCATCACTCCTCTGATGTCTCTCCTGAAGATTTGTCAGCGATCCGTCAGCGCACTCGTACCAAATGTATGCATATGTGATTGTATGCATGCAGAATGTGTATATTCATGTCAGCTCCAGACATGCCTGTCATATTTCAGCGATGAAGTAATGTTTCTAGAGAAGATACAGGTCACAACACGAACTGAGTGTCAGAACAATTTTTCTTTTCAGTTTTCACCTCAGTTGTATCAAAAGCAAGGTTATCATTTACTTTTTCTTTTGGTTGATTGCTTCCGTTTTGTTTAGTTCCAAGAAGATAGTGGTCAGCAAACAAGATTATATTTATGAGTGTAGCTCAGCTTGCAAGGTAAAGTGCTGTTGATGCTGAATGATAAGGATTTCACTTTTTAACCACTTCTTATGCAGCCTATGCAGAGAAATTTGGGTTATTTTTACACTTCAGATTTTGAAATTGTGAAACTGCTAAAATATACTCTGCTAGTGTGTATGCATTAGAGGCTGTGGTTTGTGGATTCTTACATCTTTTGAGCCAGGCTAGCTTTTCACCCTGTTTCTAGCCTGTATGCTAAGCTAAACGAAGTGGAAGCGAGCTAATGTTTCTTATTTAGCTCTAAACTCGGTGTAATAAATAAATATAGCCAAATATAGTCCCACTCTAGTGTTTAAAGCCTTGACTTTTCATTATGGATGTCTCCAATTTGGATTATTGGAGCCAGTAGTGACCATATGTGACAAATAATGGTGGTTAGTATGGTTGCATTGCAAATATACCAGCTAATTGATGCTCAAATTACAATTTTGCTTACGAAAACTAGAGTGTAGGTGTCTTGAATGGTTCGTTAATACATCAGACCTAACTATAAGCCATATTGTGTGTCAGATTAAAAAGCCCTGAAAGGCAGCAACCTTATAAGTTTCTGTCATTATTCAGACACACAGAGGCTTGTTGAGCACCAATGGTGTCAAATTTAGATGCAGTGGCATCATTTACTGCCATCATTTTTTGACGTGAAGGGTTAAGGTTTTGAAAAGGGAGCATGCCGTCCCATGCCACACTCTTTTCTGAGATCCTAACCAAGTATTTTCTGTGAAAAGAAAAAGAGGGTGAAAGAGCAAAACATAAAGCTTACAAACAGGAAGCGGCAAGTGCTGTCACAACTGATGTGTTAAGGCACGAACGCCTAAAGATCCAAAGTTGTGCTCAGATCAGAAGCTGATGGCTCAGCTGATAATCACCTTCACAACAAGTTGGCAAATCATATAAAAGTCACTGTGTTTCACCTGCTATAGCGTGCCTACAGCTGTTGCTGCCTCTGCAAGCTGCTTTGCAACCCATCCCCAGCCCAGTTCTTCCTTTTAACTGCGTTTCTGAGTAAACATTAAATCTGCCGTAATTGTGCTTACTTTGCTCTTAATGAGGGGATCTTCCACGTCTAGCTTATCGTGTATGCACTGTTTATACAGCTTAAAGATTCAGATCTGTCCTAGATGATGCACTTCATATGGTTACTTTGAAATTGATCTTCAAAAACAAATAAATTCTGAAGATGTGACACTTGCTGTGTGGCGCAGGTAGAGGGCTTTTCTACACCCAGTTGTTTCATTACAACCTTCGGGCTGTTGTTTTGTGTGTGGACATCCATCCTCACACCCGTCATCTTTCAAACAATGGAATTTGTGACCGTTCATGAATCCAACCATTCATGCTTTCACAGTCAATAAAACTGCGTTCAGTTTGACTATTCAACCTCAGTAATAGCAGTGTCGCTAGGCAGCACGGCACATAAATCAGCAGGTGGATTAATCTATAAAAAAGTAAAGAGAAAAATAAAAAACAAAAAATAATGAGTTGTCTGCATGGCACACACACGTAGAGCCTTTTCGGCGAGGACAGATAGGCACGACTGTTTCTCTAAAACAACAGCTTTCACTAGAGTTGTTTCTAATGACGCGCTAATGAAGCTCGGGGGGGGTGGAGACAAAGTGTGTGCGTCTGTCTGCGTGTGCGTGTGTTGCCTGGAGAGCCATGTGTTCATCTCTCCAACTCTAATAGCACTGGAGAGGGCTAAATATGCTTTTTCTTCTCTCTCGCGCACACACAGACACACACAGAAAACCCTACCATAACCCATCTATCGTCGAAAAACATGCCCTGTACCCCTGGAGCGATGTAAAGCCATAAGACCCAACCCCTGCTGCATGGACTGATCCACACCCCTGCATGACTCTTGAGCACACACACAAGCTCTACACTTTCATGTGCTCGCAAGCATATGCCCCAGCACAGCCTGAGTTTATTGCATTATTTTTTTTCTCCCCCTTTCACCTTTTTTTAATGCCCCCCTCCTGGTCCTCTTCACGCTAACACGACGGCGAGACGCGTACACGAACAACAACAACACACGGCGAGTTAAAGCCTGTCAGCCTGCCTGTCAGACAAGGTTGTTTTAGATTTTCCACTAAATTGAACTCTTTCATTAGTGGCTGACAGATGTCTAAATGCCCAGTGTCTCCCCCCTCCTATTTCCACCCTTGACGCCCGCCGAGTGGGCCCCAGGGCTGCTGCTCCCCATCTGAAGCTGGGGTTGGAGGAAAGAGGGTGGATGGAGAGATGGAAGGAGGGGAGGGATGGTAGCTAATCTAGGACGTGTCCTCTGGAGCGCCCTCCAGCTCGGAGAAGTTCAGTCTTTTTATCCTCGGTTTTCTTTTCTCACTCCCTCCACCTCTTGCCCTCTCTCCATCCATCCCTCGCTCACTTTCTGTCTTTCTTTTGTCCTGTTGAGTCTCTCACTCCATCTCTGTCCCTCTCCATTGCTCCTTTTTCTTTGTGAAAAAGGATGAAAAAGCCCTTTGATTCACAGTTTCTCTCAAGGATATTTCTTTCTGACAGTAAGACGGAAGGGAGGGGAGGGAGGCAAGGGAGAGGAAGGTTGATTAGGGTGTTGGCTAGGATGGTGTGGAGGGCGTTGGGGTGGGGGGGGGGCATCAGACGCGATCAGTCAAGCCCAGTCCTCCATGTGGGCGGATCAGAGCGTTTGTTGAGCACCAAGCTTGATAAGAAATGTGGGGCTCATTAAAAGCTACCATCGTACTGAGACCACACACACACATGCAGGTCCCCACTTCCCTTACCTTTCCGCTGGTGAGATAATTAGTGATGCTCCACTGCCAGAGCACAAGCACAAGGTTGTGTGTGTTCGCACATCAAAGGCCCCTCATCAAAGTAAGTGTGATCTGGAGCAAGGTTAAGGTTTAAAAGCAGCAATTTACAGTCCAGAGACAAAAGCCATTTAATCGGTCATTTATTATTATTTCAAGTTGGCGGACAAAGCTGCAGACAGAACCGCCGACTGTAAGTGATAATGTGCACTATCAGTTTGAATGATGTGAATGAAAGAATCATATTCTTTCATGCACAAGGCCTGGCGGTCTTGAGATTCTCACTGTTCCCGTCTTTGAAGGGAATTCGTGAGCTCGCTTTGAAACAATCGAAGATTCTGGTTGCTTTCTCGCTGCAGGCGTAAGTGTTTACTGCGGCTCATTTTTTCCTCACGATAGTTGCATTTAAATGTAAAATAAAGTGCTGTGCAAAAGTCTCGAGCCGCCCCGCATATCTTTTAAATCTTGCATCCAAGGAGCAAGTGGTCTTGAGTAATAATTATCTAGGCTTTCTGAATGTGTTTCAAAGTTTTTCTTTGGACTCATTGAATCCTCGTACCCGACCTTTGTCAGAGGAATGGTGGCTTTTTATGTTTAAGTCACTTAATACTGACTCCTGAATCATTTAAGCATAAAAAAGGGGTCTACCTTGAGGGAAGAACCAGTATTGTGTCTTCTTTAGATGAATCTATGAAAAATGCTTAAACAGTTTCACAGGAATCGCTTGTTGGTTGCCCCAAAAAGTGATTCCTAAGCCTCTACTAGCCGAAGAAAGATTGTTGCCATGGTGTGTTTCCTTTCACATTTTGAGGAAACTTAAAATAAACAAAGAACAGATAATCAGTATCTAAAAGTCATGTCCTTTAGAAACTGTAAAAAAAATCCAACAAAGACCTGACACAGGACCGGAGAGAAGCATCTGGACCCTCCATCCATCCATCATTTATCCGTTTACTGTTCACTGAAGCCTCATCAGAAATGGGCTCAGTCAAGAAGCCATTCTTAAGGAGGGGAAACTTGGAGAAAAGGGCGAGGTATGCCAAATTACACAAAAACTTGAATAAAAATCAGTGGCAGCAAGTCTGATGGAGCGATGAATCCAAATTTGAAATTTTTGCTTCAAATCATCATCATCAAGCTTCCCAGAGAGAGTTCAGACTTCTGCACAAATCTGTAAATACATTTAAAAATCTTTAGGATTTGGAAATTACTTTGAGTGTGACCATTCTTTTCCATTATGGTTCTTGTCTTTTAACAGTAAGTCCGTCTTTGTGGATGTCTTTCTACACATTTAAAACAGCAGAAACAGTATTTATGCTCTAGTAATATATTAATTTCATGTTAATATGACGTAGAAGCATGCAAATGAAGGACTACCAAAACAGTGAATTCATTTTAAGTTCAGATCAGATTGCAGTGGCCGTCTCAGCGCACTATATTGTTGGATAAAGACCCTACAACAGCATAGACAGATAGAAACCCAATGAGCCAATGTGGGGATTAAAAAAAACATCTCTTTTAACAGAAGGAGACCTCTGGCAGAACCAGGCTCAGGGAGGGCCGCCATCTGCTATGACTGGGGGGTGAAGGGAAAGAAAAGAGAAAAGAAGAGCACAAGACAACAAATACCAAACAGGACAAAGACAGATTTTAATCCTAATAGTGTAAACTATGTTTTAAATAACAACTTTTGTATTTGGTCAATCTTACTCCCAGTTAGAAATGAATGATTGGCCCATATCTGCAGTGCTCTCTTGGCCACATTTGGCCTTTGGTGACAGGGCTGACTTGGAGTGAGCCTAGCATCCTCAGCTAAGCCACAAGTCCAAGTAATATCAGCTGAATGTCTGATGCATTGTGACATTTTGTCCACATCTGACCCAATCAACATTTGCCAGCTCTGTAACTGAGCAACTGCTAAAAGTGGCCCAGTTAGAACCAAATGGTTCTGCTGTCACGGCTGGGTATGACACTGTGTTTATCACAAGTCTTATAACTTATAGCTTATATGTGGAGCCCCAGAGTGAAGCCCCCACAACAGTCACACTGGAGCATGAAAAAAATACAAGTTTGTGCTGGAGGGAGTGCAGCGAGGTCGCTGCGGGTTGCTTCCATGTCTTCTGGTCATGCCCTAAGCTGAAGACCTTTTTAAACAAATGGTGGTGGATGTGCTTGGAGTAACACTGGACTTCTCCTTTAGTACCATGTACCTTGGGAAAATTCCTGAGGATATAAATAAAAGAGACTCATACTTACTGAAAATAATTATGGTTGCATGCAAAAAGGTAATTACTAAATGTTGGTTGCAGACAAGCCCCCCCACACGGAAGCTGGTCATAGACATTATTAACATAATCCATCATATGGAATTGATTACCTTCTCACTGCAGCTGCAGAAGGAGAAAGGAGAGAGACTTTGGGAAAGATGGGATCGTCATACGTTAAAAGACTAGAAACTGATACCTGTGCGATGCAGAGGACTAGCCGCGATTGTGTTTGAATGGAACATGCACCTGTGTAATATGTAATATGTGTAAGTAAAACAAGGCGATGTGTAGTTTGGAAAATGTGAACATATGTGAATGTGTTAGTTTCCCTTGCCCTCTTTAGTTCTGTATGTAAAGTAAGATGAAAATCAATAAATAAAGAAAAAAACACAAGTTTAACCAAACGTCATTGAAAGACAAACAAGTTTATTGCCTAATCTGGATGTTTTAGACATTCACTGGGTTTTTGCAAAAAAAAAAAATGTTTTTAACTTTGGTTTATAGTGGAAGGTTTCCCCATCTAATGAGGAGTTGTGGGATTTAGAAAATATCACTAAACTTGGAGTTTGTTTACAGCCTGTAGAAATCATCGGCGCATTTCAGTCACTTTGCGTGTGAAACTGGGATGTAGCCTCCAGGTCTGCAAAGGGAAACCATTGCCTTAAAACGGGCCTTAAAACAGCATTCTTTCCAATGGCCAGCAGGGGGCTCTGGTTACAAAAGAAGATCTCGGGAATGATTCTCGCAATTTTATTCAGCTGCTAGATTTAAATATTATTTATTAGGTGTTTATGCTTTAGAGCCTGTCTGCTCTATAGTGTGTTAGCTACCATATGACCCTGCAGTGAGCCTTGGTTTCCGATCGGTGACGTCACCCAACTGGTTTTCGGACATCTAAGTGAGTGGTTGTCCACATTCATCTACAATAAACTGTTGGGTTTGTGTAGAAGTAAAAAAAAATAAAGTTAATACTTAGTCTAGACTCTTGTGGCAAATTGTACCCCCCTAACCATATATATATATATATATATATATATATATATATATATATATATATATATATATATATATATTAGGATTGAAATATGATGTCAGCTAGCTGTTAGATCATCAGCTGATACCCATTAATGGTCCACAAACTTTTAAATGAAATCCAAAGAAAACTAACAGACACAGACGTATGGAAGGCTACCAACAGCCATTTATCAGCTGCTACCTGTGTGTATGAAGTATGTCTGAGTGGTGCAAGGGGGAGGAATGTCCACAGCCTGTCAGTCGATGTGCGTTGTTTGTTTAAGTGCAAGCCCATTACACGTATCGCTGCTCTATCACAATAGCTTTCCACTCAACACTCAAGAAGCACCCGAGCCCACCGCAAGAAAAGCAGATGAGTTAACTCACACTGACTGATACACCAGCAGATTGACTCCTCAGCCCTTTAAAAGATTTCTCGCAGTGCCACGGACAAGCTCCCATGAAACCAGACCGCTGTAACCGCCCAAGGACCTGGGAAGTAGTCGTCGGCTATGCTAAGCTGAAAACAGCAGACGTGCGGCGGTGTAGGATATTAAGTTTGCCATGTAGTAAGCCGTGTGCCATCAAACATTCATGTGTTATAGCCTGGAGGATATTATGCAACAAGCTGAAAGGTTAGAGCTCGGACAAGTGGTTTATAAAAAAAAAAAAGAGCTGAACGGAGACGGTTGACCAGTATGCAGCTATTAGAGCAGCACACACCGGTGTTTTAAATATGTGTGTGTGTCCTCATCTTTAAATCCTGCTTGGCTCCTCACAGATCATTTAAGTCCAGCAAAAACAACAGTGGCTTATTAACTGCAAACACACACCCGTCCATTCCCACAGCAGTGTCATTACAGAGGCTCATTATCGAAATCAATTCAATTAAGGCCTGTAATTGCTGTAGTGAAACCCAAATGCTATCGCAAACAGAGCTGAAGTAAGGCAAACCTCATCGATGCGCTGACCCTCAGAGCGTGCGTGCATGCATGTGTGCTCTTATTTAACAAAAGAAATATTAATCGCTTGTTTCAAATTAACTTCCCTAACCCCTCTTTTCTCTCCAAGTTGGTGGCAGCGTTTAAGCATATGGATTCATTGGGGTGGGGGTGAGAGGAAGAGACGGAAAAAGGAAAGGAGAGAGAAAGGAGGTAGCGGTGGGGGGCATAAACACAGGATAACTATGTTAAACACTTAGCATGGAGACGCGACGGAGCATAGCTAATGCCAAATCCCTCAATCATTCTGCTCACACACGCGCGCCGGGTTAATTGTTTACCGAGCTAAATGAAGTGGGGATAATGTAGGCTAACTGTGTGCTAAGCGCCGCTAAGATGAGGGATATTGTAAAGGACAATTTGATTTATAGTTGCTTGTTTGATGAAAGGAGAACGAGCATAAAAGTCACTCTTTGTCTGGGTGAAGGTGTTTGTCATAGTGATGACAGGTAGCAGAGTGTGCATATGTGTGTGAGTGTGTGCAACGGAGAAAGGTAAGTCACCTGAAGTTGACTTTTGTGGATCTTTCTGATGTACACTAAAGACTACAAATCGCACAGCATCTCTGGCTTCATAAGGAGTAAAGTCAAACTACTGGAAACTGATTTTTTAAGTTGCTTCAGAAAAGTAACCCCTGTAAATATATATGTATATACATATTATAAGCGCAGTTTAAAAACAGCAACACTATTTCAGCATCAACATGTGGCTCTGTTTGAACTTTTCATGACAGCCCGAACTTCTTAATTTCAGTAGAAGCATTGAGATTAAATTAATTCACCAGAATCAGAAAACCTTCATTTCCCATCATAAGAGAATGAAAATGTGTCCTTGATGTGGCTCACAAATTAAAGAGTGGAAGTAAAAATATGCTCTATGCAGAAAAAAAACTGGGTTGGCAAAAATGAAAGACAAATGTTTTAATTAAGTGCAATATGTGTATAATACACTGCTGGAAAAAGTGTTTCTTGTGTTTCTTAAGCCAGCTGACCTTTGAGTCACTAATGCAAACTGCTTTGAAACCCACCTACACCCCAGTTTGTGCTTTTCTTGCCTAAAGGTCCCAATGTTACCAGCCGCATTGGTTGCTTCATGCGCCGCTGGTAACATTATCACAAAGCCAGTGCAGTATTTTCAGAAACAACATGGCAGCAGATATGACATCAATTTCATCACATGATACCATCTGACAGAGAGTGAAAGGCAAGTAGTGGTGTGTGATGCTGCAAATTTTTGTATTGATCTGATACCAAATAAATATGCGGCTGATACTTAAAACAAAAACTGTATGTTTGGAGAGCAGTGTATCTTGACTTATTAGATGAATCGTCATTAATTCGCAAATTTGGAACAATTTTTTATGGCCACTAAATCACTGTGATTTTGAATAATTAGTTAACACAGTAAAGTAGATCTACCAGCTTTTCATTTATTTTGAAACTGGGTTTTTTGGAGACCTGGAATGTAAATGTGCCCGTCTCTGAAGCAACTAGCCTATATGAAACGGACGTGACGGTCAACACAAAAAGGTTCAGACGTTTGTCATTGATCCTAATGCACTAGTATCGATTCCATCAATAATTGGATAGATCCGCCCACCTCTAATGCTGAGCATAAAAGCACCATAAAGCGAATCCAGCGATGCCTGCTTTGTGTCTGTACTGTGCATGAACTCCCAGGACAGACCTGTCATCACAATTAAATAACTGCAGATGAAAAATCTCACATCTACAGTTGCATGTACGTCATCACATGATTTAATTTATCCAGTTAGTTTTGAAGACGCATCTTTTCTTTAGTGGAATCAAAGTATCAGTAAGTGTTTCTTGAAAATACACGTGCAGTGTTGTGTGTGTGACTGTCTGGAGGTCAAATGTGCGCTGCTACGCCTCTTACTTTGTGGATGTGTTTGCTTGAGAAATACTTTTAGGTGTCTGTGTTTGCGGGTGCGTGCGTGCGTGTATGTGGGCTGTGTGTTTGCCTGCATGCACGCATGAGTGGTCGTATGCTCTCGGTCACTGATATTGAATCCCAACTGTGAGGGCCATCTGTCTGACTTTGACCCAGCAGCTCACCGTCACACCTTCAGAGAAGAGGGAGGAGAAGGAGTGTGTGTGTGTGTGTGTGTGTGTGTGTGTGTGTGTGTGTGTGTGTGTGTGTGTGTGTGTGCATAACGCAGGATGTGAAACAGTGTTTGTGTGCTGCCGTATAAATTTTGGCATACACACTGTGTTCATGTGAACTTGGCTGTTGCTTTGAAGGTGCTGACCGCTGGCAGAGGGCATACACATCCACAGCGGCACACTCGCCATGCACTCCTTACACAACACACACTCGTTCTATTCCCAGCGTGAGCCTCGAGTCTGTCCTCTGGCTCCAGGACAAGCCGACCTCTGATCTTTAAAAACACCAGGGCATTCCTGCAAGACGTCGGCGGGCAAGAGGAGGCGACAGGATAACGTTAACCCAAGAGCAGCAGTTAACATTTAGGAAGTGTAGGGTTTCCTGCACACGATACACAGGGAGGGGCTATTTTACAGCCAGCATGGGGGGTTGGGAAGGGGCCATAGGCTGTGTGAATGCAGACCAGGTTGCTGGGGCTCTGTACATGATGAGAATGTAAAGATAAAAAGACTGAAAGGAGGTGGCCTGTGGATGACATTTCATCAGCTAGTCCGACAGATAGACACTTCGCCTCAGACAGGAAGCAGGAGGTGATTAAAGAGACTGTCCTATAACTGGAAGGTCATAAAATCCATCCAGGCTGCCCGCTGCACTCTGATCCTTCTGCTGTAATGTAGACTCGATGGTTCACTCAGGTGGTTAAAAAAAACCTTCTGGTGATGGGATGAGTTAATCTTGCATCATCAAAACTTGCTTGTGGACCTCAATCTCAATATATTTTGCACAAGTGAAAAGGGAATCGAGCAGTTGTGCGAAATCTAAGGACAAACCCAAAGAGAAACCACTTACTAATCTGCTTTTACAGCATCTGTGCATTTTGTTGCTAATAAAACTGTAGCAGACTGTGTAGCCACTGTGACACCACTCATCTCCACCTTGTTGTTTAGAAGCCAGAAGTAACCATATTTGGAGGAGAAGATGAACTGCTAAATTATCAGCAAACTTGGCTAGGAAGGCTCTTTCATAGACTGTTTGGGTGCACAGATGTCTCCGACAGACACTGGCTTGTTAGTGCTAAGTAGCGGACCGATAAAATGCTACAACTCCATTCACCAAGCCACAAAGCAGACTTCTTGGACTGGCTGTACTTCATAGTAGATCATATTCAAATTTTCTGAAAGGTTCCAATATCACATACTCCACTGAGAGTTCAGTGTAGACTAGTAGACAGAGCGCAGCCCACTCACCACTCACCTATCATTCAAAGCAGCCATGCTCTTATTAATACCTCGTTTTAAAGTTACAGTGTGTAAATCTACAACAAGATGTGTGTAGATTGCAGATTGCAGTCAAGTGAGTTCTGTTTATTTACCCCTCCCAGTTCAAGTGTATAATCCTAGCTACAGCGGCTGTAGGACAAACATGTTTTAATCTGCCAAGAATACTCAATTGAGACTGTAGCCAATAACCGCTGTGGCTAGCCAGTGCGTTTCCACCAGATCCGGATTTACCCTGGAGTTTTTCCCTATCTGTAGAAGGAATTCACTCCACTGTTTACCTCAGCTGTCAATGCTGGGTGGAAAGCATCTGCCTTTATTTATTCTGGAAAAGGCTGTGAAACTTTGTGAAAGGAGTCCAGTATGAGTCAGTGAGCCACAGTAAATCACTTCTGACCAATAACAGTGATACTGAAGTGAGTGATATGCTGAACTGTCAGTAGCATGGCTGTTTTGTTGCTGCTTGCTGCTGTTAGTAAAACATTCTTTGAAGTGGCTCTAACACTGAACTCTCATATTAGCATTTTAACATTGCACTCTGTGGGGATTGCCTCAAGTGGCCATTACAGGAACTGTACTGGAGATGGTGGCTTAGTTGAAACCTTATGACGGATATCTGATATTTACTGCACTAAAGAAAACCTGAGAGGGAGTAATGGAAACAACATGTTCAATATAGATAAATGACCCTCATGTATAGATGCAAAGTACAATTTTTTGATTTCTGGCTAACTGAAAAATGAATACACATGGTTAGGTACATTATTTTGTAACCACTATACCAACTGTTTGAGTGAAAAGACACATCCCTCCATAAAACCACCTCACAACCAGCAATGGCCTGTGTTTTTGTATCTCTCTTTATTATCGCAGCGCCTCAGACGCAGGAGGGTCTTAATTAGGCTTTTTTCTGCATATCAAGTTATTATTTTGATCAGGAAGTTTGAGGAGAATCAGGTGTAAAAAGTCAGCATTTCGCAGCTGTTATTTGAGTTTGTCAGAACATTTGTTCCATTTTCAGAGCTGCTCGTTTCATTTTCAGATTGGAGGCGCATCTTGTGAAAATTAAACCCAGGACGAGCCCACTTACGCCTGTTCAGTTGATTTTTTTTAGTGTAATCATATAGATTTAATGAAGTTTAACAATCTTAAAGCTACTTAAGGGAAAACAAAAAGGTAATGTGTATATTATGAGGCTCCCAGTTCGAACAACAGGTGATCACAGGTTTAGTTTTTAACGCTAGCTGCTCATACATGATTGACGCTAAACTTAAAGGCATTAAAGGTCGCTGATTTTAGTTACAATATAATCAAACCCCTGAATACGCTTACAGTCATCACAGACTGTGGTTCCCATGTAGCTGCTGTCCAAAAACAGCAAATGTGGAGAATTTAAACAGTTTGTAGCATGCTAATAATAATAACATATTGCTTTAAAGCGGCTAAAAGGAGCTATTATTATCAGCAGTGGGGTTTTTAAACAGTAACAACACCGCGGCTCGGCAACTCATTATTACCGGCGTGAGCGGTGACTTTCCGTCTGCACATTAATATGTAAATTAAATGTTAATCGATTTTCAAAGGTGTGCATTTATCATGTATTTTACAGCGGTGCACAGTGTGACTCAGTCAATCAGAACCGAGCTATATGCAGTTTGCAACAAGGCAATTCAGGCGCTCGAAAAATGATTAAAAACAAATGGTGACACTTTATTTCAAGTGCACTGCGGATGCACTACAAGCAGATAATAAGCCCCTTAAAGCACATGCAAACTTTCACTGCAAATAATCAAAACATCGGGAAATTGCGTTCAATTCAACTTTGTGTCATTAACTGTACAGCCGCCCTCTGAAGGATTTCTCATTTTTCCTATTTTGTAAATCTTGTTGTTGATTAATTATTATGCGCTGGCTTAGAGTGGCTTATGAAAACCACTTCAATTAGAGATTTACCAAGAAAGCCGACTCAGTTCTTGGCTGGAAAGACGGGAGAATTAACACTCGCGTAGGCTTGCAGCAGGTAAACAGGAAGAAGATTAAGCTTCCTGGTGACTAGACGCATACATTTATGAAGCTAAATGCCAGCGCAGCATCAAGGCGGCTGCACACGTGGCTTCACGTTGTGGAGGTTTTTTTTGGTTCTCTGGGCTTTTTTTTATGAGTCTGAGCGCACCGAGGACTTAGTAGTTGTGCCGGGCTCCCGCAGAGCACATAATTAATGGCAGGCTGTGGCTGTGGGGCCGCCAGGTGAGAAGAAACCTCGCAGTGGAATTGTGGGATAGCGGAGGAGAGTCTTGCTTTGTGGATCTCGGCGGGAACTCGCCAAGATCAAACATGTCGACAGCGCCACCCGCCCACCAGGCATTCTGGGTAGACAGACCTGAGGAGGAGATGCCTGAAAGCCAAACGTAGTTTTTGTACTTGTGTGTGTGTGTGTTTGTGTGTGTGTGTGTGCAGCTTTTGGCAGTGTTTTTCAGGAGTGAACGACAGCAGCGCGGCGGATGCTGTCATGCCTTTTGTTTTTGCTTTTTTGTTTTTGTTTTTTGCCTTTGGAGGACAGACTTTGAAATGGATTAACGAAAACTGACTTGATGTGACTTCTAGGTTTGCTTTGACATGACTTTGCTTCTTTTGATGTGGCTTCAACACCCCCCTCCACACACACACACACACACACTCCTCATCCATGTCCCTGCATCTGTCCTTGTGTTAGTGATACTGTACTGAGACTCCAGCCTGAAGGGTTGCCGATTATTTCTGACTGTCCACAGTCTACAGCTCTTCTTCTATCCATATGATATATGATATGATATTTATTATCTTTCCTCCCTCTGGTTGGATCCACTGTCTCACCATGTCTCACTTTTTCTTTCTTTCTTCTCTTTAGGTCGTAATTTATCTTTCTTTCTTTTCTTTTTTCTTTCCTTCTATTTTATTATTTTCAGGTTGTTATCTATCTATCTCTTTATTTCTTTAATTCTTCCTTCTGCTTAGGTTCTATTTTTTTCTTTTTTTGTAATTTCTTTGTAATTTTCTTCTCTTTAGGTTGTTATCTATCTTTCTAGTTATCTTTTTTCTTTGCTTTATTTCTTGTTTGCATCTTTTCAATTAGTCTTTCTTTCATCTTTTGGTCTGTCTTTTTTCCTTATCTTCGTTATTTATTTCACACTTTCGTCTCTTTAGTTTGTATTCTTTCTTTCTTACTTTTCCTTATGTTGCTATTTTTTTAAAATTTTTATCTTACTTTCTTTTTTCCTACCTTTGTTGTTTCCTTCCTTCCTTTTTTCTAATTTTCTCCTGCTTCTTTATTTCTTTCTCGCTTCATTCTTAGGTTTTTTACTTTCTTTTTTCTTTCTTTCTTTGTCTCCTCCTCTATTTGATGATTTTCTTCTCTCTTTCTTTCTGCCTTTTATTGCTACATTGTTTCTTCCTCATTCACCACTCACTGCTCCCAACAGGCAGGTTTGGGAACTAATCAACAGACTAGGTGTGTGTGTGTGTGTGTGTGTGTGTGTGTGTGTGTGTGTGTGTGTGTGTGTGTGTGTGCGTTCATCTGGGACAGGTCTGGGAGACGAGGGGGGAGGGGAAAAAAGCAGAGTGAGGATGATAAGGAAGCGAGCAAGAAGGGAGAGAGTTGGGATAAAGGTGTGTGATAGAATTGGAAGATCAAAGCCTTCTGTCACAGCGTGACTGAGCCCAGGGGCGTTATGGGTAAGACGGGGCGCATACACACCCGCACGGACACACACACACATTTATGCACGCTCGCACAGACACAGACCTACTCACTCACGGCTGGTATTTGACTCTGAGTGTGATTGATACTGGGCTAGATTTGGAGAATCACTGTCATTCGTCTCTCCGCAGATCAAACAGCCACATAATCTCCCATAAAGGAAAGAGAGATGGAGGGAATAAAAAAAGGGACAGAGGAGGAGAGCATGAAGGAGGGCGAGGCGAGGGAGGGGGAGCCGTCTCATCTGTGAAGTGTTTTTTTTTTTTTTGTTTTCCATAAAAGAAGACTCACCACCTAAAAAACACATCCATCATTCAGCTCCATTAAACTGCTTCTTGGATACATCAGAGAGATATCCAGGATCTAAAAAGACGAGTCTAAATGCAGGCATTAAACCCCATTTACGCCTGCTAAAGACGAGCAATCTGTTTCTTAATACTGTGCGTGTGGATAAAGAAAGAAGAAAAAAATTGCAAAATGTAAATACTTACACAATGCACTGCAGTCAGAATGCATCAAGATAAGCCGGGCTGGGTCTTCAGTTGGTCTGGATCATACTGAGATCAAATCAGGTCTAAATGACAGCTGCAGTTTGATCAAGGAAAGAAATCCCTCCAGCAATTTCAAATGTCTTTTTCCTGCTATTCCAGCTGTCTCATGCAAGCCAGTCGACAACCTAAAGGCAGCCAAAAGCCAAAGAAGGATGTGCAGGACAGTTTACTTTGAACTGGGGCCAACCTTGTGTGCAGTAAGATCCAACATTAATCCGAGCAGAATCAGTGCAATAAGAATGACTGTTAACAGAAAGGCCTAATGCGAAAGTATGTAATCAGATCACAACTTAAACCACTTCCTAGCTGACTGGTCGCCGATCTGTCAGAGGCTCTAGCATGTGATAAGCTTTTTAATGTATCTCTCAGTTGAGTGGTTAAAATATGTCTTTGTGGGAAAAACAATTGAGAAATGGTACCTCAAAAAAAGACTGTGCTAGAAAAACCGCAATGACTGGAAGTCCAGTTCAGTTCTATGACTACGTGGGTCCCGGGCAGGCTTTAGCTTTGGTTTTGTGGCAGGTGGCTCTTCCTTGACCCCTGCTGTGTCCAGCCTTTGGCTCTGACCCTGGAAATCAATTTTAGCCAGATGTTCAGCTGGTGTAAAGCTTATAAAGTTTGAGATGCCTTTGGTGTCTGTGGTGTGTGGCACACAACATGGTACTAGCCCAACCTATCACATATGGACAACTGTTCAGGAACCCTTGGCGTAACATTTATATGCACTGGGTAGTTTTTTCATTTTAACCCAAAGCTCTTTTTTCTAATACCAACCAAGCTGTTTTTGGTGCCTACCCTTAAACACAGCAAGTAAAATCAAAAGTAAAAATAAGGTTAAAAAAAGAATGTCCAGTCTGCCTGCAGTGGGCTCTTTTACCAGATGGAGACAGTGTAAGGTATTTGGTACAACCGGGCTGTGGGTCACTCTTCCTTTGTGCTGTTGTTTGTCCATCTGTGAGCCGCGGTGGAAAGCGACGCTCTAACTTCCAACATACAAAGTAAAACTGAGTGTTTAAAAAAACATAAAGGGTCCACAGCAGTCGCTGTCACAGCTTTTTATGCTGAACTTCTTGATCTATGAAGACACATCACCACTTCCACAACCCGCAGTGAAAACCTTGGAGGACCCTCTCATCGCCCCTTGTCCGAAAAGAAGCTTGTACACAAACAGACACATTTGTAGGATGATAACGTTTGGTAAACGAGGACTTGGTCTCTCCTTACAAAAAAACAGTGCAAAAGACAATTTGGGATCTTTAATGCCAGTAGTTTCTGATAGACACCACTGGGATGAGAATCCGTTGAACAGTCAGACCCAAGCCTGGTCTAGAGTCATATGTTGTACAGGAAATCATCCATGTCTGATGAGTTTGCACTGATGAAAATCCTCTGGTTTTAAAGAGGGGTGGTGCTGTAGAGCGAGCAGGAGACAGGAAACATGATACTCTTTGACCAGTTCTGCTCTAATGTCAGACTTCATACTTCAGATCTAGCAGAGTAATATCTCTTACCATCTGAACCATGAAGCAGGTTAGGAAGCCTGAAACATAATGTCCTCTCCAGCTGATCATGCATCAACGTTATCATATACAACCCCGTGCAAGGATTGAGTTCATGTCTGTAAACCAAAGTGAGTTCTTGGTCAGTGATTTGTGGAAATAAACTCTTTTTAGGTCTTCCTTCTGTGACAGTGACAGACAAATAACAATGCTGAAATATTCCAAATATTGAAAGGTTATGTTTATATGCTAATGTCTCTCAGTGTGCAGCGCACCAGCACCAGCATTTTTCATGCTGGCGGTCACCTGGCCGACTATTGTATGAAGCTTTTATCTCCACAATAATCAGTTGCAGTTGTTGAAGTGAGTGAGCGGACTTCTTGCAAGCAAACTGTTATCTTCCATGTGTTTATGTCCCTGGGTAGTTATTTCTAAGCGATTTAGAAATGTCAAGCAGAAAACCGCTTGCTCTTCTTCTTCCTCCTTCTTTTTGGGGCTTCTTCCTCTTTTATTTACTTCTCGGTTTTTGCTGATGTGTATCCTCCTTGTACTTTCCCATGCTCTGGCTCTTGCATGTGGTCTCATTTCTGTCCTTCCTCTTGCCCTCTTGACCCCTATATCTTCATCTCCTCCTCGTGTTTTCTGGCATTTGCTGGAGAAAACCGGTTTAGATGCTCTACCGCCGCCCTCCGGAGCTGAGCGGCGTACTGTGTCTCACACAGATTTCTATCTGCTGTGGGAAAACCAAAGCAATTGCCGCCATATTTCTTATCTAACAAAAGCATCTCTATAAAACATGTGTAATTAACAGAGTATGAAATCCTCTTGGGATTTCATTTGGATGTGAAGAGACAAAGTGAATTGCAGCATTCGTCATATTGTGTTTTGGGGCATGTGTACCGATATTTGATGGGGTGTTTTTTTGTCCTTGTTTTCTGTCTCTACAGATGCACCACCCTATTCAGATGAAACCTGCAGACAGTGAGAAATCTAATGGTGAGTGGCACTGCACACATGCACAGTGACAGACCCATCAATATCACATACACACATGCATGCATGCATCAATAGCCTTTTTCGAATTTTGCTTGGTAATGGCTATCTCTGCTTGATTGGCAGACAGCGCGGGGGACTCGGGGAAAAGATTGAAACATAGAGCAGAGGAGAGAAAGGGGGTGGGATGGGGCAATACTGATATATATAAATATATTTTTCTATGTGTGATGAATTATTAAGGTGGTTCATAAGGAGGTCAGTGAAAGTTGAATCGTTTTGGCCTCATTGTGAACCGGCCTCTCTCCCCTGTGGCTGCTCACTCATACAAACATGTTGTATGCACTCTCCTCTTGCCACACACGCTCTCCCTAATGCATCTATTACACACACGCGCGCACGTGCATGCACACAAGCAGTGTCGCACACCCTCGTCCTCAGATCACCCCGTTCCCAAACTACATACCGCAGATCCAGCTCTGAATTGATTTCCTATACCGAGCCTCATCCTCCATTCCTTCTCATTCAAAGAGGAAGCTGTTGGACAGTGTGTAATACCAGTGAATGCATCTTTAAAGGGTAGGCCTGCTGTTATCTGTTAGCCCATTTATAAATACTTCATCGCTTCTTCTGACGCATTTTGTTGAGTGAAGATGCAGACCTTTAAAAATCAACTCACAAATATGTTATAAGTTAGTTCCTTATTTATTTCCAGACGGTCACTTTACTTCTTACCATTACTCAAACTGTTGGACTCATGTTTAATTCCATTGCTTCAACTGGACGTGAGCTTTCAGTCATGGACAACGATATAACTGCCGTAAAAACAGAAACCTGAAGCCTTATAAACACCTATGTCCCACCAAATCCAGGAGGAAATAATTTGGTTTCTTTGCCATAAAACGAAGACGTTGATCAAGCAGAAGACATGTTGAAGGAAAACAGTCGAAAGTGTTTGCAAACACAATAGATAGCTAAAGTTATTAATATGAAGTTATGAATGAAATTTAGCAACAAATGTGACTATTAGTTAGCAGTTAGCTGCTAGTGACAAGGCCTGATTAACAACTAAAGTTTGGATTCATAGTTAACAAACTGAACTGTAATAGATAAACTCAGGGAAATTGGTCACTAACTGTCATAACATAATTACCTGTTCAATTAATTAGTAACAAAAAGTAAAAGCTCCATTGTTTTAATGTTAAGCTAAAGTTATGGGCAGCTAAAATGAATTAAAAAGTCCTGATCCTATTTAAAATGAGTTCAAATGAACTTATTAGGGCATGATTGTGTAAGGCAGCTGAAAAAAGATGGAGACGCTGACTTAGGTGCTAAAAACAATCATTGTTTCTCATTTTCCCTTGCAGAGTTTAGCTTTTATGTACTCCAGAGGTCATGTTATTAAATGGCAGGACTCTGGGAAGTTATTTCTAAATAGCCAATCTGACTTTTTTAATTCTTCTTACAGCCCATAGCGGATGTTTTCAGTACCAAATCTGAACTAAACTTGAATGTCAAGCAAAAAAATTTAATAACTTTTTTCTTGACATTTTTAAAGTAAATACACTGCTGTGACATTTTGTTCTTCACACTATGAGGTAATAACTCGGGCTTTCCTTACCTTCTCGGTAAATTCACACAAGAGCAGTTATTTTCACACGTTTTGCTGCTCGGACTCCAGCTGCATCAGAAATTAGCGCGACCCAATTTTTGCGGTTCAAAAAAAGTAAAAACAAGAATGCAGTTTTGAAAGAAAAAAATCATCTAAGCTTCCTCGGAGATTTGCAGTTTTGCTGGATGAATAACCAGAAGACCCCAATTTGGGGATTTTTTGGTGTGAAATGGTTCCCATTAGAATTATGTAGTGTGGCAGAGCTCAACAAACCTTAGCAGCACATTGGGTATGTGAAAAATTTGGCAAATGAAATTAAAATTATTTAGACAGTTAAGTGAGAAAATGTAGGTTTTTGCAGTTTGGATGAAGTGACCCATAATGCTGAGTAATTGAGCGGAATTTTGGTTTGGATGAACTGCCCATTTAAAGCCAGCAATGCTACATTTAATAGCATTTCTCGGACACATGCGGAACTCACATGTACGTTAAATGCAGCTCATTTGCCACAGCAGCATCACAGAGCTTTCCTTCTAGCCTGCCATGTATGTCACTGTCCACTGCAGGGGAGGAGAGCAAAATGACAGCATCTGGGAAGGCAGGGGGAGAAATGCTTATAAAAGCCATCATCCGCTCCACTGAAATATGGCCAAATATCACTTTATAAGAAATAACTGTCAGGGTAAGGATGGTGGAACTTAATAAAGAAGCCGCTGCTCACAGTGGGAACGGTGAAATATAGAGCAGACCATACGTTACACGTCCATCCATTTAACGGTAATGACCTTTAATAAACCCAGTGTTAGATCCGCTGTAACAGTGACGTATGGCTGCGCAGAGCTTTATTAGTTTAGTCAGTGGAGATGGAAGAAGAGAAAGAGACTGAGAGAGATAACAGTATTGGTTAATCTTGTGCGTGTGTGTGGGGTTTTTTTTTTTTAACACTTCCCTAAACCTTTGTGATTCTTTCTTCGGCATCTTTTAACTATTTTTGGAGCTCAGCGTGAGGCCAGTTCTGCTCCGATTTATCCCCGAATGCAAAGCCGACTCCTGATACATCCCAGAGCCGGCTTTATGAGTCTTATCACCCGCCCGCCTGCCTGTGCGCCTCGTCCGAAAACAGAAACAGTCAATTGTAACGATATCTCCTCTCTTTCTTTCCTATCGACACAGAGTAAATTAATTACATTGCTGTTAGACTTGTGGTAATCTTTCTCTGGAGTGATGCGCGCACACACACACACACACAAACTGTGTGTACAAAGGAGTTAAAGCTTTTTGAAGCAACACTTATCTTGGCAGCGTATCCCGATGGTTTGTTTTTTAAACACACAAACAATTCAAACAGCAAAATAAACAAGTGCGCTATTGATTTCCCAGAGTGCAACAGACCGCTTATCTCTTTCGCCTCGCGGTAAGAGCTGACAGTTTCCTCATTAAAAATGAATTGGATTAGCATTACATTGAATGCAGCGGGAACACATAAACACACACATGCGCGCATTGTTTCAGCGAATGAATGTGGGTTTCACTCTCAGCCTAATTCGAACTTAACGCCTCGCGCTGGAAAACACACGGGGGCAAGTTTCTCGCCTTCACCTGCAGCCGCCTGCGCCCGTTCCTCGAGATTGCACCGGAGGAAGGAGGGATTGTGTCAGCAGAGGAGATGGAGAGAAATTCACGAGGGAGGAGGAAGGAGGATAGAGGAGGAAGGAGAGGTGGAGGGAGGGAGGAAGGGGGTGAGAGAGGACAGGCTGAAGAGTCTCAGCAAGGAGCCGGTGTTGAAGTGATAATGAGACATTGATCAGAGCCTCACAGATGGCATGATGAAATACATGAACTCTGTCTGTCTTCATCGCTCTCCCACTGTCTTTTTTTCTTTCTTTGACTGTTTCTTTTGATTGCTACATTTTTTTGTCTCAATCCATTTTTCCACATTTCGCTCTTTTTCATTTTTATCTATTTTTTTTTATTTTACTCTTTGTTCTTACCAATCTTTTTTTTCCACACATCACTATTTCACAGCATACTCTCCTTGGTATATATATTTAAAAAATGGCTTTGAATGTGATTATCCGTAAACTACACAAAACAGAAACTACCCTCAAGCAAAGAAAATATTGGTCATCTGAAATTGGAACTGCTCTTAAATAAATCAGCAAAGTTTTATGTCCTAACAAAGTCAAGTTAGCCAATTTTTTTACACGATAAAGCGCTGATTGTTGGTTATGAGCTGCTGCGATGTTCACACTCCATCTATCCATGATTACTTTATTTTGTGGTGTCACTATCTTTGGGGCAGAAATGTTCAGTAAATCTTTAACTTAGACCATATCTGAGTTTGGGAGGGTTTAAAGTTCTGAGAACGCTTTCTGAAACACCCAATTCTTTACAGTTAATCCTTCTTTCATCCGGCAAAAGCACGGGATTAAACCAGAAACATAATAGGAGAGAAAAGTGGCAGTCCTAATATGACATCTATGAAAGAAATCTGTAACAGCTTATTTGTCAGCAAACTTTTTAAGCATTTTATTTTAGGAGATTGAAATTAAAGTTATTAGTGCACCCTGGTTTGAAACCGTTCTGTGTGGATGTTCTCCCAGTGCTTGCATGAGTTCTCTCCCAGTTCTCCAGGTGCTCTGACGTTCTCCCACACTCCGACTACATGCATGTTAGGTTCAGTGGTTGGCCATAGGTGTGGCTGTGAGTGTTAACACACTCTTTCTCTGTGTTAGCCCTGCGATAGACCGACAACCTGCCCAGAGTGTACCCAACCTCTCACCCTGTGACAGCTGGGATAGGCTCTAGCCCCTCTGTGACTCTGAATTGGATAAGCAGTTAATAAATTAAAGTTAATTTCAATAATACTTCGAAATAACTACCTAGGGAAGCATTACCAGTATGGCTGCTGAGTACCCAGACTTGCTTCTCTAAGGACTTTTATTAGCCATGAAGCATTCCTGTGCTTAGGAAATAAGTTCCAGTGATGGCACAGCTAATGGGTAGTGATGTGCGGATCAATCCTGAAATATCGATTCCTCCGATACCAGTCATTTATGTTCTAGAATCGATTCGCACATTAAAATATCAATATTTTAGTAATTTAGGGTAAATTTGTAGTTTATCATTAACAGGAACACAGTGGAAAGAAACTATAACATTCGGATTGTCTACATTCAAAGGAACTACTTCCTCTTCCGCCTTTCATAGTCATGTGCGAAATACGGCTGTATAAATGTCTGCAGCCCCTTGGCGCGCGCACTCACAACAATGGCTGAGCGTAATTGTGCGGACGTATTTTACCTCCACAAACAGCTGAGACGTTGTTTGCGATACATGTGGCAAAAAAGTGAGGTGTTGTGGCCATACTTGCCAACCTTGAGACCTCAGAATTAGGGAGACATTCAAAAGGGCTGTTGGGGTGGGGGTGATAAATACATTTTACAGTGTTGATTTATCGGATAAAATACAGCAGGGGTGTCCAAATTCAGAGGCTGCTTCCACCTGAGGACCCGGCCTTCGCGGTCTAAAGAAAGCCGGGTAGTACGTCATGAGCTCCCTCGGTGGAGTGAAACTGCCGTCTGCTCCTTGCTATCTAAAATATAACCGGGCGCTGGCGTAAACTCTCGACCGTCTCACACTTCTGTTTAACCATTTTCTGTTTGACGTTTATTCAGCTGTGTGAAAACCCCTGATAAATAAAGTTACATTTAATTTAATCTAATCTAATACATTTAATCTCAGCCAAACCGATTTACTCACGAACAAATAAAACACTGAAAAAGCCGAACAATAACATTTTTAAGTTATCAAAGTGACTTATATATCATGTTTAACCCGAGTAGCGAAAACCGCGGGGGTTTGAAGACGATGTGTCGGTCGATATTTGAAGTTTACACAGCTACATTCTCACCTGAAAACATGTTAAAAGTTTTTTTGCGACGCAGAACGAGAAATAAGAGTAATATTAAAACTAAGCAGCTGCCGTCATTGTTGGAAACTGGAATTGGCTGGGCTGCACTATGAATTCTGCGATATGGTTTTTCAATTTTGTTGTCCGGGTGGAAAATCGAGAGAAATTCGGGAGAATGGTGGCTCCGGGAGATTTTCGGGAGGGGCACTGAAATTCGGGATTCTCCCGGAAAACTCAGGAGGGTTGGCATGTATGGTTGTGGCAACACCATTAACCTTGTCAAACACCTCAGAGTAAATCACATCACAGAATATGACGAGCGTATGTTGAGACGAACTGAAGAGGAGGAGAACGACAGGTGCTGCTAGGGCGAGACAGACGTCTCTCACGGAGTCCTTTAGTGCTGCAGGCAGGCAAGGTGTTCAAATAGCGCACAAGTTCAGTTTTTTTTATTTCTACATGATAATTCTTCATTACTAAGTGATAAGAACAAGTAATCTGATGTCCTGTAATCATTATGACGCTATAATTTGAGATTCAATAAATAAAATAAGTTTTTGTACAAAGTATCGGTATCGGATCAGTATCGTTGATACCACCCTGAATATTACTTGGTATCGGATCAGAAAGGAAATCAGTGGTATCGCACATCACTACTAATGAGTCAGTCAAACCGGAGGTTATAGCCCAAGGGCTCGTTTTTAAGCCCCACCCACTATCCAGCATGTAATCCATGTGGCGTATAGGGACTTTGAACCCCACTCTCTCCGTGATAGTACTCTGATGAATCCACTTTTTTTGTCTAATGACCAAAACTAAAAGAAATTTGCCTACACCAGCTTTAAAGTACTTATTTGCTTTCACAACAAACACTGAAAACACTTAAATGCCTGGATAATAAATATAAAGCTAGTAGCAGCTCATTAGCTCAGCATCAAGAAAAACCCCTCAAACTATTCTGGATGCAACAGGCTTTATGACTAAGTGAGTTTTGTCTTATATAACATTTGGGTTAAGGCCATAATTTACAATAAAACCCAAAGTTCAACAGATTAAGCTTTCAAACTGTTTTTTCCCTTTATGCCATGTTTCTATCTGCTTTAGAAGCCCATTACAGTTATGTCAGAGTGGTTTTCTTAGAGGGCACCTGAGGTCTTTTCTGATTAAAAGAGTGAAATAGGTATTAAGGAAATGTTTAAAGTCATTTGAGAGGAACACAGCATTAACTCTGACGTCCACAGAGTGTTAATGTCATAAAATCTCTTCATTCATCTTGTTTCTCGGTTCTCCTTACAGCCGTGGAAGACAGGAAGTTGTTCATCGGCATGGTGTCGAAGAAGTGCAACGAGAACGACATCCGGGTCATGTTCTCTGCGTTTGGACAGATCGAGGAATGCCGGATCCTCCGAGGACCCGACGGGCTCAGCAGAGGTACCTGTCCCTCTGACTCACTTTGATCCAGACTTGATGTTCCTCATGTGAACATTAACACCTGCGTGGCCTCCAGCAGCTACAGTTCATTGCATTAACTTGTGTAATGACTCAAAAGTGTTTACCTCGAAATTTTGTGATAAGAGTTGACTGGTTGAAGACAGGTTCTGAAAAACTGACTTGAAAAAGTTCCCAACCGCTTTAATGTTTTGCAGTTTATTGTTATTTGCCTGCTTAAAAGCATTTGTGCTGCACAGGAAGCCGCTCATTTACACCTTCTCAGCCATTTTTCACTTCACTGTCTACCTCTGGAAGTGTTTTCCGAGCTGTCAGTGTTGCAAGAAAAAGACTGCTTACTTAAAACTGCGGTAATTATTATATAAAAACTTTTTGGGGTCATAAATATTTCCCCTGCAAATCAGCAGTATAGAAAAATGATGAGCCTTTCATTGCGCATAATGTGCCCGTGCCTATTAAATTAGATTTCCCCATTTACCTGAAATAGTATTTTAATGTTGTGATCAAGCTGCACACCTGACAGAACCAACAATAAATGTTTGTGTGTGTAGGCTTGATTTTCTAATTGAAAGTCAGCCTTGAGCCATTCATTGTCTTCGGCAAGTAGAAGTGCGCTCTGTCCTTTTTTATTTCCCGGAGTCTGAGTGGTTCAGAAGATGGTTATCGAATGGTTTGCCAAAATAAAATCAATTATTAGCCATCAAAGGTCTGCAGTGGAAGAGCTCTGTGCAGGTCATAAAGACGTCAAAGGCCATTTTAGAGCTCATATTATCAGGTTTTATTGGTTTGATAGATACTGCAGAAATTCTAGTGATAATAATAAGCAATAGAATGAGAGCAGAAATAATTAAAGCTGGAGCTGGAGCAGGGCTCTCAAAAGGCTCCGCTAGTTTATCCACTTAATGGATGTATAGGGGCATCAAGTTGTGGTTTAAAGGTTATTTTATTTTCTGCATATTACAAGATAAAATTATTCTAGATTAGCTGGTGTTGTATGGCCTCAGTCACACAGGCCTTTAGACTCTTTAGCAACCCTCGGCAACCACATGTGTATTTACCAACCAGTTGTAAGTGGTTGTTAAAGTTTGCTGCAAGATTGCTGCGGTCTCTTGTAGTTTGCATGAGCGATGCCAATTTATCCTCCAAGCAAGTTAAATAGTAGTAGTTATTGTTTAGTTATTGTTTACAATCAAGTTGGCATTAGCCAGGCAAACAACCTGTTTCACTAGTTTTCCCTACACAACCACTGGTTATCAGATGGTTGCTAATAAGTCTTTAGGCCTCTGATGATAGCTGTTGGACACAAGGTGGAGGATGAGAGAGGTGCAAACCATCGACTGTATATAAAGTATACAGACTAATTCTGAACTTCCTGTTCTTAAAGCGTCAGCATCAGCTACCATACTTTTGGTTTTTGGATCCAAAAGTGACCATACTTGGATGAAAGTGAGGAGTGTTACACCATCTGCCAGTGCAAACAAGCTTGGTTAGCTTTACCTGCATAGGCGCAAACACCTGCTAATAACTGCTAAGTATCAACTAAGAATTTTACTCATTAAAACAGAAGCACAAATTCCCAGATAAAAAACTGATAGATATAGTCAGATAATCCCATTTCAAAGAGGTCCTAAAAGCACATGAAGCCCACTTTAATTATTCTTATTAATAGAGGTTAAGCCTCGAGACAGTTAGCAGAGACAACTAGCAGACAACAGCAGCTAGATCCCTAATTTTAAGCTTTAACAAACAGGTGAGTTATAGAAAATCATAGCCACAGTACAGTTGTTTGTTGAAGAGAAAAAATATCTGAAGTGACCAAAAAGAGTTTCCGCTGAAAAGTTGCTGTAAAGTTGGGGATTTTACCATTGAAGTCTGTTGGGATTGAGAGTACAAACGGACTAAAAAAGGAACCACATTTATGTATAGAATAGAATAGAATAGAATAGAATAGCCTTTATTGTCATTGTACAGAGTACAACGAAATTGGAGTGCCACTCCCTTGGTGCAAGTTTCAATAATAAATATAAATGTAAAATATAAAAAGTACAAAAAAAAAAAACAATCGTAAGTACTCAAACAATAGTATGTACAATATATACAGGATAGCAGCATTAATATAATGACAGTATGATATCTGTTTATAGAAATTAAATGAGTGCAACAAGCCCAGTATACCTTATATGCCTAATACAGCAGCCTTTGTATCAGATTCTGTTTTCAGCCAACTGCTTCTTCCTAAATGTTTTCCTTCGAGGTCTTAAAAGAGTCATTTTAAGAAGTCAATGCAAATGAACTGGAGCAACATCTCGAGGCTGCTGTGGCCACCACTGTGAATACATGCTTCTCCTCTTTCGCTCTATATACCCCCCACCCCCATTCTTTCTTCTCCCCTTCTTGCTCTGTCAGCTTCATCCCCAAACATCCCCTCTCCCACTCCTCCTTCTCGCCTCCTAACCTCTGTTCATATCCTCCACCTTCCCTGCTATTCCAGTTTACCCTGTCCATGAGCCAGTCCTAAGCTCTGTACTTCCATTGCAGAGCAGTGGGAATTTTCAAATCCGCTGTCCAAATCGGGACGTGAGTTGCTGCTTTGTTGGCTTTGTAGTGTTGAAATAAAAGGATTGGTTATGTTTTGCGTAGCAAAACAAAATGTTAATTTTATAGCACTTTCATAATTTTACTGCAACTTTATTTACTTTTTTTTGACTTGATAAGTCTATGAGAAGAAGACCCCACTTTATTACATCAGTATACGAGTTTATGTTAGGTTATGTGATCGACAGGTTTCTCAGTCAAATCCACCTTGTGCTCGTTGCTAGTTTCAAAAAGCACTGCTCTGCTCAAGGCGTATGCAGCACACCATAGCTACATTGATCTGTTATCTTCAGTGAATGATCTTACAGTTATTTGATACCAGTCTCAGTTACTGTTGACATAAATCACTTGTTGAACCAAATTTGAGTCCAGTACCAAACTGATATTGAGGAAAGCCTGCCCTCAAATTTAGAATTTCAAGCAAATTATGGTTATTACTGGCAGTTCACATGAAACCCTTGTAATACCAGCCATTTCCCTTTCATTTTTTTTCAGTTGGTGAGGTGCTGATTTGGCCATTCGGGGACTTGGCGGGAGTCATAGAGCAGTAATGAAAAAGTAACACGGCCATAAAAGAAAAGAAAAACGTTTTTATGACTCTGAATGTGGCAACATCTCCAATTCAGTTGATTTGGAGAAAGGTATGAGCTGCCTCCACAGCAAAACAGCAAATTCCTGGCGAGTTTCCTTCGTAATTGGCACACTCTTGGTGCTCTTCTCAAAGTGCTCCAGGGCTGCTTTTAAAGAAAAGAAATGGACCTATAAACCAGGTGTCAAATCATTCAGATCAGTCAGCTGCTGGGTGTGACAGGTGTGTTCTGTAGGTCCGTGTTTCAAGACATATGAGCAGATATGATAATCATCTATCAATCTATTTTTAGCTATGCTACCTATCTAAATAATTATCATCAACCATTTCTTCCCACAAGCACACACCTGCCTCCCCTCACGGCTCATTTCAAACATCCTCCCAGTATACCCTACCTCCCCCTTCCCTGCCCCTTTGTGGTTTCTATGTGCTGAGGAGATGGAGGGGCTTTTTGCGAATCTCTGTCCTTCTATTCTTCCTCCTTCTGTCACGGGAGCTGTCGCTGTCATCGTCACGCAGGTTCAGTGTGGTTATGTTGGTGATATATACTTTTCTGTGGCTGTTGAATGTTATGGATGTTTTATTGTTGACTCGAGTCTGATCTTCCTCCTTTTCTTCTGAAGGTTGTCTCCATCTTGAGTCTTTGCCTGAAACCACACTACTCAAACTCCCATGTTCCTCTGCTTCTGCGAACGACACGGCCCTCCCCGTCTCTATATTCACCCTGGCTGTCCTAGAATCCGTTCTTGCATCAATTTGTCCTCTTTTTCTCAGACATCCCACACCGGCCTCCTTCCCTCCCTTCCCTGTTTCCTTCTTCCATCCCTCTTCAGCTCCTCTCTTTTGTCCTCATGAATATTTTAGATGCAATGGCCAAATCCTTGCTTCTGTGGAACTAATATAAACCACTTAGTCGAAAAGGAAATACTGTTAGTCCAGCTTGGTCTTGGCTAGTAAACAAACACCCCTAACCAGGTTGGAAATAAATAGGCCTTTACGGATTTCTGTGTGCCTGCAACTCCCAGGGGCCCTCAGTCCCACGTAGCATCGCTGCTGAGGTCCTATTAAATCTCGATATCAATCAGAAGAGCGCTCCACCATCCCGCTATTAATAAAATATGGATCACACCACCAGTGGATGGCTGGGCCTGGGGAGCTACCCTACTTTCATTAAAGGACTGTTTGGTTCTCCACTGACGACAGAATGCGGCCCGTGAGGTATTTTTAGCGCTCGAGCCACGTCCCATCTCTGTGCTTCGAAAAATAAGACATGCACCAACCAGCCAGAAAGTATGGCTTCGACTCTAAGCGTTTCTTTTTTTCATTAACAGCTTCGACATTAATGAATCAGTGTGCAGGCGCAGTGGAATTCCTTATTTAGAAGCTTTGGCTTCAAGCTGCAGAAACGGGCTAAAGATAGAAATGTTTCTTTGCGGATGAAAAGCATCCTGTCTGACAGTTGGAGACAAACTGATGAGTCTCCTTTCGGTGACAGCCGATGATGTTGTAGCTGACCGGTTTTATAAATAGAGTCAGGACCTATCAGGACCAGTCTGGAGGGCTAACCCAAATGGATGCCCCCTGCAGAACTGATCTAGTTCTGGGGCATTACTTCTCTGCAGAGGATGGAGGCAGCCTCCTGGAAAATAAGCAGTTAAATGGCAGATTGTGGCCCACCTAAAATAGACAGTCCCCTGAATAAATCGAAAAATGACCCCTTTTTGTATGTCCTATCTTCAGTGCTACCACTTAGCACAGCAGCCCTGGCACTGCAAAGGACGCATCAAATGTTTACTAGGTCAGAGCTTCAGTCTCTTTTTTATCACCTTCATGCCTCTTTAATGTTAAGTAACCAAGGTAGTTTCACATAAAAGGTGATTGAACTCTATCTTCCAGTTGGCAGTGACAGAAAAGAAAAAAGAAAGGTCAATAGGTTTCATATAAGATCAGAGACAGGTCTGCATAACCAATAGGAACAATCATTTTGAAAATTGAACACAGAAGATGTTGATTTGAGTGCTCGGATGATAAAAACTGTTCAAGTGTGTTTCTTTCAGTTCTAAAGTTGTTCTCACTAAAGACCAAGGCCCATTCTTCTTGACAACCATCACTTAAACTTCTCATTCTATTCAGAAAATGGTGTAGACTATAAAAACTGAATCTTCAATACTGTGGCCTCAGTTGATATGTTCAGTTAACACAGTCTGAACCTCTAACAGGAGACCCGGTAAACTTTTTGAGTGCTATAATTTCTGCTTTTATCATGTGTTAATATAATAGGTTTGGCAACCACGCCTTCAAAAAATATCCACATTACTTTTTTCAGAACTGATTTTCAAAATTACAACCTACAAAAAAGATTCAAAAAAGAGTTAGGGCGCTAGGTAACATGGGAAATTTAAAAAATGCCAATTTATGCAAATTATTAAAAACAGAGCACATTCTGAGTTTGATGACAGAGAAAGATTTTCAAAAAGGCTGGGACCAAGGGTGTGCTGACCTCTTTCAAACACACCAGTTATGTTACTTTTTAAATGATTTCCTGTTATTGCCCAGGATATATAATTTCACCTACTCAGCAGTTTAGTTTGCCAGATAATGACATTGCTTTCATTCAGTTCAGTTTTATCTATATAGCGATATGTCACAACAAGAGTTTGTCTGAAGTTGCTTTATGTTGTAACGTCAAGACCCTACAATAATCCGGAGAAAACCCCAACTATCAGACGACCCCTTGTGAGCAAACATATGGTGACAGTGGGAAGGAAAAACTCCTTTTTAACAGGAAGAAATATCCAGCAGGGTGAGGAGAGGGAGATGAGACGAGAGAGAGAGATTAATAATAACTAATGATTAACTGCGGAGAGTGAAAGGGTGAGGAAAGAAGAAACACGCAGTGCATCATGGGAAGACCCCACAAGCCTAGACCAGTTGCAGCGTAACTGAGGGAGAGTTCAGGGTCACCTGATCCAGTTAAATATGGGTCAAATCAAAGCAGAGTTCCCCACTTTGCCTAATCTCCTATTAAAATAAAATGAGGTCAAGAGACACAAATCTGGAACTTGTTTAAATATGCTTTCATATTTTCATGATACAGTTTTAACTTTCTACAACAGAGATGTGTTTTTAATGACACCTGAGAGGCTGAAGATCAGGAATTCTGAATCTTTAAATATAGATTATATCTTTTAAAATGTATTATATACCACAGATTATTTAAAAAAAAATTAAAAAAAATATTAAAACTGTTTTAGAACTGTTTGCCCACGTAGTCTTTGCCTCCCTATCTGTACCAGCCTGGTTCTTTTATAAATAACCATATTACTAATCAGCCGGATTTTGATTCTGTTGACACACGGTCAAAATGTTTTGCTGGCATCAAAATGAGCATATTAAAAATATTTATCTTCAAATTGGTTATATTCGACTTAATACGGGGTTTAACTCGCTTGCTCGGCGTGCCCCGTGTCTCAAATGTGTGCAGAGGTAGAACGGGTCGTCCAATAATTGTAAAGTTGGCGATTTGATTCAAAGCTGTAACCAAGCAGTTTGAGCGCTACGTACAAAATAAAAGAGACAAACAGTGACTATGAGAAACAGATGCAACTTTAATCTCTTGTTTTAAAATCAGTTTGTGAAACAGCCCAACAATCAAAGAAACCAACCTGCCCTCTACCGAGCAAAGAAGCGTCCGGTTTTAAACAGCGAGGCTCATCAGAAACGTGTTACCCTCCAGAAAGGGCGGTCAGAGCCCCGAGACAAACTTGTAACTGTACAAGTGCAGGTCTACATTTTCTCAGGGAAACGCCTGTGTTTAAAATCCAGGCAGCCGTGGATGTAGTCAGGAGAAAAAACTGACCATTCGTCTCTCTCATCCTCATTCTATCACAGCTACAGGCGGCTTGTGATAGAGGTGGAAGAGAACAATGATCATCTATTCCTCAACATATCTGTCCTTCCCCTCTCTCTCTGTCTTGTTGTCTGTTGCATTATCCTCACAATTTCCTCTTTTTCCCCCCCTTTCTCCGCCCTTTCATCCCATCCACACAGCCAGGGAGAGTCTATCTGATGACCCATGCTATTAGTTTTTTCCTCTGTAGCCAAGCCACGAGTCAGCCAGCTGAACCTGAACGTGTGTGTGTGTGTGTGTCCAAGCATGTGTGTAATCAGTTCAGGCCTGGCTGCGCTAACATGGCTTGGTGAGTTTGTTAGCATATTATTAGCCTGGGGTGTTGTTGAAGCACTTCTCACATTATCTCCTCTAATCACTCCCTAACCAGTCAGACAAACACAACTTTGCACCCCCTCCTCCCACCCCTTACCCACAAACAACTGATAACAAACTCCCCTAAAATTGCCTCTGGCTGTGTCCAATCTTGATTGGCTAAAATCAGTGTCAGTCACGGAGGAGGTCGACCACACCTCCACTTCCTATTCGCCTTCCTCTCCCTGTGGATTGAATTAATATCATTTCCTATCCTCCCGTCTTCCCGAGCCCCCTGCTGATGCCCCCCCCCTCACCTCGCCCTCCTCTATCACATCTCTTTCCTGTCTGACAAAGACAGAAAGAGAGGGCACCCAATCAGACACACAAAACAACATGAACGGCCCAAATGGATTCAAATCGTTTTCATGCATACTCAGCCTGCTTTACACCGCTCAATTGCTGAGAGATGAGAGCGGTTGAATACAGGTATGACGAATTCGGCCGGTGTGTGTGTGTGTGTGGGAGCGAGAGGAAGGAGGAGGAGGAGGGGCAAGGACGAGGGAAGGCATCAACAGCCAATCCGACGCTCCGATGGTTATTGTCCCAGGTGTCCTGTGGTGGATGGGGGTCGGGGAGGGGTTGTGGTTGTCATTACACTGTGCTCGTTTTTCGCCTGTTGTTTCTACAGCGACTGAGAACACTGTTGTCTGCCTGTGAGCTGTTCTCTGTATCAATCTCTGTTTTGGGTTTTTATAACGACGACGTGTCCAACCCTTTTGTCTTGTTTTTGTTCTTTCTTGTCTTCCCTCCTCCTCCTGCCCTTCTGCCCTCCCTCCCACTCCCCTTCCATCCCTCCCTCCCTCCCTCTGCCCCCCCTCCCTCGTTACAGGATGTGCGTTTGTCACGTTTTCCACCAGAGCTATGGCACAGAATGCAATCAAAGCCATGCACCAGTCTCAGACTATGGAGGTATGGTACTCTTGCCCTTTCTTCAACTCTCTGTCTCTTTAGTGCCTTTAATACATGCACTTCACTCTGTTATTGTGCTGGCAATTATATGTCTGTCTCATCTTTGAGTCACTTCTTCAGTAAAAGCCGCGACTTGCTACTTAATAGGTTAGGCCGAGTAACATTTCCTGGAGCACTTCTGACACAGGTCCAGTGAATTGAATGCCTCAATGTAAGGACTAAAGGAGCGCTGCTTTAATACGTAACCATTATGTAGGTCTTTTTCTGCCCGCTTAAGAGAAATGTGATATCAATTTTTCCTCAGCACGAGGAGAATAAAATCTTTAAACCACAACAGTTAGCAAATGCTTAGCTTTTTGTGAAACGCGATTATAAGTTGGTAAGTGCTACTCAAGCATAGACTGTATATAAAAGGTGGCTGTAACCACTCTGACATCATCCACTAGTTAACAAAGTCATGATGGGAAGCCTCCATGTTCTGAAACAAGATGTGAGCACGCAAAACCCTTCATCCACCTTTTATTTACAGTCTTTGAGTCCTTACAAAGATTTAATTAACATGCAGGAAGCTTTAATAAGACTGTAAAAGTGTTAACGGCCTTATTAGATTACTTTTAATAAAGTCGGCAGTTTCTATGTGTAGAGATCATTTCAGACGACTGCGAACTCTTTATTATAATTATTATTACAATTGTGTGCTAATCAAACAAAAAACAAAGCTTGTTAAGGGTTTAAAATAAACATTGTGAATAAGAATAGTAACAATAATACTTTTTTAACCCTGTTTGTTAAGTTACAAGTTAGGCAGAGTGTATGAGTAATGTAAATACTCAAAGGTGTTAATTATGTTCTGAAGTAGTCTTTATCTTATTAACAGTCCATAAACATTATTTACATGTGTATACTTTTTTATTTCACATTAATTTTATTATTATTTTTAACCATTATTATCCTTAAAATCCTTCATTGTTCACCCACACACGAGGCCAATTCCATCCCCTCAACCTACAGAGTATAACTGTTCACTTCTCATTTGATGATTTTTTTAAAGCATTAAATGTAAAGCATTAACTGTTTGGTACAAGTCTGCCTATGCTTTCAATCTTTATAATTATCCAACTAAATCCTTTTATTCGGTGTGTAAATTTAATTTGTATCTTTAGGAAATGTGAGTTGTAACAAAGTCTCGGCTTTCCTGCGCCGCATACAGGCGGTAAAAATAATGATTAATTTGACGAGAGTTTATTTAATGAGGTGATTTTCATTTATAAGATGTCTCTTTTCCATAAAAGAGTCATGGTGCTGCTGACTTCTGTAGCGTCTGTGGAGCTGCCATTCAGAAAGAAAGCAGAGATTTATTACATAACTTGAGCCACTCAGGGGTTTTGGGTCTTTTGTTTATTTGTATAAAGCTTCAGGCTCAGATTATGCTTGGGTTTAGTTAATTTTCAAATCAGTGTGTATTGCAATAGCCGTCTTTTTTTGTGTGATTTTGAAAGAATACAATGAAAACTAGCCTTGAATCTCCGGTTCAGATGTCCAATTAGGAGGTACAAGCTGCACTGGGTGTTAAAGACAATACTGTGGCTTTAGGTTAGGACCTGTGCAGACCTCTAACGCCACATGCCAGGTGTGCAGAGGATCAGTGTGACACATTCACCTAAAAGCTAGAAGTCCATCCAGAGCTTTAGCAGAAGCTGGCACAGTCACGTCCTCGGCCTTGGGATAAAAATCACCATCGCCTGTTTAGTCTCCATTTTTCCAATCGCAGATTTTCCAACTAGGGCAAACTTTGGCAAAGTCTCCAAACTGTGACAAATAAGCAGCACCCTTGACACAACAACTGCAAATTGGCAGGTGGTGTTACAGACCTCATCAGTTGCACAGTGACCCCAGCGGTGCCATAATGGGGACCTAGTCGCAGCTCTTTTGTGTCCCCCCCCACCCCCCACCCCCCGCCTCACCCGGGTTTTTGGGGCGCCCTTGTCAGCATTGTCAGGCCTGGTGACAGGGCAGGATGACAGGAGTGTGATTGGGAAGAGAATTACATGGTATAAGACGAGCACAGAGTGTGTGTACCCCTGCGAGTCAGAGAGAAAGAGACAAAAAAGCGGTAATAACAGGCTGTGTTAAGGGAAAAAAAGAACGAGTGGCATTCACCCCCGTAGCCCCCTCATTAGAGCTGATCATGATAATCATGGCTGCCATTGATGTGCTGTGACCCTGACGTGGGGAAAACGCATGCTCCTCCCTCTGTCTGTATCTGTGAGTATGTGTGTGTGTGTGTGTGGTTTTTCTGTTTATGTTGCCACACTGTGAATATCAGTGTCTGTGTTGATTTATGTGGCCGAACAGCAGCGGTGTCTGTCTTTCTGAGTCGAAGGAGCGACGCTCCTCTCCGTCGGCGTTAGCATTAGGCTAGAATTATCCTCGCTCCGAGCAAGTTGTCTGCCACAGTGGGGCCGGTAAACACTACCAGTGCCCCTTTGCTTTTATCATGCACACAGGAAAAGAGGAAAAAGGAAGCTTTAAACCATAACACAACAATATTACAGTGGACAATGGCAAAATACCTTCATTTCCATTTGAAAACAAGCTGTCTAGCCCCAGGCGGACCTAAATTGCCGCATCCGTTTGTTAATGTTCCTCAGTTTTGCAATTTAAAAGTAATTACTTCGAGTCCGAATGAGGGAATGAGGTCTGGTAAATAGAGTTTGGTTATTGTCTTGGCTCTATTGCACCCCACTGTCTTAGATAGAGAAAGATTGTGTGCACGTGATGTGTGTGTTCGTGTGTCTGTGTGAGTGTATTCCCTGTCACGTACGCGCCACATGTCACGAGGAAGAAGTAAGGCAGACCGGGGGCCCATTCGTTGATGGCCCTGTCACTGTCATATCCATTCTCATTACGGCGTGACATTCAGGTACACGCCGGCACACATTTGTACACACACACACACACACACACACACACATACCCTTGCTCTCTGAATGTTAGGCCGTAATGAAAGTGGATATGAGCGGGACGGGTAATTCGCTGTCGAACCTCTAAAGACACACACGGAGAAAAGTGGGTCGCCTTCGTTGTGCTTTATTTGTGCTTTACATTATTCACTCCTTTTATAAAGACTCATTTAGCACTCAGGTTCCCCTCGTGCAGTTTTCCATCAACACTGATTTTTCTATTTCCTACCTTTTTTCTTTTTTCCTTTTCCTACACGAAACTAGAGGGACACTTGTGTATTATCCTGCGCTTGCTGCATGCGTGCACACACACCCCCTCCGACCCCCCGTCGGAAATACAGAAGCGTTCAAGCGCATTTAGACGAGAGCTTAAGTAGAGCATGAGCGAAAACACAGCAGTGTCTGTTTAAACAGTGAACAAACACATCTGTCGACTGTAGTGAAGAGCAGAGACAGATACAGACTGACAGTGGGAAGAAAATAGGAGATTAGATTAATCAGGGGCTGATGTTGACACCGTATAAGGCTGGATGATCCCATGTTTTATTTTAACAGAAGGAGTCTGAGTTAGCCTAACTTATGAGTCTCGAGTATTTGTCACAAAATGCCAGATTCGTCTTTGTTTTCCAAATAGTCTCAATTTACTCTGAATTTAGTCACAGTTTACTATGTATATGCGTGTTCTAGAGTGTATATGCTCTGCCGGTGTTATAAGTACCATCTAAGTCTAATTTAAGCTGAATTGTTGATTCAGCTGTAGGATCAGTCTGGAGGCTTCAGTTTGTCGTGCTGTTCAGTCGAGCGTTGTTTTACACCGACAGGTGATGTGTGTGTCCACACTTGCTGACAGGAAACACAATCCAGTCGCCCAGTTCTGATGTTATCAGCTCAACATCCTCCTCCTGCCTTAGGAGGAGGAGGATGTTGCACCTACAAATTCTTAGACGAAGAATTTGTAGGTGCAATTCTTCGTCTAATAGCAACTCAGAAGATGGTTTTCAAACACTGTAGGCACTCCAGCTTGTGCAGGAGACCTCTAGTGGTAGTTTGAAGAAGTGCATGTAAGATTTTCAAAGGTAAATAAATGTCTTGATGATCAAGGAAAAGGATACTCAAGAGCCCTTTTTGCATTATACGCACATTCATAGAGCACATTATTAAATGCAGTTTATCTTCCACACAGTAAATATGCATCGGGGGCAAATTGGGGTTCAGGGATCAAACTACCCAACTTCTCATCAGCAAACAACTGATTCTACCTCCTAACAAATAGCCATCCATATTTTTGGTGCCTGAAAACAAACCTGAAGACAACCACTAGGAAAGAAAAAGCAAGCCGGTTGATGTGTCAAGCTCACACTATGTTTTGTTGCGCTTAATCTGAAGGGTGGATCGAATGAGGCTACGTACAGCTACAAAAAGGAGGAGGAGCCTGGCAGCATGTGTGAGACTGGTAACGACTTGTAATGGCTTTTCAGTGAGCTGATAACATTCAACACTAGAGGGAGAATTTTGCACCACTTTAAGGTTGAAAACGATTAAAAGGTTGGATTGATGTCTCTGTTTTCGACAGCTTTTATAAACTTCTGGGAATCTCAAAATGGACACGAAGCAACGTCCTTTTCTGCATAATATGGATTCTTAATATATATATTATTACAAAGGCAGGGAATGAATTCATTATAGATTTAATTCACTGTAATGGAAATGTTTTACACTATTAAAATAAGAAAAAACAACGACAATTATTTCAACTGATGAAAAACTGAGACTATAAATAATAAAGTGCGAAGCTAAAGTGGAAGGAGAAGTTTAATCACATGCAACAATGAACAGTTAAACATGGCACGATTTAAAGAGGGAGTGCTTTTCCAAGTATGTAATGGATTGCTTGGATTGCCTTTGACTGATTTTGACGGTTCCTTCTGAGCAAGTAGGCTGGGTTTTGGGGACAATGAGTTGAAACAACATGCACAAAGAGCTCAGACGTGACGCGCAGACTCCTATAGATATCGGGGGCTCCTGACTTCCTATTAGCAGGGTAAGTTAACATGGTTTGACATTTGAAGGCTATGCGAGAGGTAAATAAATGAGATGGAGAAGGCTCAGAGCACATAAACTCTCTTGAAAGCTATGAGAGATTGATTTTCCAAGGTAAACGGACCGGAGCTTATAAGTTCAGTTCGCGCGTGTGCATCTGAGCATTTTGGGAAAGATGGGAAGCGATGTGTAATGCTCTCTTCACGGTTGTCTCAGAGCGTTGGCTTCAGGGAGCGTAGTTGGCTTTATTAGCTCAGTGAACTCCTGGTTAAGTCGATCCAAGTCACAGACAAAAGTTTCACTTTTTTCCCCCCTTTTTCTTAAGGTGGTATTTTCGGCTGATCGATACGCTGTAATTACATCATTTTAAAGTCGGATACCGTAATTACAGCAGGTGATCATTGCAGTGTAATTTTGAGACCACGGGCTGTCATGCCATCGGCCTACACAGACCCATCTGTCAGTCAGGAACTGTGGCGTGACACCAGGGCATCAAGCATATGCAGCGCAGGTGAAATTTCTGAGGCATATTTTAAGAGGTTTTATCAAGCGCACTCAACCCGCTGCATGATGGCAGCACTGACATCTATATTTCAGTGAAAATGCTGTTACGATATCTGTCTGAGACGGGCATTTCTGTGTAGGAGATTTGTCAAAAGATTGCAAGAAACAGACAAAAATAGCATTTCAGAATAGAGTGTTTTCCCCCCGTAGAAGCATCTTCTGGTAAAAAATTCTCCCATGAGACTCGGAGCGCTTTATTTTTTATTTTTCAAGATGTGAAAGTTGTGCAACATGGGAGACTTGACTGACTGGAGCTGAAAATCTGTCTCCTGAAAATAGCTGAAAATGGGAATCGATGCTTCACCTCTAGCACTGAGACACATTGCTGTTGTTGAATATGAACCCAGAGACCATTTGAGGCAAAACAGGAACGTTTCTTTTTATGACCACACATTAGTATTCATATGTTGGGTAACATTAGTTGCCTGTTATCAATAAATTCAGTGTATTCTGAGGAGTCGACTGTCCGCGGGAGACTCATGAAATATCCCATAAGCGAGATGAAGCCATTATGTCGCCCCCTGCTGTTTGTGTTCAAAAGTGGGCAATTTAAAGCAAATCAGATGGTTTACAAATTTAGATTTACTCAACATGTGGTGTAATTACACCCAGCAGAAAGGTTTTTACAGACTCCCATCGTATCAGCAGATACCGATAAACACTGGCCTCGTCAAACACTCTGAAATGGACTTAAATCACAGAGGCGTGATGGGTGGTTGGAAACGGGATAATTCCTGAGAGAAGTGACCCTCATTGGTTGTTATAGGTGGCTATAGGTAGTAGTTGGTAATTTTAGAAGAAATGGCAGAAGACTCTGGGCTTTTATATTTTTAGTTTCTTTTTCTTTAACCTGTTAAAATTTTAATTCCAGATAATACATCCCGAAAATCTTTTTGGTTCTGTTGTCTGGAGCTGCAGTCTTGGGCTCCTTACTACCAGCAACGCATCATTTAAACACCACAGCCTGCCTGAGTATTGTTGTTGATCACATCCATCCTTTTATTCTGCTTCCAGCAGGCCAATGCACCAGGTGTCAAAGCTCAAATCATCTTACAATGTTGTTTGTGAGCATGACGATGAGTTCACTGTACTCAGATGGCCTCCACAGTCACCAGCGCTCAATCCAATAGAGCACCTTTGGACATGTGGTGGAACGGGAGAGTCACATCATGGATGTGCAGCCGACACAACAACTGTGTGATGCTGTCGTGTCTATATGGACAAAAAAAAAACTAACAGTAATGTTGGATCGCAAGCTGCGATGTTTCCTTTGAATGTCCTTATAAGGGCAGTCTCGGCCAAACCGTCAGACTCCACTGTTTGTCACAGGGTTGTGTAAAAGGTGTCCTTGTCTAAAGTAGGGCTTTAATCTAAAGGCTCTGGTGAAAGAAGGAAAGACTGACGTCATGGGTCAAGTGCAGGTTAACCTGTCACCATCTTTTGTTGCCTATTAATCTTTTGTGGCACTGTGAAGCTTACGAGATATGCAGATTTCAGTGGAATATGATGGCAACTACCAGAATAGAAAGGAACTGCAGCTGCAGTAAAAACTATGAAATTACTTGCAAATGGGGAAGAGTTATTTTTCATTGTTGCAGAGGGATGAATATGATAGAACATGAAAGACACGTGTAGCTAAAAATGAGATGTATGCATGTCTACTGAAATTGCAGTTAATGATTTTAACAGCTATGGGAGAAAAAGAGACGAGTGTAAGGAGATTATCGCACCAGACTATGACAAAGATTTAATAGTTCTTTTATACTTGCCATATTTAGTTAGCGAGGGTTTGGAAAGTTATTTTTTTCTTCACAGGTTAATTACCAAAACTGTAAAATACACAATGTGTGAGTATTTTTATTTTTAGTTACATATACAAGTTACAAGTCCAAACTCTTTGGGAATCCAAGCACGTCAACTACTTGTTTAAATTTATGGAAGCATCTGGAAATATGCCCATCGTGCCACAGCATCAACTATGCTATATGAAAAATTAAATGTATCCAGTGCTTTTAATAGTAATTTTTGGATGTTGAATATAACAAAATGACACTTCACACAAACCTCTGCGCAAACAGTTCGACACTGGAATTGTGGATTTATCCCAAAAGCTATGACGTATTTTCAAATCCTGCAGTTTCGCCCACTTTTCTCCAGACTCTCACCTTTATGTCCTGTTTTTATTTTAAGATGAAGTTGAATCATATACCTCTAGCTGCCCAGAAACAGTGAAAGTTAGTCATAATTGCCCAAATTGCCATGGCTTCTGTTTAAAAATATATTTATAATAGACTTATAATCACACCATGCAAAGTTTAAACTTTAGATATGTAGTCCATGTAGTCCAATTCAAAAGATGGCTGCTGCAGAACAATTTCCAGACAGTCATCAGTGGAGATTGATAATCTGCATTTTTAGTCCTGAGCTTTTCACTTCGTTATCTGGCAGAGAAATGTATCACACAGAGAGACAAAACTGGAAAGGATGTTAGAGATGGATGGATGGATGAAAGTAGAGGAGCAGAGGATTAATATGGTGGAAATTAGGGTAGCTATGAAGAGGATGAAGAGTGGAAAGCTAGGTGGTCCTGATGAGATACCTGTGTAAACATGGAGATGTCCAAGAGAGAAAAGTCAGCTGAAGCAAGACAAAATTTGTGTGTGAATGAGAGGGAGACGGGTTGTCAATCTTCCAAAGTAATGGACAGTGCGAGAGGTCCAGGCTGGATGAAGTAGGTAGAAATGAGTGACAGGGGCGTGAAAAGGAAGATTTAGAAGATGGTCGACTTGCTATGATGTGTGTTTTGAAGATGGTGGAGCTCACAAAAAGACAGGAGGCCGAGCTGGAGATGCTAAGATTTACATTGGGAGTAACCAAGATGGACAGGATTGGAAATGTGTACATCATCAGGGGGACATCTCAGGTTGAGAGGAGGGATAGTGGATGTACTGGATGTTGAAGATGGAGCTGCCAGGCAGGAGGAAAAGAGGAAGACCACAGAGAAGGTGGATGTTGTGAATGAGGACATAGAAAGGGTTGGTGTGACAGAAGGGATTGTAGGAGCAGGGTGAGATGGAGGCAGATGGTCCACCATGGTGACCTCTAAAATGAGCAGAAAAAGAATATCCAGCATATCAGATATTAAATGTTCCTACCTTTCTAGTGAAGTAACAGTCTGTGTTATAGAAGAAAAGGTAATAGTCAATTGAATTCACGGGGCATGAGCAGGGAGCACGAGGTCCAATGTTCTGCCTGTTGCACTCTCTATCTATGCAGCTCCATCGCTGAAGCCAGAGTACTTCCAGAAGTGAGACCCCATCTGAGCATGTAGTTCACAAGGACCAGCTGGACAAAGTCCCAACTTAATCCTCCTGACACTGCCGGGAGTTCATCTGTCAAAACAGCTTCTGATATACATGGCTTTCTAGATGCTTGTTCATCTCAATCAAGGTTGATTAGCTCTTTAGTCAGAGAGTGTTTTTATATGAAAGTTCGAGCTGCTGCTAATCTGTGATGAATTTTTTAAAAATCCCCTTAAGGTAAAAGCAGGATAGTTTGTTTCTTTGAGCAAAACTAATAGATGGCATGAGCTGCCACTTTCTCTCCATGTATCCTCAGCATTTAGGGGCGAAGGTAACCAACGAGGCAATCACCTGAAAAACAGCTTCAAAGTGCAACAGCCGGCCTTTCGGGGATAACCGGCAGCATCAGGTGTAGATGCCTGTGGCCCTCAGCCTTCCTCCCAGAGCAGGACTCTCATTCCGGGCTGCATTTCCCCTCACTCACAAGGTGTCAACTGGAGTGATGAGATATTTAGCAGAGCGGGATAGGGAGCTCGGTTCTCAGGGGGAATCGACTCCAACGGCGAGGCCCCGACTAACCCTCGCCCTCCCAATACAATTCTCCCGTCGTCTCCTCTACTTTATCTGTCGGCGGTCAGAATGAAGAGGCAAAATGACCAGTGGAGAGACAGAGTAAATATGGCCGAGCCGCCGACAGACAGGAGACGAGCTCATTCAGCTGATAAGTCAGGCCCCGGCCTACAGAAGAAGGGCAGTAACACACGGAAACAGACACATACACATACAAGGAAGCAGATACACTGGATGTTCTATCTGACAAAGAAGGTCTGCTTTTAAATTACACAGAAACTCTAGTTTTTAATGTTGCTCAGGATGTGATGTGTATTCTGTCATTGGTCAGATTTCACAGTAAGAGAAAACACACAGCTTTAAAAAAAAAAAGCATGCATCTGTATACTTCGATGTGTTTGTTATAAGAATGAAGCTGCTGAACCAATTAAAGTAATATCAAAATGATTCCATGCTGTGTCTCAATTTACACCGAGATTAAAGGCATAATATTTGGTGCAAAAGCCAACAGCCATCAGTTGTGATGATGTGATGTTGGTAAGAGATTAATTCGGCTTTGCAATTCATTTAATTTCCCATTAAAGTTTTAGGCTAGACTCTTTATTTTTGACAGTCATACTGTCAAAGTGTAGGCATACGCTTCTAAAGGTGTTAATGATTATTAATTGATTATTTTGGATGATATTTAGGAAAAAAAACAATGAATTTTTAGGCCTTGCCTGTAATTACAGTGGTGGATTCTCATATTAAACATGGCCATAGCTTTAAATAGTGACATCAGTGTATGTACAAATACTCCCTGTGAGACAAAAGCTCAGGCTTCTCACAGTTTTTTTTCTACTCTAGGATCTCTATGATGTCACAGAGAGGATATCCCTTATTTGAACATCTCAGGCATGCAGCTCTGGCTGTGCGCACAGAAGCACTTTCCACTTCCTGTTTAGACCATCTGTTTGTAAGAGGGCAGCCAATCAGAAGAAAGTTGACTCAAAGGGCTAAATGGCCCAAATGTATGAGTATCAACACAAAAATGGTGAGGCCTAAAAATCAAGTTTGGGCTGCTTGTTTGGGGTTGGCATGCCCTCAGCTTTTAGTATCTCACTCCTAGCATCGTGTTAGCATCAGAGGCTGACAGGTTTTCTTTTCAGGAATGCAAAATTGTGTCCAGAAAGGGTACAGATTATATGTTACTGTCGCATTCTTGTCCCTAAACTCAGTAAATTTAAAGTAAAGTGCATATTTTCACTCCCTAAATGTTGGGGATCGTTCTTCCTGTGCCCCGCACTAAATGATCTCAGACACCTGTTCAGCAAACACGCATGAAAAGGCCGGTTTGTCCGACAAACTCATTACTTCGGAACACCCGGTACTGCCAAATATAAATAAATGCAAATGGAAATCACGGTGTTATTTTTACCAAAGTGGTCCTGACTGAAGTGTGAATGCTAAAAGCTAGTTTTCATAGTACACGCTCTGATCCACAGTGAAGGAAGGAAGTGCAAACGCTCGCTCGCTTTCACTCTTGCACAAAATACCTGCACCGGCACACACAACCGTCATACAGCACATCTCCGCTCCAAAACGTGTGCAGCGCTATCTGCAAAGTAGGCAAATCCCTTCTCTCCCCCACCGAGTGCGGATCGAGCCTCAAACTAAATGTTTCAATCAAAAGGTTTTTATCCTCCTGTGGCAGATTGCCTTTGTTTTTGAACGGATTTGCCCCTAGTTAGGCTTTGATTGCGTTGTGTGAGTAATGGTGTGGTGTGATAGATTATGACTTGCCGTCTCAGCTTCGTTTCAGCCGGCACCGCAGCTTTCATCAGGAGCGTTGTGGGTTTTTGTCTCCTTCGTGTCATAGTTGTTAGCAAGCGTGTTGGACGTCTGATTTGTTACCCAACTTCAGTGTGCGTACACAATCATCTCTCTTGCACACACACATACACACACTGCCGCTGCTCTGAGGCGTAAGAATTCGAACAATTAGATGCCGTTCTAGTGACCGTTAAAATCTCTAAATCTTTCTCTTGCCCTCTCAACCTCTCTTCGTAGTCGCCCAAATCACTCTCTCTCTCTCTCTCTAGGTCTTTCCCCCCCTCTTTCACACATATTAACACACTCACACACAGACACACACAGATCAAGTCTGTCTTCATATGAGATGATGAAATAGTTGGAGAACTCGGGAAATCTGTTTCTGGTGATACCGTTTTGGACTCAGAGATAACTGAGCCCTTTTGGGGGAAAGAAGAAAGCCCACCGGCTTTAGACTCAAGTTTCCTGTGTGACTGTGTGTGCGTGTCCTGTGTCCCTGAGTGAGTGTGTGTGTGTGTGTGTGTGTGTGTGTGTGTGTGTGTGTGTGTGTGTGTGTGTGTGTGTGTGTGTGCGCAAGAGAGGACTTTTTAATTGAGAATATTTTCTTTCTTTGCTGAAGTTAAGTTTGTTAATACAAAGATGTTTGTGGATGATTTCAGGTGTGTATCATCACTGTAGACATGTGGCTTATTGCCTTTATTGTGTTCACTCAGTACAACAATTATTACAGGTGTGTTTGCAAGCAACAAAGTACCTGAACAATCCTTTGACTCCTTTTCTCTTTCTTCTCCCATTTCCTCTCCTGCCTGAACTCCTCTCCTCTTTCCTCACTTCTCCATTTCTGTTTTTCTCTTCCTCCCTTCTCTCTCATCTTGGCTCCTCTCTCATTTCCTTCCATCCTTTCATGTTCTTTTTTGTCTCCTTTCCTCTCATCTTTGGGGGCTTGTGGCCTTTCTATACTTCCCTTTCATCTTCTATCACTTCTTTATTTTTTATCTCACTTCCTTACTCTCTTCTTCCCTTCTCCCTTTCTTCATCCTTCTCGTTTTCCCTTTCTTCCTCTCTTTCCCTCCCCTTCTTTATGCTCCTCCTCATCCTCCCATCTCCGCAGGGCTGCTCATCTCCCATCGTGGTGAAGTTCGCCGACACACAGAAGGACAAGGAGCAGCGGCGTCTGCAGCAGCAGCTGGCGCAGCAGATGCAGCAGCTCAACAGTGCGACCACCTGGGGGAGCCTGACGGGCCTGGGCGGCCTCACCCCGCAGTATCTGGCTGTAAGGAGCGCCGCCGAGTCGCCCACCTCCATCACCTCCTCCACAACCCCTTACTGCAGCCCCGTGGCCAACTCAGCAGCAGTCAGTGCCCCCAAACAAGAACAATCTAACTCAAAAAAATCTATCCAACATAGGCCTGCCGTCTTCTCCTTCTTCACTTCTTCCTTTTGTTCTGTAATTCCTTTTTTAGAGCTGCCATTGTTCCTCTCCTTTATCTTACTCTTGGGAATGTTGCGCAGTGAGGAAATGGGGTCTCTGAATTAAGGTTGCCAGAAGACGATCTTTCATGTTCGATATCTGAAAAATGTTCACGCCAGATAAAAATGCAGGGATTCTTCATTTATGAAGTTCTCATTGCGATGGTGTTCACAGATCTGCATTCAGTATTAAATTGGAGGTGGAAAGCCAGAAAGTAGAAAAATCAATAGTTTAAAACAATTTAGTTGTTGAATTTTTGACAAATGATAGAAACATAATTATTGAAATCATAATTATATTTCATCAGGAATATTATTTAATTCATGTATAACTAAGTCAAGGGATTCTATTTATAGTTTATTGTTTGTGTAGGTTACGGCTGAAAAGTGACATTTTATCCTAAAGATTTAATTTTTGAGCCCGTTCTGGTCCTCAGGTCATCAAATATTACATTTAATTTAAAGGTGATACTCGTGTGACGCACTCGTCAAACCGCAATATTTTCACAATCCTAAGTGAACAGCTAGACCAGGGGTCAGCAACCTCTCACACCCAAAGAGCCATTTGGATGCGATTTCCACGCAAAAGAAAACACTGGGAGCCGCAAATACTTTTTGACATCTAAAATGAAGATAACACTGTATATATTGTTTTTTTACCTTTATGCTTTGTATGAACAACTAAGGTGTGTTGCTTAAATCCATGAAGTGCTACAGAGAAAATTACATTTTTTTTATGTAATTAACACATTTTGAACTCTTAAAGACATATGCTAAAAAATATAAAAAAATTGATATTTGCAATATTCTGCCTAAATATGTATTTTACCTGGTTAATGTGTGTGGTGGGGCGTGATCTGCAGCGCCGCTGCAGGGGAGGCGGACGCACCTGAGCGGCAATCGCGCCTCGCCGCCTTAACGTCTGTGCTGTTGTGTTGGTATATGTCGGGCTGTGCGCTTTAACACCGGCTGCATGCGTACAGCAACCGTGTGTGAAAAGTGGTCAATAAAGAGATGCTGAAAAGCGTGTTCATGGAAACATCGTCGGGTCTGCCGTGGTATGTTTACAAAGGGACTTCTGCTCCTGAACCTCTGCACGCAGCGTCTGCAAATCGGGGCTGTACGAAGTCACTTTCATCTTTACGCAGGACTGTAAGCTGTCATCTGTGAGGCGTGAGCGGTGTTTGTTTTTAACATAGTTCATGGTGGAGCTGCTGACATAATGTGGATCCAAAGATCCAGAATTGTCTTACCTGGGGTTGAAAGTCTCGATAAATGCACGGCGTTTTGGCGGGTATATCGGCTTCCGCAAGTGTGACGCTTATTTTGAGCAATCGAAAAAATAATAGAATATAATTTTATATTTATATTTCAATATCACAATAATCTTCCAATTTAGAACTACAAGTTAAAAAAGAACTAACATAAATAAAAAATAAAATCAGCTAATTACTTAAAAAAAATAATTTATTTTCCCAAACCACACGGAGCCGCACTAAAAGGACTAAAGAGCCGCAGGTTGCCGACCCCTGAGCTAGACGAAGCAAAAGTAAACAACTGCTAGCATCAGAGCTTCAAAATAGCCATCTAAATAATGCCCTTAGCTTACTTACCTTAGCCATTAATGTAGTAATCTACAAATTAATAATTAACCAGCTAGTAAAATAATAATAATAATAATTAGCATTTCACTATTTCTTAATGGTAAATAACTTTTACATCCTTTATTGATGTAATTTATTTTTTAGTTAACTAAAAAATTACAAATTAAATGCAATAGCAATGTAGCCTCAAAACTATATTAAGCAATTTTAAGCAAATGTGCGCTAATATTTATGATTATGCTATGATATGCACTGTATAACATAACATTCTAGCGGTTGACTGATCACACACTGTCTGATCTGAAGAATCAAGAATCAAACTTACTATTCCAGTGAAGTGCCATACATCAACTATAAGCACAAAAATAGCCTAGCTAACGTATGCCCTGGATATGCTGCGTAAATGTATAATGTGACTACCTAACCAACTTGTAAATCTTTAAAAGCTTCACATGTGCCAGATTATTACTTGAAAACTGAAAAATATTTTCGACCTGTCCTTTAGCTGTTCTTTTACAACTATGTAACCGTATCAGTAATTCCATCCAGCGTTTGCTCTTCCTGTCATACGGAAAGCAACTAGCGAACGCTCCGGACATGCTTGGTTATCTTTGTAGCTGCTAGCATCTCTTCCTCTTGTGCCGTCATTCCCTGTTTGTACTTTACAGTGTGTTTTTGCTTTAGGTAGCAAAGAAGAACTATTGTTTCCACCTTTAGTGGGAACAGTTTTCTTTGATATTTTACAAAGTATTGTGCTTTGAGGTCTGTCCTATTGTAGCTCCTTTTTAAATGCTAAATCATCATCAGAAGCTGACACCCTTCTCTCGCTCTTTTATGTAAATGCATGACATCTCTGTGCCGCTGATATCGAAACATATTACAATATTATGTGGAAAAGTATGTTACTAGGGTGTGAAGACTAACGAACACATTATTTAATTGTTTTGCCGACAGATGTGTTGAAGCTATATCCAGCGTGTAGATCATGTCTGTAGATAATCTGGCAAGTTGGGTAACGCGTATGTATTAAAATGATTCAAAATAAAGTTGAGGGTGACACAAATTATGGGATTTTCCAGAAGATAAACCAAAAAGTGAATGAATGGAGTGTTGGAGATAATCCTGAACAGATTTTTGCAACTTTTTGTGGATCTTGTTCCCCAAAATTTGTTAGCATGAATTACAAATTAGAGGTTTTCTGCTAATGATAATAATTATCCGTTTTCTATTTTCAAAAATAGTAGTCATTACTTTTAACTCCAAAAAGTATGAATCAAAAATGGTTAGTAGATAATTTCATGGATACAGAGGCGCTTGCCTGATGTCCTCTTTGAAAATTTATAATGTCTAAATTTTGTGGATTTAAACAGGTGTAAAAATAATACTGGAGGTTGGCGTGGAGCGTACTGGAATCGTCTGATGTCCAATTTAAAAACTGCTGCAGCAGAAGCTCAGCTGCTCAGCGTCTAAAATTGTTTAGACACTTTTGATTTTTTGATTGGGAAGTTTCTCATTTTATACTAGGGTTCAGAGACCCCTTTCTCCTCTTCTCCTTCCTCAATAGCTTTGGGGAGCTAACCCTTGACTCGTTGCTCTTTAGTTTCTAATTTAACAACCTAAACCGCCGTTAAAATACACTTCTTAAATGTCGGGGATTTGATTCCCATTTTGTTTGATCCTAGCTGCAATTTGCACCTCTCCTTTGAGCGAGGGTAAAACAGAGCTCAGACAAACATCTCTCCCTTACTGTATATCGATTTATTTGGAGCTAAAGGTGGGGCGTTGAGATAAAAATTGTTTTGCGAATTGAGTTCCCAGATTTTTCTGCGCTTTCAATCCCTTTTTCTCAGTCCTTTCAAAAGATTAAGCTCTATTCTGGGAAGGAAAAGAAAATATCACACAATAGAAACAAGATGTTAATTTGCTGTTAATTCAAGTCTTTGAAGGATGAGTTTTTGACAGCATCAGTATTCCACTTTTGTTTTGGAATCTAATTAGTCGGCTAGATTAGAGCTTTCATGCTCAACTTGTCTGAGAGAATCACGGTGGAACACAAACAGTGTTTGCTTAGAGGAGAGATCAAACTATATTAGCAGCTCATTTACTCATCGAGCACTGATGCAAAAACCACACTGCTAAACCGCTCATTACAAGTTTAGTTCTCACTGTTGCATAGTATAGACATGTATTCAGCTGTCGGTATCCACTGGCTCACTTTCTTCTCCTCTTTTCCCTTCTCCCCCTCGCCTCTCTTTCTTTCTCCAGTTGCTTCAGCAAGCAGCCTCCTCTGGTAACCTAGGAGCCTTCAGCGGGATCCAGCAGATGGCCGGTGAGTCAAAAATCAGTCGATAGACTCACAGATCTACCACGGCAGTGGACTCTTTGTTGCGCCTCTCTGTTTTTTTTTCCACAGACTTCTAAAACAGGACCAAAGAGCATAACAGATGAACTCGCGTGGTGGAGTTAAGAGAGATCTTTGCCCTGAAGATTTATTAACTGTTGCTAAGATTTGTCTTGATCTTTTAATGAGGCCAGACAAGAGTTGTGCCCTGGGCGTGTAACAGTAGCACTGAGGCTTTGTCGGGGATGGATGAATCACAGAAAGGAGGAAAGAGAAAGAAAAAGGAGCACAGAAAATGGTTAAAAGTGGGCACCTTTGGTGGATTTGTTGCACTGCAGGCTGGCGCCATCTACTGCTCTCTTCCTGTGGAGGGCCTCTGATCTATCATCTTCACTTCCATACTTTCTTTCATGAGTATCTGCAGGTTCAAAGCAAAGTTAAGCCTTTTGTTCACTCTAAAGGAATTGAGCTTAGGGAAGACACTACAAGGGAACAGGCTGAAATTTTTTACCTAGTAGATGTCGCTGCAAAACTTGGCTTCGTTTTGGAAAAATATTTTATGTATTACACATTTTCTGGTTTAAATATGAAAATGATTCATTATCTAAATATGTGCCAGCTTACATACTTTTTCCAACACTAGATAAAGCCAGGTTAAAAATGTACTCTTTAATTTAGTTACTGTCCAAAGGCTTTTTTTTTCTCCCAGCAGCAAGAAAAAAATACATTTTGGCATTTTTGGGAATAAAATCTTGTATAAATGAGGCTCCGAATCACATTTGAGTAAGAATTTCCATTAAAATATGCAGCATATAATCAGAAAATTTCATAGATGTAAGTGCTAGTGGATTTAATGTAAATTTGCATGATATATATTACAAATTATTGGCGACCTAGAGGATTTTAACAAGCCTGTATCACCATGAAACTTTCACAGCTGGTTACTTACATGTAGACAATTATTTCTGTGTCTGAACTTTACTGAAAAATTATTTTTAAATGTATAAATTAAATATTACATGCCTAAATATGTGCTGACTTGCATACTTTTCTTGAATAGAAATTCAAATATTGAATAGTTCACCGTAAGTCAAATATTTAAACAGAAGTGATTCTGTCAAAATAAAATTTTTATCACTTCATAAAACACAAAACACTCAGTCAGAGAAGGTCAATCTTTTTAATGATTCTTAGCAATAAAACCTCAGTAATACTTGGCTGTGAATGTTGGATCCTAGTATTTATGGGGAGAAATGTAAACTTATATTATTAACTTACATTAACACAAATATTTTCCATGTTGCAACCAGTCTGACATTTGTATGTTTATGTTTTTATGCAAATCAGGCATTTACTCATATAAATATGTGCTTGTTTGCATTTTTTTTCTCAAAACAGAAATTTGAACAGTGCATGAAGTGGAAATACCTTGAACGGCAAATGTCTTTTACTCCCAACAGACAGAAAAAAGTACATTTTTGGCATGTTTTTGAGTAAAATGCTCTATAAATGAGGCCCTGAATGACCTATAAGCAGCATAGCATAATTAAACTTCCTCAATAGCTTCCTTACATTAACACAAATATTTTCCATGTTGCAAGCATTCTGAAATTTTATGTTTAAATCTGCAAATTAGGCAATTATCTACCTAAATATGCGCTAATTTCTCCAGACCAGAAAACCGAACTTCAGATAAAACCTGGAAATCTGCTAGAAATAATCAAACATTTTGATTTTATTGGATGCTCTAAAAATCAGGCTCTGAATGACACATGAACTAACTCCTTAGAACTATAGTTAGAAATAAAATTGGGAGGTTTGTATGTAACTAAAGTAGATGTTAGGCTTAAAGTATGTAAAACTATAATTTTTAATATTTTAGTGTTATTATTTTTAGTATTTACAGGGAGAAATTTTCATTATCAGGAAATTTCCCCAGGTGCTGACTTACATTTGGACAGTTACATGCACATGAGGCATTATCTCATTAAATATGCACTAATCTGCATAATCCTTCAATAGACAAAGCGTAGTCAAATAACAGCCAGTGAAGGTTTTCCAACACGTGAAGACAGGAAATGAAGCGGTATGGGACAGTAATTCTCCTAAGTGAAGCTGCAGCAATAAAAAATGCATATTGTATTAACCCAGTTCTGTATTAATCTAAGCCTTGAGCTCGACAAGAAGCTCTGCTATTAAATGTTGAACAAGATAAAATCTCTGTATTTAAGAAATATAATTTTTAGAGCTTTAAAATTTGGGTTATTTAAGACTTTCAGGCACTCGTGGATACTCATCATCTCAACTTTCTTCTCTCTTTCCATTAAACTCGTCTCCTCTTTCTTGCTTTTTTATTTTAAGCCTCCTTTTTGCAGATTCTCCCCCACCTCCCACCCTCCTCACTCACAGTTTCTTCATCTCCCCTTTACGCCTCCCTCCAGCCTTCGCACTCCGACTGTTCTGCCCTCCTTTGGTTCGCTTTCTTCGCGAGGTGTCAGCTTTTAATTGTATGTTGTTTAGCGCGCATAAAGAAACTGCCAAAGGATCCGAGCGTGATAAGACTTTTTTAAAGTGGCGAGCCCCGTCTTGTCTCCTCTCGTGTTCTGTCACGTTCCCCTGAGTTGCAGTGCCTCGCAGTTTCCCCGCAGCTGTTTAAAATTTTCTGCCGTTGGGCTCAAACATACATTTTCCTTTCGAATATACACTCACGCTGACAAACAGGCTTTAGGATTTGGAGCGGCGAGTGAGTAACGGTGTCTGAATCTGGAGATCTGTTGGTCCTCCATCTGCGATGCGGAGCGCGAGAAGGGAGAGGGAGCGAGTATTAGTGATTGGCAGGAGATGTGAGACAGCTGAATGACATCTGGTCCCAGTCTTTAACACGAGGAGCTGCAGAGCTGAGAGGCTTCAATTACACCAATGAGCATTCAATTAGATGCAGCCAACGGCAGCCTGGTGCAGGCCGGCGCTGCCATACAAGCTGCAGGGAGCGCACACGCACACACGTGCATCCCTGCACACATATGTACTCACACACTCGCGAACCATCTGGCCGGCCCTGAAACCCCGGCCCCAATGTGGAAAATAGAATGAATTTGTCTCATACGATCTCTCTTTCTTTGTCTCCGCTTTATTCCTCTCTAGCCCAGTTATTTTTTATCTCTTGGCCTGCTCCTTTTCTCTCATAACTGCCTTGAAAATAAATGCTTGTTCAATGAGGGTGACTGTCTTCGACAAATGCAAGTAAGAATGGGTGTAGAAAAGAAAAAAAAAGGCAGAAAAGAGGTTGCAATGAGTGCAAAAGATAGAGACAAAAGGGAGCTGCTGGAATTGTCTTTGTCATTGACTGAGGGAAAGAAAAGAAAGGCTGGAAAAATGGACCAGGAAAAGGGTTGGTGGGAAATGAGGTACTTAAAAGCTAAAAATGTAGACGAGGGAGGAAAAGGCCAGTACGAAAATTGGGAAGTAGGGAAAAGGAAGATAAGAAATGGGCAAGTAGGGAAAGATAGATGAAGGGGTCAGGATATAGGAAAGAAGGGAGAGCAATGAAGCAGAGAAGGGAAAGGAAAATGTAAAGCAAGAATAGGGAGGAAATTAAAAAGCAAGGAAAGTAGGAAATGAAAGGGAGGAAAAGAAGAGGGAATAAAAGGAAAAAATGTGGAAAAGATGAGGAAACGAAAGAATAAGAAAATGAAAGTTAAAGAAGCAGAAACATACATAAGAACCAAAGTAGAGAAGAAGAAAGTAAATCAAGGGCAGAAAAAGGAAAATGACAATGATGGAAAGATGAGGAAAGAAAAAAGTGGAAAGGAAAGGAGGAAACAAACGAAGGTGGGGGGGAAAAGCACAGCGAAGGTAAAAGTGAAGTGATTCTCTACAATGACCATTTATTAGCATTGTAAACACACTCGAGCGTGTTTGTGGATCTCTGCCTCACACATAGAGAAGGAGGAGGTCTGCAAAATAAAAACATACTTTCGATTATAATAAAGAGGTATGAATGAGAGCTCTTGTAAACAGCCTTCCCTCTGTGTTACCTGCTCCGTGGAGTCAGAAATGAGATCTAGCAGCAGCGCTGAAACCACATATCTCCTCGCTCATGTGGCGCATTGTCTGCCTTATCTGGAAAAACAACACTGTTTGAATTAGGCTGGAGCGTGCGTTTCATGGGATGCGATAGAAAGAGCGGCGGCGGTTTTTATCCCCACCTTTGCGCAGAAGTAGAAATCCATTTCGGGTTGTGATGTACGACGGAAAATTGGAGAAAATCGCTTCGCAAACGAGATTGGTTTTGGCTTCGGTGTAAGTAAGTGCAGATGAGTGGGGGAAAAACTCACATGCGTGCAGAGGCACACTCGCGCGCTTGGTGTCTTTAGCTTTGTTTGCACACACACAACACACACACTTCCTGCTGCAGCACCTCGATATCTGTCGTCATTGGCTGCGTTCAATTTGACTGTCTGGATATCTTTGTAGAACCTCTAAGCATTCACCACGGTGTCAAACAAGATGGATTTTCTTCATGGTGTCTTGTTCGTGTGTGTCTTATTTGTATCCGTGTGCAAGAGTGTGTGTGTGCGTGTAATCTCATGGTACGGTATATACACGCAAACTGTATATACGACGCATACACCTCACATTGACAGTGTCCACCCTTTTAACACGAGGCAGAGGAAGCATCTCTGTGGTAAGACCTTTACTTTCTGCTCTGATGACTGTTTGCTTTCGGAGGTTTTGTACTCACACACACTCGCACTAACACACACACACACACGCGCGCGTATTTGTGGAGTGAGGTGAAAGGTTGAGTTGTGCTCACAGACAGTGTTTTATAGCCTCTGCTTCGCCATCATTTAGGCGTTGGCACATAGACATTAATTATGCTTAAGTACAGGCCGTATGCTTAATGCCAGAAAGAAGATTAACAATGAGGAGAGTTCAGCCTTCAGGGGTCCCTGAAATAGAGGGTGACTGCTGAAAGGAAGAGGGCTTTAATATTTAGTTTAAAGGGGAAGGCTTCAATCATTTGGCATCACATAGGGGCCAGCCGTAGACTGCATAATGTCCAGGTACTCTAAACAGTCATTGTTTGTAATAGCCAGCAGGGGGTGACTCATCTAGTAAAGTCTAATGGAAACTTACTTCTCATTCGATTTATGATCTCAGTAAATACTTTCCGCTGGAATTTATGGCCTCAATCAGTAGTTTTAACGCCACAGTCACATTAGGGAAAATAGGGGTTGCATGACCAAAATTATTGGGACAGTATGTCATGAACTTGAAGTTTTATTGCCTCTGAAATGGTGGCTTCAAAGAAGCGGACCAAGCCTTGGCAGCACTCGCAGCCAGGTGCCATCCTCCAAGCGACTTTGGTGCATCAGGACGGCGATAAAGCAGAAACAAGACGGACTCTGTCTGCTTTGAATTAGGTCGAGTTGACAATTAAAATTGCAATCTTGCCACTTGCATTCAGAGAAAGTCACATTAACTACTGAACCTTGGAGTTGTGAAACAGAAATGGTTCCAGAAATAGTGACGTAGTTGCTCAAGGACGGTGATTCAACTGCGCGATGACGTAGGCGCTCAGTAACCTTACAAAGAGTCCACTACTGCAAAAAATATATATATTTTGCAGGCAAGTTGCACAGACTGACTCAGATTGATTGCAACGCGTTGACGATCGGCTATATTACATGACAGTTATTTCCACACCTTTAAAGTGAATGCAGTCAGTTCAATCAGACCATGATCATTTGGAGACCAGTTACCTCCCACCAGAGGGTGAGGATGTTGCACATCTGGGCAACCAGTTGATTCCAACAACTGCTTGAACTCGGTCACCAAATTCCCACATTTTCCGTAGCCGCAGTGAGTTTGCGGTCCTCATTTTTCCCTCTAGTGTGACTGAGCCGTAAGTCAAATTTAATAAAACACGATGATAATTTTCTCAATTCTGGTCCCACTCTTAGTTACAGTGAATATAAAATAAAGCAGGGGCTTCTTTTCATTGACAGTATAAGCATAAGAGTATAAGCAACGTGTCTCCTCTTGTTTTCTACTTCTTAACCCTCCTGAGACCCTCACACATCCTCACACGGGGTCATTATATTTATGCTTTTCTATAAATTCGAAGTGTTTTGTACCTTGTGACAATGATGAATTTATAATGTACCATAAACCCACTGTCCCCATGCAAGGTTGTACTTTTTAAATATTATTTGAAAGACGATGGTCCACCTAATCCCAAATAGCTCGGAAAAATTAAAAATAGGTCCCAACAAGAGCTCCAGCCTCAGGAGGATGATGGGACTTCATCCAGATTTTTATATTTGAAGTCTCTGAGCCCAGCTGATATGAATACACCCATATGTTTAATCTTTCTTTGGCCCTTAACTCAATTCAGTGTCATGTTTACTAATTTACTTAAAAACTGAACTTTTAGCTTTTAAGGATTCATTGACTCTCACATTAAGTGCCTATTTTGGTAGTTTAAATGGTATTTTGGCAATTTGCTGGTGCAAAAATAGTTTTGTGTTCTGTTTTTTGCATAAACGTAAGAGTTTTATGGGCTTTTTCCACATCTGCACCTTGATACCTGCAAACTATCAAACAAACTGGTACAGGTTGACATCAGTCAACAAGGCCGATATAGGCCAGTTCCAATGTGTGGTGCCCTTTAGTTTCCTCCTCTGAACTACAATATCATAAAAGCTCCCATCATTACCCTGTGATATAGATGTGATGGTCTTTGTTGAGCTGGCAGACATTTATTTATAGAAGCATGAGTTAGCTGAGCAGACTCGGAGCTCTTGTTGAATCTAAAGTGGTATAATTGGCTAAAAAGCCCATATAAGCACTGTAGGAAGGTTAGTTTCCTCCTGCATTGTCTGAGCCCTCTCCGCTGAGCTTTAATGCTTCTTGAATATAAAAAAATATATAACATTAACTAAATCGCTGAGATGATTTCTTCCTCCGGAGCAGCTCCGCCTCAGAGAAACGCGCCAAACCTAAAACACTGCAACAGCTGCTTTTTACTGATTCAGACACTTTGGGGACTTATTAGCAAAATCAGCTTCTGTAGTGTTTGCCTGCACACGCTACAGATTCTTCACAAAGACCTCAAATAAAGAGCATTTCAAGGTTTACATGTGCAGGATATCCACACACTCCACTGCTGTACACCTCCGGACGCCCAGCAGCTAACGTGTGTTCAGTGCTGTCCTCTGGTACGCTGTCCCGGTCCAGCCAGGCGACCCAGCCACGCCTCAGCCCCAGGTTTGACACCACCCTCTCTGGCTCCTCTCTCCAGGTATGAGTGCTCTGCAGTTGCAGAACCTGGCCACTTTAGCGGCGGCAGCGGCGGCGGCCCAAAACTCAGCCAGCCCCTCCACCGCAAACCCCCTGTCCTCCAACGCCGCCTCCCTGGGAGCGTTGGCCAGCCCAGGTAACGCCACAGCCACTCAGGTTGGGGGGTCCAGCGCCGGGGGAGGGTGGAGGGCCCGACGCCTGCCTGCGTCCTTCGCTCTCCATCGTTACCATTGCCACTGTTGTCGTCCCACGATCCCCGCCGCATCATCACCGACACCATTACTGCCGAAACATCCTCATTGTTTGGATCCCCGTCAGTGTTGTTGACCTTCTTTCTGGCACATTCCCATGGTGTGTGTATGTGTGTGTGTCCACCTTCATATCAAGACAGACACCATGCTGTGTTACTCACCCGCTGCCTGCCTGCCTCACCTCCCTCACCATGTCGCCCCACAGCCATGCCATCCTGTGATACACATGCGCTGTCCATGGTGCGCGCGCATGTATGTGCGTTTTCGTGCTTAAGTGTTCCCGTCAGGTTTAGACCTATGTGTGTTTCTTCCGTCCTATTTTTGGTCGATTTCTTTGTTCATGCCTCACCTCACCAGCTCTGGAGACATTGTAGAAACTTTTTAGAGCAGCAGACTGGTTTTCTTTCCCAGCGGACGGCGTTTGTTTGTGTTGTTTCTGTGTTCATAGCTGTGGGTTTTAAAAACCTCCTGAACCCGGCTAAGGTTAAATATCATCACCTTCAGACTCCCCCCTCCTACCTCTTCTTCCCAAAGTGCCTCATCATTCTCACTCGCGCTGCCCCTCCTCCTCTCCTCTCCTTGTGTTCCTTCTCGTTGCCCTCGTCTATTCCTGCTGCCCCGCTTTTGACAAGCTCCCTGTTTCTGCTCCGTCATCCTCCCCTCTCATGTCGGCTCGGCCTCGCTCCAGCAGCCGTGGTTTTGCTGTCTCTTTTGGTGCGCACTCCCAACAGAGCATGAATATGAAAAACTACCCCCCTCCTCCCATACACACACATTCCCCCCCCCCCCCGTCTTCTCCCTCCTTAACACTTGCGCCTCTTCATCCCACTTCCTGCCTTCACCGAGCTGATCTGCGCTTGGCGTGAACGCCCGTTCTCGTCTCGTTCTCGCCATACTTTTCACCTTCTCTCTTTTATTCCCGCCTGTGTCTCCCTCCTTCTTCTTCTTCTTCTTCTTCTCTCTCTCTGAATGTCAGTCCAACCTTGAATAGTACGCACTCAGGCTGAGCCGCTCTTTGTGAATGAGTGGCGGCATATACTGCATGAAACTGAAAACGTCACGCCAGTTTTGATAAATATAGACAGTTCTGCATGGAGACAGGCCGTGTGCTGACATTACGCTTCCTTTTACCGCAACATTTCTTAACGTGTTCAGCCGCAGTCCTGCTTTGTTGGCATCGCTTTCATGAAAACAAGGGTAAATTAATACTTTTTTAAAAAATTGTTTTTGTTTTAAGCAGAATGAGATCGAAGGCTTTGTGCACCACATTTCCCTACCCACCCCATCCTACCTGTCCACCAGTTTGTCCACACATTTGCCATCACTGCGTGTTCAGGTGTATGTGTGCGTGAGTTTGCGTCCAACTGTGGTCTATTCATCCATCGCCCGTTGGCTGTTTTTGTGTGTTTCAGTTGATTTAAAATAAAACCAGGGAAAAGTCATTTAATTATAGTCCACATTTCTGAGGTTTGACTGTTATATGCATTCTGTGCATATCTGTGCTTCTTTGGATTGTCCTTATGTTTATGTAATGCTCTTACAGCATTACCTCGATTGCAGCAATCCTGCAGTATACTTGCTTTGGTGCACAACATACCATGCAGAATTCTGTTATCATCTCCATACACTTCTATAGATTAATATATTTAAGGTCAAGGTGCCACTGCTTGTTTGGTAAAGGTTAATTAAAGGTGCCACTTGTAGCATGTTTAAGCATCAGTATAGCATCAGATCAAACACTCATAAAGGAACGGTGCAACTATGAGGAGAATTGGTTTTATTAAGATCTTTTCTGCCTTGAACCGTGGTGCTTCTTGTCAGAGAGATGCTCCCTTTTCTCCATTCACACCGGCTGAACTCGAGAGATAAACAAATTGTGAAGTGATTTCTCCATCAGCCTCTCGGCATTCATCGTCGCCACGAGCTCACAAAGCTTTTTTCTCTTTGCCCGTTGAAGAAAGGAGTCTCGGTCTCAAATTGAGAAAAAATATATATGCACAGAAACATCTGCAAACCTGCATTTGCATGAATAAGTTAGTCATATTAATTCCTCTAAAAGACAGAAGAAGAAAAAAACGAAGGACAATCAAGCCACAGCTCCTTCCTCGTCACTGATTTGCATTACATGAAGGTGCCTCCTTGTCAGTTCCTACTGCTAGCAAAAAGCTGCAGTGTAGCAGAACGCACTGTGAAGGAGCTGAAGCCAAGTTTTAATATGCTGTCAAAGCAGGAAATTGAGCCCTTCAGGAGACACTACAGCACGAGGAGCCCGACATGTCTAACAAGCATTCTGTCCTGGCAAGTCCAATTTCCAAATGTTAGTTTTAGGTTATTGTAGTTTTTTAGTTAGACTCAAGAATTTCAGCAGCTTCTTCAGCCCCAGGTTGCACATTGTGGGGCAAAACGTTTTTCTCTCAAGTGGGGTTCAAATTAAAGCTTTGTTTTAGAAGTTTGGTTCATCGCTCACTCACACACACACATTACCTGCTGATAATGCAACTTCTGCATGCGTGTCCATTTCACGTTTTTTGGGAGAGACAAAGCCTGAACTGGACAGCATTTTTAGTCTCTTGATGCCAAACCAGTGCCTGTTTTTTTGTTGTTTTTTTTACCTTTTACTCTATGTAGTTCATGTCTAGAAGTAGTAAATGTTTAGGCTCAGTAATGACCGATTATTGTGATTCAGCTTGCCACCAAGTGTCAAGAAACTGAAGCGTGCAGCCATTAAAGAGATGAACTTACAGGAAGTAATCTGAGCCAGCTCCCTTTGGTCTGTGTAGCACATCTCTTTCCAAATTCCTTGTCATCACTGTCTGTGATAAATGCACCAAAAGCTGATGCTAATTTGCTACAATGGAGCACTTACTGTTTGCTTTAAATGAAGATCAAGCTATGCAAAAGCCTGAACCTCTGCACAAGGAGCCTTGTTGCTTTGTTTTCTATATGTTTATGTAACATGTCCACTTCTTTTGTCTCCTACTCTCCCTCTTCACCTCTGTCCTTATCCCTCCTTTTTTTATTTTTGCTCTGTTCATCCTCCTCCTCCTTCTCCTCCTCCTCTTCCCCCAGCAGCGGGCACCACAGCCAGCTCCAACGCTGGCGCCATGAACTCTCTGACCTCTCTGGGCACCCTGCAGGGCCTGGCAGGAGCAACTGTGGGCCTGAACAACATTAATGCACTAGCAGGTAGCGTTAACAGTGAGTATTCACCCTGCCATCAGCCACTCCACCTCCACCTCTGATCATACACAACCAACGGCGACATCACTACCGCAAAGCCTGTGAGTCAGTGCAGAGAGACGTAGCCGCAGCTGTCGGGGGGGTTGACTCAAGTGGGGTTTCTGATGACTTTGAATGATTCACTTGTACGTTAAACAAACTCTGCATTTAAATCTGCTGGAACCAAGAATGTGCAGATTTGGTAGTAGGAGTAAAATGCATGCCAAAGAAAATCAATATTTAATCTCATTGAACGAAGAACGAGTATATCAAAAATCCATACGTTTGTCCAACTCTAATGTGAACAGCTATTCCTAAGTATACAAATATCAGAAATGTTGAAACTGACTATCACCATGCATCACTTGGCTTTCTTCTGAAACAGAAAAAAGACAGCGTGATGCTTCGGTATTCCCGCTTTTGCTAAAATTCCCAGAGTTTGGTTCCTCCCGTCGTCTCTCTGTGTCTCAGTTTGACTTAAAAAATAAATGGTTGTTCCTCTTTTAAAGACAGCTACTGCATAAAATCACCTGCCAACACATATTTCATCCATTCCTCCACTCATCTCTTCATCCGCTTCCTGGTTGTGTCCCGGGTTGTGCTTGCTGTAAGAGTGCCGTTGTGCCATCCTGGCGTAGTTGGCGTGCTGCTCGTTGCCTAACAAAGGCTGTCGCTGTGTCATCGTTTCACATCGTCTTGGATTTGTTGTGTCACTGTTGTGTTTTCTATTGTTTCCGCAAAGCGGTTTGGACAAGTTGCACGGGGGGCTAAAGGCCAAAATTGTAATTCTTCCTTTGGTTAGCTGCCAATTTCACATTTACTGTTATGTAAATGTTGTAATTGTACCCTCACAATGCAGTTCTATCAATTTTCCTGGCTGGTAAATACAAATCTTTTCAATTTCATGCCAAAAATATAAAAGGTAGATGTGTTGTGTTAGAATTTAACACAAAACAAACTCAAATTTGATCATTTAAATGTCAAAAGGAGAAACCGCAATTTTTTTCAGGCTGCTGTCACGCTAGGAAATACAATATTTGATCATTTTGTTGCACAAGACGGCCCAAAAAGGCTGTTTTTGTCCCAATAATAAGAGCTAAATAGGACTCTTTTTTTTTCTTTCTTTCTTCAAAGTAAAAAAAAAACAGTCTAATTTGCTGTCAAAGCATTAACACAGCTGGGTGGTTCATTAATCCATTTTAAGTTTAAGCGAGTCACACACATGTTTCTTTCCACATGTGGATCGTATCGACCGCACGGCCGCCCTGTGTGGCGTTCTGGCATCTGCCGAGCCGTGTGGTGCGCGTCCTGCCTTTGACCTCCGGGGAGACGGGGCTGGGATCTTAATCAGAGCTGTTATGACAGCAGAGATCCTGTACAACCAGCCTCTTGCACCACATTATTCTCCCCTGACCTTTACCGCTCTTCGGTTCGACTAGCTGTATCCGCTGTGTAAATTATATATGCGTCTACTCGAGCGCACGCAGGTACAAAAACACAGAACATGTCTAAACACACACACACACACACACATGTGCTCGTCCTTCTGAGCCGAATGGGTCGCTTTCATTTTGCATCCCATTTTGTCCTCACTAACCCTTCTCTCCTCTTACCGCATCCTTCCTCCCACTCACCCACCCACCACCAACAACCGCCCTCATTTAAACACATCTAGGCCTTAATTGAATTGCAAAGGTCACTGGTGCAATTATTCCTGAATAAATGAGTGACCTATAATCCAGAGCGCCGCGGTGATAATTTATTTCACTGTGTCTGACGGCGAGGCGACAGGACGCCGAGCCAGTGTCAGACCCCCTCTGACAAGTTGCCCTCCGTTGTGATATTAAGCCGTTACATGCAGCTAATGAGTGTTACTGCTGTGTTCCTTCACTTTTTAAAATCGCCACGCTCCCCTCCCCTCCCCGCCTACCCTTTACGCGCCGCGTGCCTGTCTTCACCCCTAAAGAGAGCCGTCACGGGCAGGAAAAGCACACATGATCGCACCCCAGTATTTGTTTAACAACGCCACTTTGAATGAAGCGAAAGATAATTCTTCATCTTCTTTTTATTTTATTTATTTATTTTTGTCGTTCCGTCGACGCTGCTGTGGTCTCCGAGTGTGTTTCTGTGTGTGCGCATGCAGCGCTGCATGCTTTTTACTCCGAGATACCCGTGCAGCTCTGGCTGTCATCAGCTTCCTTCATACTTTACCGTGTTTAAATGAATCCTCTGTGTGTGTCCTGTGCTTGTATGTGTTCGTCCTTTGTGTTTTCTCGTCACACGGTTGGTCCTCTGTTTGTTTGTGTGTGTGTGTGTGTGTGTGCGTGTCGATGTGAGTGCAATTTACCGTATGGTCCAGCGTAGCTGTCGGTGTTTGTGTGTTGTGTGTCTTGTGTCCTGTATGTTCTTGTGGGTGTGTTAGTGTGTGTGTGTGTGTATGTGTGGTTAAAAAACACAACCTTCAGTGGGAGCGCTAATGAGTAAGTGCACTCTTCTTTCTTTATTGTTGGGTTTTATGTAAAGTTGCTCAAATGCTCTCAGGTATGGCGGCTCTAAACGGAGGCCTGGGCGGCGCAGGGCTCACCAACGGGACGGCAGGCACCATGGACGCGCTGACGCAGGCTTACTCAGGGATCCAGCAGTACGCCGCCGCAGCGCTGCCCACCCTCTACAGCCAGTCCCTGCTGCAGCAGCAAGGGGCTGCCGGCAGCCAGAAAGAGGGTCAGTAGCCTAAGGCCGTATGTCTGCACATCAGTGCTGCTCAGTGGGAGTTAGATTTGAGAGTGTTTACAACAGCAACTTTTTTCCCCTAAACGTGTGTCTCCTCCAGGATTTGCTCTTCAAAAAAGCAAACAGGCATTTAAACTCAGCGCTGAAACCAAGAGTAGACTCTATAAAGTTATAGTGTTGTAATAAAAATCTGTGCTAAAAACATACAAAATTGGCCTTAAAGACAGGATGCCTTTTAACTCTTTACCCCTTGAAAGTCTACTAGTTGTAGCCCTTGAAGCTCTTTTCTGAACTGAAAGGTTTCTGTCATAGTTCACGCCTGCTGATAGAACAAAGTGACAGGGTTTGCATCAGATGTTAGTGGAAAAATCTGGAAACTATTCTCATCGTCGTCAAACCACGACTTTCTTGATACACTATGTTGCCAAACGTATTCGCTCGTCTGCCTTCACATCTCATTCTCAGCTCCAGCTTTTCTGGGAAGGCTTTCCACAATGTTTGGGAGTGTTTGTGAGAATTTCTGACCATTCTTCTACAAGAACATTTGTGAGCTCTGTCGGGTTGAGGTCAGGACTTTGTGCAAGGCAGTCAAGTTCTTCCACACCTCCTTGCTCATCCATGTATTCGTAGACCTCGCTTTTGTGCACTGGTGCGCAGTCATGTTGGTCAACCCAAACTGTTCATACAAAGATGGGACATGAAATTGTCCCAAAATGTCTTGGTATGCTGAACTGAGAGGCTGAGCTCAACTCCTTAAAAGCAACCCCACACCATAATCGCCCCCCAGACAAGTACCGTTCCCCTGGTAACCGCCAAACTTAGAGTCATCCATCATATTGTTAGACAGAGAGGTGTGATCTCAGGCTTGGATGCAGCTGCTCGGCCTTGGAAACCCATTCAATGAAGCTCTGTAAGCACCGTTCTTGAGCTGATCTGAAGACCACATGAAGTTTAGAGGTCTGTAGCGACTGACTCTGCGGAAAGTTGGCGACCTCTGTGCACCATCTGCCTCATCATCTGCTGACCCCACTCTGTTATTTTACATGGTCTAGCACTTCATGGCTGAGTTGCTATCATTACCAATCACTTCCACTTTGTTTGACTTGTTGGATAGGTGTCATCCTATCACGGTACCATGCTGAGCTCCTGAGAGCGACCAATTCTTTCACAGGTGTTTGTAGAAGCCGTTTGGACGCCTAGTTGCTTGATTTTATGCACCTGTGGCCAGGGAGGGGAGTGGAACACCTGAATTCAGTCATTTGGATGGGTGACTGAATACCTTTGGCAACATAGTGTATATTCTGAGGTTTGAAACTCATAATTGCAAAATAGTCAAATGTTGTCCTAACGTGGGCAAAGAGTTTTAAAAAAAATTACTTTTAAAACTAAACAACGTTTCAGTTCATAAAAAAGTTCATCCTCATCTCTTAAAACCAAATTCCTTGTTTTACAACTGGACCAAACCTATTTTTATGTCCTTTATTTCACTTATAATAACTCATTTCACATTGTTTTTGTAGCAAAAAAAAGTAGTGTTTAATCAGACCTCTCTTGGATTCTGATCAATACTTTTATTACAGCGTCTGAGAGAGAAAATGTGAAAACTGGTCAGTCTGCACATCAGCGCTTCTGCAAAGTGCCGCCTACGTACAGAACCTGGCAGCTGAAGTTAAATTTACCCAAAAGCTTTAGACGACAGCGCTGAATACAAACCAGATGATGAAATGTCTAGTAAAACAAATAGAGCCACATACTGTTTGTTTGTGCACTTCTCATCTCGGCTTGCAGCGAAGATAAATTTGTAAAGAAGCTGTCTTTCTTTGACAGTCCATCCAGGAGTTCAAAACCCCTCAGGGAGAACAAAGATGTGCCAAACACTGGGCTCCCTCGCTGCTTCATTTAGCTGTGGAGAGCATATTAAATGATTCTGAGAGATCTGACCTATTAGAATTATTAGAATGTGCGATAGAGGCTGGGTAGGAGGGCACCCTATGACCCCTCTTAAGAGAGACTACATGCGGCTGAGAGAATGAATAAATCAAAAGCAAAAGAATAGGGAACTACTTTTGTTTGCAGCAAACCAAAATATAATTATTAACTGAAAACCAAAAGCTTTCATCTTTGTTGGATTTTCAATACAATTGCAGAATGCTGTTTAAATTCAATAACAAACCCAAGGTCATGGGATATTGTGGGAAGCGGCGTGCTTGTGCCGAGTTCCTATGACGACAGCCACAGTGCAGCGCTCCCTCTGCTGCAGGTTTGCTTAAATGGAAAAACTATACTGACCTCATATCTGCTCTGTTAATCCCCCACCCCTCCTCCACCTCAGGTCCTGAAGGTGCCAACCTGTTCATCTACCACCTGCCCCAGGAGTTTGGAGACCAGGACATACTGCAGATGTTCATGCCTTTCGGAAATGTGGTCTCTGCCAAAGTCTTCATTGACAAACAGACAAACCTTAGCAAGTGCTTCGGTACGGCAGCAAAAACCAAAACGCACACAAATGCCTGAAATTATTTCTTTTTCTTGACTGTGTCATAAATCAGGGGCTGGGTTGTTGTTGAAGGGAACAAATCTGAAGGACGGCAAGTTCTGACTGTGCATAAAAGATGGACGTTGTATCAAAGTGCCTTATCTGCATTTCTTCTGATATCAGAAGGGACAGATTTCTTACTTAATACAACATGATGCTCATTTTCTAAATGATGGTCCCATTTAGGGTTAAAAAAGGCCAGAAACAAACACAATAAGCCACAGAGCAAGGCTACCTTGGAATTGGATCACATTTTAGTTTGTAAGCATAAAGAAAGCAATGAATAGATTGCCCACTTCAAGGCTTTAAAACAAGGTACAATGAGCTGGTCTGTAGCTACGTTGGTGGCTACATCCATCTTTTATGTACAGTCTGTCAGTGTACAACATGACTGTTGCACTCACATCTAATGTTTTGTTAGACTTTGAATAGCTGTAACTTCAATATTTAAGCAATAATTACAGAGCAATGATTTCTATAAGATCTTATCTGGCTGAGCAACGTACCTGAAAGAGCAAACAATTAGGAAGCCTCGTGCTTATCAAAAATAGACATTTTATAAAGTTTTACCCAACTCTACCATCCTTCCCACATGACACAAATGTGGCAGGAGACACTTCTGCTAAAAATAGTGATGATTTCCGGCTCTCATAATCGGCTCATAAAGCCGAAAATGATCAAGTTTTCCACTGGGAGGTTGTCCTCCGATGGCCAGTTTCCAGAACATGTCTGAGCTATTACCAAGAACATTATTTTTTTATTGGATCAGCCTTTATTTTTGTGGTGCTTTGCTTCAAGTACCATAGAAAAGAGAAACATTCATGGCAAGGTTCTTCAGAAAGTTCCTGGAAGTTATTCATTTGGTACTTATTATTATAAGTCCTGACGTAACGCAGATGAATCGCCAACATACACTGCTGACAATTCAAGAGAAGAGCCATTCCACTAATACCTGAATTTACCTGAATTTGAATAAGTCTTAGTAATACTTTAATAGCTCTGTAAACTAAGTGCAAACTAAATTTGAGTTGCCGTCTCAAACCATTGTGTCTATCTTCTATAAGTAATTCATATTTACACAGTTATTTCCAGGGAACTTTAGAAGGAACTGTTAGGGAATTGCATGAAAAGCTTGACAAAGAAGAATTCAGTGCCTCCTTTCCATCTGGATTTACGTTTTCCTTACTGGTATGTTTTTGTGTGTTTTTTTTATAAAAGTACTAGAGTAAATCCAGGGCAAATACCGTGTAGATTTGCATTTGTATGGAAATCAAAACCTAAATATTACACATATCCAATCCACAAGCAGCAACTAAGGAAAACAGAACTAAATCAAGCATGGATCCAGGAAAAAACTACCGTCTGGTACTTGTCAGAAAATGGTTTGCGGGGATGGATGTGAGACAAGCGAGACGGGGAGTTTACTGTCAGCTTCAGAGGTTGCAGATATTACAGGGGGAAGGGAAGCGTTAGCGTAAACAAAAATGACTTTTTGCGGAGAAGATAGAAAAATAAATCTTAGTATAACACCACAGTCCGCTCCAAAACCTTTAATTTTACTTTTTTAATCAAAAGTGGCCTTTGTCAAAGTAAATCTGTGCTTTAATGCTACCTACAATCTGTTTGTTTGTTGCTGTAGTCTCTTATTATTTTGTTGATGCAACAAACGAACATCCCTTAGGCCATCATTACAGTTTAATCTTGTCTTATTGTGCACCAGGAGTGTTTTTAAACATATCAAAGACCCAGAAACAAGGTAAGGATGCCTTGTGAAGTATTTTTGTCATGCAAGAACTCGAGAACAAGGCGACACTGTAGCTTTAAATTGATACCATAGATGCATCTAGTAAAAATCTCACACAAGTTAAAATCAGTGACATCGATCTCAAGGTCAGAGCAAGTTTTCTGAAAATCGAATGTGATAACTTGAGAACAAGGCGATGTAGGATTTATGCAGGTAAGATCACAGCAACAGTTGCCTCAAGGCAACTGACACTGTAAGGAAAAGACCCTACAACATTAGGTAGAAACCCCAACAATCAGATGACTACTTTTAAACAAAGAGTTGGTGACAATGGGAAGGAAAAACTCCCTTTTAACAGGAAGAAACAGAGCACACAACCAGGTTCAGGGAGGGGCGGCCTTCTGCCATGGCCGGTTGGGGATGAAGTAGGCCAATGTTAGGCTGCCTGAAACCCGTCAGTCTGACTCAATAATGTTTTAAAAGCCTTCTTGTTGTTATTTTAATACAGTTTCTTCACAACTGACTTTCTTCTGACTTTTCCTCTAACCGTCCACTTTTCTCTTGCGCCCCCTCACAGGCTTCGTCAGCTACGACAATCCAGTGTCGGCACAGGCAGCCATCCAGGCCATGAACGGCTTCCAGATTGGCATGAAGCGGCTGAAGGTGCAGCTGAAGCGCTCCAAGAACGACAGCAAACCGTACTGATCTTAGCACTAGGGTCTATCTGCTCCCCATGTTAGCACTGCTAGGGTAAGTCCCCCCACAGAAAAAAAACAACAAAAATGATGAAAATGAAAAAAAAAAACAGCAAACCGAGCCACGACCTCTCTACACAGGGACTCGGGGGTGAGGGTTCAAGGGAGGGGATGTGGGAGGGAGGGGGAGACGACCTACAACCACCCTGAGGGAGACACACGCCTTGTTTTCTTTCTTTTTTTTTCCTTCTTTTTTTTTCTTGCTTTTTTGGAGACTCTTATGTTCAAGTATTATTATTTATTACAGTTTTTTTTGACACACATGAACGCTTCCATTACCACCATTACTTTGTGCAATTTTTTCTTTCTTTTTTTTAATAATAATGGAAGAAAGTAGCTTTTTTTTCCGATTTTTTGCTTCGCAGTTATTTAAAACTTTTCTCGGTGATTATTTATACTTTTTTCAGGACAGACGTAAAGACAAAGGAGCCATGAAGATTTTTTTATTTCCTCTCTCTCATTATGAACCTGAGGCCTGGTGAATGGTTCATTATTACTTTTTTTTTTTTTTACTACTTTTTAAAAAAAAAATTTTGACGCGCACGCCGATATGCACATTCGACCTTTGACCTCCGCGGTGTTGGTTGCAGGCCGCCGCTGCTTCTCCAAAAACCCCTCTACGCCTGCTGGCAACCCGGGAGCAAAGGCTGCAAAACTTTTAGTGGCCTCTTTTACAGTATAGTCAGTGGTAACATCAACCTGCCGTACAGTTACAGTCTACCGCCGCAGGAAGGAAAACAAACACGCATACTCCAGCTTTTATTTATGTGAAAATTTTAAAAAAAAGAAGAATTTTTTTATTTCTCAAAGGTAAAAATGAATAATTAGTAAACACATTTCTGGGTCAGATCACATTGGTCTTTGTTGTGAAAGAGATATTACAGCATGTAGAGCATTTTCAAAATAACATCCAGAATTTGATGAAGGCTATGACAATGCTATTACTACTACTAATAATAAAAGAGTTTATGGGTTAAGGGGGTAAACTGAAAATACTTGATGTTTGTTTGAAAGATTAAAAAAAAATAATTCAAAGTACAGAAAGCCACAGGCCTGTAAATTTTATTTGTAAAAAAAGCAGTTCTATTTTTATACAGCATTTTTACTGCCTCAGATTTAAAAGAAAAAGGATTTTATTTATTGCCTATCGTTAAGTTATTGGACTCCTATAAAGTATACAGCATCATTATAAAGTAGACCCTTGTGGAGAAGTCTCGTGGAATTGGGTTCTCTGGTGTTTTTTTGGTGTTTTTTTTTTAGTGCAGAAAACCACAGTCACCAAAACATTTCGCCGCCATTCGACGCCCCTCCCACCAGCACCACCACCACACCCCTCTCTGTGCTGTTCACCCACCCATCTATCCATCCATCTCTCTCTCTTATTACCACTCTCTCCCTCTCTCCATCCATAGTGGGACTACTTCTTTCACTTGTCGAATTTCAACCTTTTTCCTTGCGTTTTTTTTTTTTTTTAATTTCATAATTTTTTTGTTTGTTTTGAGTGTTTTTTTGTTTGTTCGTAGCCCCTCCTTTACCTGCCGACTTTTACAAAGATCTGAAAGCAGAAAGGAACGAGTTAAAAGAATCTCCCCACCCGTTCCCCGTCTTAAAAAAAATAAATTCTCCCAAATGAACATCCATCCGGGATCTGATGGATAGCGCTTTGGGTGCTCCTTTGTTTATTTCTTGTTGTTTTATGTGTGTGCGCGTACGTACGAATGAGTGAACGTGTGTTGTTGCTTGTTAGTATATAGACTTGAAACATCAATATCATTTTATATTACTAAAAAAACCCAAGAAAAAACGGATTTAAAGCTAAAATATTTGCAGATGAAATCAGTGAGTGGTGTTGCTGTTCTGCTGTTTTGCATTGTTGTTCGTTTGTTGTTGTTTGCTGTTTGTTGTTGTTGTTTCTCCTTTATTTAATTATTTTTCATTTTATTTTATTTTTTTACATAAAAAAAAGAAATGCTGTAGTGGTGTGGTGCTCTGGCTCTCTGTGTGTAACTCTCTCCTCTCCCGTTTTTTCTTTCCCCCTTTTAGAACAACCCATCTCCATGCCTGTTAGCTCATCGTTTGCCTAGCATGTCTCCGTGGTGTCGAAAAAAACACAAAACTTTAAACAAAAACAAACAAACAAAAAATACCCACCAAAAAAAAAGTGCCATCGTCCTCCTCCTCCTCCCCCGTCATTGTTTTTTCTGATGTCTTTTCCGAGCTCACCTGATCATAACCTGGTTCTCCTCCTCCTCCGCCACCGCCGTCTACTGACCTTTTTTGAACTTTTAGCTTTTTTGGACTTTTTTTTTGTTTGCTTTTTGGTCTTTTTATGTTTTTTTGTTGTTTTGTTTTTGGTTTTTGGTTGTTGTTTTTTTTTTGTTCTTTTGCATGTGACCTCATTTGGATCTGTTTTCCGGGAGGGTTTCAGGGAGGGAGGGAGGGAGGGAGGGAGGCGATAAGGGAGGTGTGGGTAAATGAATCAATGTGAACAACAACAACATTTAAAAAAAAGCTGCATTCGTATGAAAAACAACAAAAAAAAAAAAGACTGAGATTTTTATGGATAAAAAAATGTTCCTTTTTTTCTTTTTGAGAAAAAACAACAACCTGTGGCAAAGTGATTTCCATACAGTGTCTTTTTCTTTTGTTTCTTCTTCTTTTCTTCTTTATTGTTGTTATTATTATGTCAGTTACTTTTCCTTCCTTCTTCATTTAAAGTAAACTTGAAAGTTCACAACAGGAATTGGCGCGTCTTCTTGCTTCTGGTGCCGATGGAGAGGAGAAAAAAAAAACACACAAAAAACACACACAAAAAAAGCCACAAGAGCGCGGGCCAGAAGCAGTCGGCGTCAGTTTCTCTGAGAAATAAGACTACTTCCAAACAGTTTTGAATAAAAACTGTCTGATCAATATTAGACTCTCTCAGAGCTCTCTAATGGTTTTTACATTTTTCAGGCAGTGTAAAGTTTTTTGATAAGGCCATTTTAAGTGGCTCTGTTTCTCATTCAAAGTCTATATATAGAACCACTTTTTTCTAGAGTAGTTTAAAGGTAAAAATAAAAAAACGACATTTGCCCTGTTTGGGGGGGAGAAATGCTACCTACTTGTGTCACCTTTTGCTGAACTGACTCACAGATAGACAATCCGTGGTTTAAATGCACATGATGAAATGACCTATATTTTCTACTGTTTAAATGTATAGAGGAAAAAAAATACTACGATACCTGTAACCCGCGTTAACGTCGGTGCTTCTCGTGAGTTTAGTTGTGGTTTCATCACAAGTCTAACGGTCTTAAATGTCTCATGTTTTTCAAGAGAAGACTAAAAAAAAATCAGTTTACTTGAACAATAGACAAAGCCTTTCATATTACTATAACAGTTACTTTGTTTTTTATTATAATTTTCTTCTTCTTTTTTTTAAGGAGTCCCTATTTGCTAAATTTCCTGTTGGTTAATTACCTATATGAAATTCCTAAAAATATATATAAATATAAATATATCTATATATATATATATATATATAAAATGTCAGCTTGTGAAGCATCAATGTCATTATTATTTTATTTCTCTCGTGGGAAACAATATTTAGATGTGTTTTTGTTGTTCAGCAAAATGTCTTATAAAGGAAAAAAAGACAAAATCAGTGGAGTTCAGTGCCAAATTCTGAAAGGTACTTCCTGCCTAGCGCGTCAGTGTATTTCTTGTGAAATTATTTGATAACATGGGTATTTTATTATAAGTGTTTTGTATGGATCCCTCATATTTAAAAATATAGATTTAAAAAAAAGTTTGTTAACTTGCTATTCTGTGGTCTTGTTGCCTGAAAATGTCATGTTTGCTTTTTTCTTTGTAAAGATGTAACAAACAAAAAAACAAAAAAAGAAAAAAAGTGCCCATGTGTCATATATATATCTATACACACACAAACATTCATACACACACGGACATGCGCACACACACTCTCGTGCAGACCTCACAGTTTACTTTGTTATTGTGCATGAGAGCCCCTGAGTGTGAAAGCCTCTACAGCAACCGCTACCGCCCGCCAGCGTGCACAAACACACACACACACACTTTAAAAACACACACACGAGTCACGCACTGATATTTTTAGCCATTGTACAGCAGTTTTACTCATCAAAGCCTTACCACAAATCTTTGCACTCCTGTTCTATCTCTCTCTATCAGTATCTCGCACACACACACAAACACAGACGTCAGCGTGGATTGTTTTGATTGTTTTCCCGCGCTCCGTCCCGCTCCTCAGCTCCCCCCAAAAAATGATAAGTAAATAAATAAAAATGGAGGTGAGAGTCATACACAAAGCCTTATTTCTCAAGAACCCTCTTATCCCTTTTGTTGAGTTCAGAACGTCTCAGAGTTTGCGCCGTTTGTCTCAGACGGCGAGGATCATTACTTTTTGTGTATCACCTCAGACAAGCGTGCTCGCTTTCATGATGTAAGCACAGGGCAAGACTCGCTCGTTCGCAAACGAGCCTCGATCTTTTGAGGAAAAAGCACACGCCGGTGTCGGCTGGTCAGAGGAGTGAGGCGGGACGGGTCCGGAGCAAGTTTTGAGCCCATTTGATTTCCCCGTCGCCGAACTTGATCCTTCTGACGTTTCCTCCTCTTCTTTTTTATATAAGCGGTCATGAGACTTCTCCATGTGCGAGTCTTGTGGTGTAAACGGGCCAAAATCATGTTTAGATGCCAAAGTGTGTTATTGACATTCATCATAGTCGAGCCGTTTACATGGCACAGTGTTGTCAGTCTATTCAACTGCCCCCCGTCCCCCCTCCCTGAAAGCCTAGTTTACGGTCTGCAAAAAAAAACTACAAAAAATTTAAAAAACACAAAAAAAAACTAAAGATGGCAGCATTATTTTCTACAGAAGCTCACCAGTCGCCTTAACCAGGGAGCGTTGTACCAGTATTACAGGAGATGTTGTCAGTCAGTGATGTGTGCCAAGTCTAGGTTCACTTTCGTGTGCCGTTAACCTCTCACTCGTCTGGGTTTTCACTCTTCTGCCATTTCGTCCGATCGGCCACAGCGGGAAGGCTGAAATAGCTCCTCGCAGCAGTTGAAGGCGATTCAGAGAGAACGAGAGAGAGATGGAGGCATCTGTTTGAAGGATGCCCCTCTCCGTCTGGTTGTTGTCTCCCAGGCTAACCGGGGTTATTAGAAACAGGGCTATGTGGAGAGACGTCTTATTGGAATAGCGACGGGGGAAATAAAGCGCTTGTTGGTTGGAAAGGGAAGGGTCACGTCCACGGGTCCCGCGCGCAGGCGGAAACAACAGCCAGAGCCGAGATGAAGGCAATACAGCTTTCATTATCCGCTCTCCGAGACCAAACGCGATGCCAAACTTTATGCGATTTTACGGAGGGAGGCGAGCAGACTTCTTTTTTTCCTAAATGCAGTACACACACACACACACACACACGAGGCGTGCCACAAACAGCCATAGCTACCTGTACGAAAGCCGGACAGTCCCCAGATCAGCGTCAATGGACCAGGTTTCGTGTAGTCGCGCCTTTTTTCAGCTCGTTCCAGCGCTGTTGTTTCCACATTCTGAGCGTCCCAAAAAAGCAAAGACAAATTGCCAAATCTCACCGACTTGCACAGAAGCCCCACGTCGCACAGTCTCAGTGTGAAGCATCTCGTCTTTTTGTCCATGTCGAAGCACAACAGGGCCGTAGAAACGGAGTTTCTGTCGAGCGGCTCGCCTCAGGGGCTGTCATCGCCGATGCTCGTTGTAATCTTTCTATCTTGTCACTGTTCACTTCTCTGTTCTCCTTCTTTCTTAATTATCTTAAGTGCTATTTATCAAACAATGAAATCTGAAAGGAAAAAAAAATTGAACTTGTCGTTTTTTTGCATTATGGCTTATGTCAAGTTTTTTGAGGAAAAATGTTTTGTGTGTTCTCTCTTCCTGTGGCGTAAAAAAAAGAGCTTGTTGTCTGTAGAGATAATCTAATTTTCTTTTCTTTTTTGGGGGGTTGTTGTTGCTGTTTGCTGTTGTTGATTTGTTTCTTTTTAATTCTCAAAAAGGTTTTCAAGTAGTTTTCAAAGTTATTGTCACGAGAGAAGCCAAAGTCAATGCATTTCAGTGGATTCTGTAAGCGTGATGTATGTTTGTTTGACAACTCTTCGAAAATCTGTCACTGGATGGGATTTAAAAAGTACAAAAAATGCAGGCTTTCCTATTTCTACAACTGATTGTACTTATGCATTTTGTACCAGTGGAATTTTTTATACTGGAGATTAAAGGATACAACAAAAAAAATCTTAGAAAAAAAAACAAAAAAACGCTGTCTGGCCTGGTGGTGTGGCCTGACCCTGACTGGTCCCCGAGTATGATTTCTAGCTGGCATCGAGAAAGTTGGCTTTTGATATAAGATTTTCTAGGAGATCTTTGGCTTTATTTCTTTCACTTCTTTTTCCTCACTCAAGTGTTGTTCTTTCTTTCTACCTTTCTTTCTTACTTTTTTTCCCCTTTTTGTCCGAAAAACAGAGCGTAGGTGAGTGTCAGATCTTTCATTTTTTGCTTTATAAATAGTTCTTAGCAAGTTTGTCTATACAACAGCGGTAAGTTTCATTTGACTTCTGTATTGTGCCGTCTACACGATAAGACAATTATAGAAAAAGAAGGAATAGAAATATTTAGTCACCTTCAGTGGATTAATGTATTAGTTTAATAAAGAGATCAACTAATTAGAAGATTTTTGCTTTTAGCTGTTTAGATTTTTCCGGTTTCTCTGTCCTTCTCTGTGAACTAACTGTGTAGCTGAAGCAGTCAGAATTATTTTTGTAAACGTATGTTCTTGTGTGATGCAGTTTTTTGCTTCTGTCTCCTATATTAAACCATTTTTCCTAATACTTGTCTCTCTCTGTGTTGTTATGTTCCAGTGGCTGTCTGATGTTGTACTGTTTCACAACCTCTCTCCCTGCCATTCGCTCGTTTTCTCTCTCTTTCTCTTCTTCGTCATAGTCTCTCTTTCTCCCTCTCATTCTACCTTTCCCCTCTCATGTTCGTGTTTATTTATTTATTTTAATTCATTTATTTATTTTGGTTATTGTTTCGTTTTTATCACATAGTAAAGTTGACTTCATCCGCAATGACAACTCACTATGCTGTTCTCACGAAACATAGTAAATATACATCGAGGTGTTTGTATGTATATTACTGTGTAGCCCAAGTCGTCGCGCGACAGTCAACAAGTGTTCCCCAACCCAAAAAATGGCAACGCGGGATCCTGCAAATCCAAATTTGACCAGGAACAACTAAAAGCTTGTTAGTTGGGTCTAGAAATCCCTTAGCTTGAAAGAATGGTTTGACATTTTGGGGGAAAATACACTCGTGCGCTTTCTTGGTGAAAGGTTAGGCCTGCTCTCCTTTAGGTCTTTGAGAAATATATATCTCTAGATCCTTGGAGTTGTAGGGACTTGGTGACCTTTAGGTTGTTTTCTTTTCCCAGTGTCAGGTGGAAACCACAAAAAGTTTTTCTTAAACTGAGTACATACTATTACTCTGTTTTATGTGCACAAGTAAGACTACAAGTTCCTAGTGGTTAGCACCACCTTTTTCAACTGCCAACAAGTCCTTCCACATCTTGACAGGCAGTGCTTGTTTGCTTCAGGTCATTGAATGTTGTGTGCCAGGTGAGCTTTGGCCATCACCCTGTTATACACTTCTTAGTGGTAGATGACAGACTGGTTACCAAACTGAAGGAATAATGGCAACATTAATGTGAGCTAGTTAGCTGCAATTGCAGATTTGGATTGGTGTGGTGTTACATGCATTTAGATTATTGCCATCACTGTAGAAGACTTAGGATTATGTGTGGTAGGGTTTCCGTCTATTTGGAGTCATAGATAGTATAAAAGATGAAAGTGAAGCCAACGCAAAAGTTGCTTTACACTTGAGTTCCACCTAATGGCCAGATGTTGGGCGATACCTGCAGTTGCAAATGGCCAAAGTAGGGTAACACAGTTGGCACCACAACAAAACACCTTTAGCTAGGTTCAAATTTTACATGATTACTTTAGTCTTTGTTTAGTTAGCCGTTAGAAAGCTAGCTGGGGTGCTTGGTGAAATTGTGCTAAAATGCTTTAAATATAGGTTGGATTATAGGTTAGAAACTGCATCTGTTGGAGTTTTTTGTGAGCAGAATTGTCAATGAGGATTTTGTTATCTCCTTCAGTGTAGACAGGATTTAACTGTCTTTATTCAAATAAACATTAAACAGCAACTGAAATAAAGTTCCTACACTTGGCTAGCTTATAGCTCCCTATTTATAGCCATTTGTTCTTTTACACATTGCTTTTTGCACAGATTAAAGATTAAGTGTGTTAGCGAGTTTTATAAACATTGATGAGTGGCTTTTATTTCACATATAGGTGCAGCTGTTACCATTCCTTAAGCTAACTTAGCTGCTAGTTATAGCCTCTTTTGTACTGATGTCACCTCATTTAGTTCATGCCAAGAAAGCAGATGAGTGCATTTCCCTAAATGTTGAATTATACTGTATATTGCTAAATTATTTGCATTCAGAAGCCATCTTTTACTAACTTTAGTCCCACTGAGGACTGTGACATTTGATATTTTTACCAACTTTTGAGATAAACCCTGAATTGGCCTTGAGTAAGAAGGTTGGCTCTGATCGGGGAAAGGCTAACTGTGAACGTTCCCTCATCAGGGATCGGCCTACGCAGTCCTCCTTCCTGTGCTGTCCGCTGTCCTGGGCGAGGCCTGTCCACTGTATGTCCACTCTTTGTCCAATCCACTCCCGTACTGTCTCACCGTCACAACTGCATCCCCAGTAGAGAGGAAAGAGAAGTCAAAGGTCAAAGTTTTCACCTTTCACTCACAGATATCAATCAGGGGTTTTTGACATGTGTTTGAATTGCAACAACAACAAAAGTGGTACTTCTGCTGCGATCATCAAAGGTTACCTCAGAGGAATGACAATAACTGAAGTCTTCAGAAATGGGAAGATCTGGAAAACACTCGCTCCTTTTAAACGCTTAAATGCATATTTTTAAAATGGGTCTAATAACTCAGACAAACTGCAGATCCCCTCACATCAGTGGCTCTTTCAACCAAAGCTGCGACAAACAAAGCTCAGATTTCTTCTCTTTTAGAACTACATATCACAAATATTCACATAGCTGTATATTATGTGCTCTCTGGCACATTATGGCGTCTTATCCTTTTCATCACTGCACCAGTCCACCTAGTCTGTTATTAAATATTGATTGTGAGGTTCAGGCAAGGCATACAATAAACTATCCTCAGCCTGTGGATCCTACCCATGGATAGATAATATTACACCTCCATTATTCTCAATGTGTGGCCTGGAATTCAACAAAATATCTGCAGCTCTGAGTTTTTTTTTTGTTTTGTTTTTTAAATTAGATGTTGGGTTTTATCCTATTTGTATAGAATCCTTTTTAAAACATGAACAAAGCCGAGATGGGAATGTTTAAGCCTTCGAACCATCAAAATTTGAACAATGCTCAGAAACACATGCAGAACATTTTAAAGGATTTGCGTGCCTCCTGTGTGAAAGGTGACCATCACATCAGCTGTCACCCAACATGCTCCCAGATTCAAGGTAAGAGTTCAGTCAACCACAATAATCAAGTCAAACAGAGATTTGATCAGAGTGGATGTTCGAATTTCAACTTTTCTACTTTGTTTCCTTTTGAGTATTTTTAACACTGGAAGATTTCAAGAATTCAGCACTTTCCTTTCTTCTCAAATTTAAAAAGTACTTTGAACATCATTTTAGCGGTGCAACAACACAGTTTTATTTATAAAAGATTTGCAAACACTCCAATGAACAATATATTACAAAGCCAAATGTGCAGTGGAGAAAGGAAACGAATAGGTCCAGTGATAACAGACACTGTTATTTAACTGAAAGCCATCATTTTTCTACAGTTGTATCCAGGTGACCTTAAGAGACACCACAAAGGTGTCCTCTAAAACACACCCATCATAAAGCCTCTCAGCCACATTGAATGAATAACACATGAATAAATCCCACAATCAATACCAGACTATTAATAGCGAGTAGACAGCAGTGATACTGGATCAATACACCAAACACAAAGACACTGCGAATGAAAATAGAGGAGTCACGCTAAATGCAATGTTGGAACACCGGCAATGGTTTTGGAGTGTGACCAAGCCACTGCGAGTAAATTCAGGTCGTATTTTGAATGATACGAGTGGAATATACTACATTAAAGCATTGTGCAGCTGATAATCAGCCCATTTGTTACTACTGAATCACACAGCTTGTGTATTATTCAGTCTCTGACAAGAAGCGAGACATGCCAAGGGGGCTGACACACAAGCGCGCACACTCTCAATTCCTCACATTCCCAGTGGAAACGTAGAGAATTCCTTCCTGCGAGGAGCGAGATGGGATGCTCTGTGCTCGCCGTCGCCACTGAGAAGCAGAGGAGAGAAAGCAGGAAATTGGTCGGGTCATAGAGAGAGGATGAGCGGAAGAGAAGTGTTTGATTTGAGCTAATTGAGATTAACAGCCAGCAGTGGCTGATGCTCCGCCAGAGACAGCAGACAGGAAGCCAGATTATTCCCAATGGGGTTGCTTTATAGAGGGGTCAAAGGTCAAGGAAGATTTGCTGCATATGTTTAGAGTTCCAACACTTGTCACAGGTAATGTAGTTCAAGGAAAGGAGCGTTTTTCTCCTGGTTACAACATTTTCCCACTATAGATACCAGGTATAAAGTTGCTATATATGGTGTATAAACCATTCACAGAAACACGACCCCACAAAGTTAGAGAGACTCTTGAAGTAACAGAGGATCACCTATGAGGAGGACGAACACTCTTTTAACAGCAAAAGACCTCCAGCAGACCCGGGCTCAGGAGGTGGCTGTATCCTGCGTCATATTTTTCATTCTGTACCTCCTTGATTCCTTTCCTCCTCTCCTGGCTTCCTAGGGTGGAGACATAAGGAGAGAGGACTCATGAAGGTCTAAATACTCTCAAACTCCCACTGGCTGGATTGACAATTTAAGTTTAGTAGTTGGTACTGGTAGTAACCCACCCAGTGACATCATATTTCAGTTCATGTAATGGATACTGTGCTTACAAGGCCTCAAATATATATATATTAATCTAGAAGAGTTAAAAAAAACAACATTATTTTACATGTTTAGCTCCGTTTATTTCTATTCACTGACCACTATGGAAACACAGAAGAGAAAGATGTGAAAATCCTGCTTTGTGTCATTTAAAAATGAAATATTCATCAGCTTTCACAAAGAAGATCAATTGAATTGGACTGTGTGCTTATTAACAACCGTTTTTAAGCTGTAATGTAATACAAAATGGCAAGAATAAATATAAAACAGTTCAGGAACTTTATCAGTGCCAAACACTAACACCAAAATGAGGCAACTTTAAGAATACAAAGCACGATTTAAAAAGGTAATTACTGTGTTATTCTTGAGAGGGACCGCATTTTAAGAAGGAAAAATATGCACATTTTACTAAATACTTGCAAATTCTGTAAATTAGCAGCAAATAATAATAATATGATCAAATGACTTTAGTTATTGTGCAGAACTTTAGGTTAAAAAAACAACATGAAGAAAGAGCTCCTCTATCGGAGTATATTTACTGTAAGTACATCAGTTTTGTACTGAGCTGATTACATTATGATTTACATCTATTCAGCTTTTAAAGAACAAAACCGTTCGTTTCCCCACTTTTCAAGCTTCACTTTGAATCCGGCGTGCCACGGTGAAGAAAACAAAAAAGACACAACTGAGACTGAAACTCCAAATAAAAGCTCTCTTTGGTATGCAGGTAATTAAATTATAGTCTTGATCAAAGGAAGGCCTGGGAGAGCTTTTTATTTTTATTTTTTTCATATTCACCTCCTATTTCTTATGCATTCCTTTGAAGAACTGAAGTGAGTCATTCCCCTTTGTTAGACAAAATATTCACCGAATTGTTATGCTTATGCAACGCTTAAGCTTGTTGGCAGAACACGGAAGAACCGGAGCAATATGCGTGTAAAAAGCAGCTACTAAAAGGAGTTTGTGCGTGTGGCTCCCGTCAGCAGAGTCAGCTGATGCAATGCTGCCATCTTGTGTTTTGAAAAAGGAAGGAAAGCCGTGATAAAAGGAAGTCCAGAAAACCAGCAGTCACAGAGGCGATGCTCTGCTGATACCACACAAAAGAGCGCATCGCCTCAGAATCAGAGGATAATGCCTGTGTGTGTTTGGTTTAAATGGGAAGCTCTTTGATGAGATTAGCACAATATACCATGCCCTTCATTAGGCCACTTATTCCTCACTGATATTTGAGTGTCCCGGATCTCAAATCAGTGTTTGATCTCTGCTAAAGGCTGTGTTTGTGTATTGGTACTTATCTCCCACAGCACCCTTTAGGCCTTTGAAGTGACAGTAACACTCCTGTGCACTTCAGTCACTACCTGTCAATACACACCATAGCTGAAAAGGTGGAGAACAATGATTAAAAATTCAGATTTATTGTTATTTTAAGCTGACAGCAGCATACGCACAGAATAAGCCCTGTTTGATGAAACAAGTGTCTATCCCATAGCTGGAAACATGGAGCCAGCTTTTGAATGATTCTGCTTGTAATACTATTCATTAAGGCTGGTGTTACCCAGCTGGCATGAAACATGACGGTCTTTCTTATCAGTTCAAACCTTTAGTTATGTTATTTATATAGCAGTAGTTCACAGCAACAGTCATTTCAAGATGCTTTATATTTTCTGATTGACTGATCCTCTGTGAAGATCGCTTAGTGAAAGTGGGAAGAAAGAACTCACTTTTAACAGGAAACTGAACAGAAAGTGTCACTTTGTGTTTACATTATTGTCTAAAGTGACAAAGCTAACATAAAAGCAACCCTAATGTGAGTACTTATAGGAACATCATGTGCAGCCATGGGTGACCACGTCGCTCACTCAAAGACTGTATGTAAAAGATGGACATCAACTACCTTACCTGGTTTTTGAATATGCATTTTAAAGTCTCAAAATTAGTATTTTGGCTTTCACTGTGTTTGTTTGGTTTTTTTGGATCATATTTAAAGGAAAAGAGTCAGAGAGAAGAGAGAATGTCACTTACCAAAACTGGATTGTGTTTTTAAAATTATTATTATTGTGTTTTATTTCTTTATGTATTTTACACAGGACAAAGTACATATCAAGCCATATTATGAGCCAGATAATTCCAGTAAAGATGCCCCAAAAAGCATCAATGGCACAAATAAAGTTCAAAATAAATCACAAATATGCCATATAGTTTATATATGCCATAAAATGAATGACAGCTTCAAGGATGCACCCTTTCCCCACTTCCCCCGTACAGACACAGGCACCATGAGCTGAATGTCTGCCTCGCTCATTCTAAGGTGAGATTTTTACTCCTATGATTTCAGAAGCATTTTGCCTCTTTTATTAGATTAATTTGAACATCTCTGTTCTAATAAAGATCTCTCGAGGTCTATAGTAGCCTTCCACTAAATGGGAATAAAGCCTGTGGATTTCAGTAGACCTTCAGCTGGTTAACCTGTGAGGGTTAATTTACGGCAGCATCCTGTGAATTAGTCGTCAGTAAACCTCAGTTTAAAGCAGGAAGAGTTATTTGGACACTAGTAACACTTTATCATCAGATTAGAAGAGATCTTTAATCTACAACAGCTTCCTTACTCACTGTCAATAATCAGTGATTGAGAGATTATTGGTGGAAAACTCTTAATTAATAGCCTAATAGTTGTAAAATGGTGTGTAATAAATGCTGACAATGACTAATGCGGCGCCAACAGAGTACTAATATGTGTGTGATAAAGCATGCAGTTAATGGTGATGGATCACTGTAGTTCTTAAAACTACTTAAACTAAAGGAACCTCACATGCTCTCTCCCTCATTCACCACACAGCGAAGCAATGCAGAGCAACAATGAAGAGGCTGAAAGAGAATTATATGAAAACAAAAGACAACAACAAGAGGTGCTGTTTTCTTACCAGCTGCTGGCCTGCTACTTTATTACCTTAGAGTTCCTATCAGTGAGCAAACATAAAAAAACTATTTGTAGAACACATTTCATTCCAGGTGGAAGCACAATATCCTGCACAATGCAGTCGCAAGATACGTAATCTTTCGACTCAGACAACCGAGCAAGTGAATTCAAAAAACTCATTTAAAAGATAGATAGAGGAGGTTGGGCATGTCCTTCCCCGGCAGGTACGTACGCCCAGGTGATCTCCAGCACGCCTGTATGGGCTGCTATTCCACCCGCTTCACCCATTTTTTCCCATGTTTTGTGTAGGATGGACTTCCACGGCTGCCAAGAAATGCAGCCTTACTGTACAAATCCTCTTATGTTACACAACGTTAATACGCACATGGCATGAAGTGACACACAATGGAAGAAAGGGATGAATGGGAATGAAACTCACATGTGGGCCACCATCCTTCACCCCAGGCCCATAAAGGATAACATTTTGTGCATGTAAACGTTCCTGAGGCGCTGGAACACTTAGAGAGGAGGCTCGATTAAACGAAATATCCTCAGCAACTCTTTGGGCATGTTTTTATAGCTTTTATGCTTTGAGCACATTTAACATGCCAACCTGTTTCCAGCACGCTTGATCCCTCAGCTTACTTTAAGTGGACTCCTGATGAAGAAATGTTTTGTTGTGTTTGCGTTGGGCACTCGAAGGTGGAACTGATGTAGAATTCGCTGCAGACAACCGTGACACAATCAGCGGCTTAATAGGCCGTGAAATCAACACTCGCGGCAGGGCCAAGCCCGAATCAAGTCCCCCGCGTTGCCCCTTTAACATGGCCATGTGACACGTTAGGATAGCAAATAGGCAGGCGGCACAGGTCTGCAGGACCATCAAACCTGGCTGTGACGCTGTTTCCTGTCACTGAGCCTGGAACAGACCGAGGCGTATCGATTGATCGGACCACACATCCATTTAAAATCGGCTGCTTGTTTGTGTGTTTTTCTGGTTTGCTCTCCACAGATTTCAGCTCTGATTCACCGGAAAGTGCATCCTTGACAAATGAAGGACATTTCCAATAAATGAGCACAACATGCAGCAAATGAATAAATCAATGGGTAACTGGGATTGAATCTGACATTGTTGAGAAAAGTCAATACACATCCTAAGAACACCTAAGCATTAAATTAGAGGTGTTTGTTCTCTTTATTTGTGCACCTCTTAAGGACTTCTGGGTTGCTGTGAAGGCCTAACAGCTAATCTCTGAAAGATCCTTCACATCACTTTACTGAACTTTGCTGTCTGATAGCACTCATTTATAAAAGTATTCAGACCCTTGGCCTCAATGGAGCTACAAAATGTGGTCAGAAGAGTCTTGTTTCCTTTGATAATCATTGAGACACGTCTGGAATGTGATTGTGGTTCACCAAAGGCTAACAGAAGGGACTGCAAAGAGTTTAGAAAGACAGTATCTTCTAAAGCACCTTTGCATGTACATAGGTCCAATGTCTTGTTTTTCTACATAAAAAGTTTAGCACAACAGTGCAAGGAAACAATTTTCTTTGTTTTGACTAAAGAATTGATTAATATTCAGTTTAATCCTCTCAGAACTGGAGAAAGTATAAAGCAGAATTTACATACAATCGATTTAAAAGGAATGTACAGAAGTAGCTTGAGGAAATCTCAGTGTCTCACGTTGCTGTTCAGAAGTTTTGGCCTCCTCTTCTTTACAATGTTGATTCAGTTAATTGACGTTTGTAGGAATTTATTTATGCATAGCTCTCTCGAGGTGCCACCTGGTCTGGTTGAGTTCTTTTCCTGACTCAGTCAGCTGTCTGATTAACTAACGATTTCCTTATATTCAGACAATATGCCACATCTGTTTATGTTAGTGAAAACTGCCTAACTATGCTAACCTTTAATAGTCCATTTAACAACAACCTGACCTGGAACAGGTTAAAGAAGAGAGGCTGGCTATGAATGTTGGCTTCTTGGTTCCTCTGTGGGAATTTTGATGACACGGTTGACCCTGTCCTGTTCTGTTTACCAAATGATGGCGGCGCGTTACATTTGAAGGCATCAGGTGTAGTCCCGGTCACCAGTCAGCGCTCTGCAGTCAATAATATGGTCTGCTAGTGGGGGTTAAGCAGCTCCTCTCTATAAACAGTATGCTCTCGAAAGTAAATAGTGCAGCCCCTGTACCCAGGCCTCATTATACACTCGGGGTGTGTGTTTAAGGCTCCTCCAGGGCCTCGGCGCCTGCTGTAACGCCAGTGAAACACAAAACAGCAGACAGATCCTGGCTGAACTAAGCTGGACGCTGCTGAGCGGGCTCAGAACGCCGCTCCGTAGCTTTGTCTCAGAGAGGAAATCTGCAGGATGTGCACGGATTTAAAACTCTTAAAGATGTTTTAAAGACAATTCTGGTACTGAAAGCACCAGTTCCCCTTTCCTTTCCTTTCCTGTCCCCTCCCGGTGTAAAGCCACTTGTACTGAACTTTGTGAACAGAAATCTCCAATGAGCAACCCTCCGATGGCCCTTTCCTTTCTAGTGCATCAAAGTGACATATCCACCTGCTGTAGGAGGCACATGCTGGGTTTTTTAATCTCACAATCACTCCACATCTTTTCGTTCAGTCATTTTCTGTCCTATCTCAGTTACATTAACTGTGCACATTCAGAAAAAAAGGCAAATTTAATACTTTCAAAAGCATTTTGATGAGAACCTGACACTAAAAGGACCGTTATGATCATCCCTCATCTCTTTTTGTTTTCACCACAGTAGGTTGCACATTATCAGCAGCAAGTTTCTTTTTCATACAAATAGGCCAGGAGCAGCTCTTTTAAACATCATGACAGCCCCCCCCCCTCCCAACTCCTTTTCTTTTCTTCGTCTCTCCTCTTTTTTTTCATGTCCAACATTGATGAAATATAATTTTTCAGACAAAAACAAGGAGATATAAAAAATATCCTTTGCATCCAAGTCCATCTGCAGGCTACGCTTTTCATAGCATCAAAAACACAATTTTACTCCTTTTTCCTTCCTGTGCCCCCAAACTATTGGAGGCTGGAGGTACATTAAGGGACTTTTATTATCCTATATTCTCTTTTCCATAAAGTCCAGTTTGGTTAGCTTAGAAAATATATATAAAAAAATCTTATGATCTTTTACATGATTTGGATCAGAAATCTTACAAATAACTGATGTGATTATTAATTCACCTGCAAAGCAAAACTGGAGCCAAACTAGTCTAGAACGTGCGAGGTTTATGCCACTGGAGAGCAAATGTATCTAAAGAGGGCAACTGCTAATGCCTTATCATTATGTAATCTGTTATTTTATCAGCAAATGCCTGCGTTGTTGTTGTTGTGTAAACAGCGGCGGTAATGGATTCCTCAGTGAAGCGAGGGAAATGTTTCCACACCGCGTGAAGCGTGTGGACACTCAACACCCTCTTCATCAGAACAAGTCCTGTTTGTCGATGAAGCCGAGACGGGAATACAAATGAATCCGGTGGAAGCGGCAGCAGCAGATTAAAGTGTGTGATGGAAGAAGTTCATCCAAAATCCTCTAGGACAGGGGTTTCAAGATAAGGCCCGGGGGCTAGAATAGGCCCGGCAAAGACTCCAAACCGGCCCACTGGAAGGCTTTGGAATTTTCTATGGGTTTCTTTCATAGACTACAGTAAATCGGTATCATCTCAAGAAAACTGAGACTGTACAGTTGAAATTCCTCTTCTTTTTCTTATATTGCGATATCTCAGGGAGTAAGTGTGCAGTTAAACTTCTTCACACATACAGAAAGGGGAGTTTCACTGGTCCGGCCCACTTCAAAGACAGATTAGACCAGATGTTTTTGTTTCCTCCACATGCAGTTATAAATGGAACCACGTGAATATTAAACACCTTTTACTTGGACTAACTTGAATGTAAAAGCACCACATTTAAATTTAATCTCAGCGTGACAATGCACGCCTGTGATTAACATACTATCACTGATTAATATCAACGTACTGTATGAAACCTCTGCCAAGGCTTATGGGGTGACACCATCCCCTTCAAAATATAATCCACCCTCCCTGGAGCCCTAAAACAAATACCACTAAACTAGACTAAAATGCAAAAATGGATTAGAATTTGATCGGACCAGTGGTGGATGTAACAGAGAGGAGTCTTAATCTACTTTTTCTTACACATGTACATTATTGTCTATATTTTACATGCAAATACTGGATTTTGTACTCCTTACCATTTGTTTTAGAGCTTCAGTTACTTCCTTTTTGGTGGATTTTAAAACTGAAATCCAAGAATATGTGATGCTGTATCAGATAACGATACCCAGCGCAGCATCAGTGATTAAACTAATCTCCAGCTCCATCATTAGAAGGTTATACAGATGGCTGTCCCTCCCTGACCATGGTTCTACTTGAGGATCTTCCTGTTAAAAGGGATTTTTTTTTACTTCCCACTGTCACCAAATGCTTGCTCACAAGGGGTTTGTCCACTATTGTAGGGTCTTTACCTTATAGCATAAAGCACCTTGAGGCCACTGTAGTTGTGTTGTTCTGCACAATGAGTACTTTCTTCAATACTTGGGACAGATACGACTATACAGACAAAAGTATTTTGACACACCTTTTTATTGATCTTGTCCTGAGCTTTGACCTCAGCTTAAATGTTTAGAGAGATGTTCACGCTTCAGCTTCTTCAGCTTACATTTCCATGTTCCAGCATGACTGCGGATCAGCACACATAGTGAAACCCATAAAAGAATGGCTCGATGAATTTGACTGGCCCACACAGAGCCCTGACCTCAACCCCATCAAACACCTTTGGGATGAACAAGTACGGAGACTGTAAGTGTCCAACACCAGTGTCTGACTTTACAAATGCTCTTCTGGATAAAAGGGCAAGCTCCAAAATCTTGTAGAAAGATGATATAAATGTGGTTCAGTACTTTTGTCACAGCTAAGGTGAGGGAGATGAGGTTTGTTTTTGAATGCAGAAAGCCATATTTATTCACATTAGAACACTTTCTGGAATATCTATGGCAGATACAGAAAACAGTCTAGGAATAAACATAAACAGGGTCATTAAAGAACAGAAAGTAGTCACAAATGACTGGAAGTGGCCAATTTAGTTGCTAAAATAGCCAAGGATTAAGTGGGATTGTGCCTTTTATTTAAATAAACCTTTGCTTCGCCACCTTGCAAAATAGTTCATTCAATACAAAACTGTTGTTCTCACGTCACGCTTCACAATACCTACATACAATAGATACCTGCTTACTACACATGTATACATCACTCCCACGGCACTCCTGGTACACAGAACAAATCTCTGAGTGTGTTTTACTGCGTATAGCAACCATTTGTAAGCAGTACAAATGAATTTTGCTTTTCCTTTTTTCTGTATACATTTTTAATTAATTAATTTTTTAAACATATCTCAGATTAACTTTTCTTTTTTTTCATTCTTTCTTTTTTTATCAATAAAATTAAATAAAAAATAAAAACACTGTCAAAAAGCCTGCAGTATTTCTTTATTATTCATATTGTTATTGCTTTTAATTGGATCTTTTTCTATCTCTTGATGCAAATTTTGAACTGTCTTTCGTGGGATGTGGACTACCATATAGGAAACGCGTGGCTGATTTTTTTTTTTTTACCTAGTCAGTAACAAACATTAAAATAAACAAAATAAAAAAACTGATATGGAAGTTGCAAGCGGCCCTGTGATTGATTATTTGATCGATTATTGTGATTAAAACATGTATGACATTCTGATTGGGACTCTGATCAGAGCCCACAGTTTTCCTGTGATTTTCCTGGACACCGTAGGAAGCAGGAACGACCCTGAGCCCTGTGGCTCATGTTTGTGTGAGGGCAGTCCTGCAGACTGGGCTCGGCCCCAGCTGCAGCTGCAGCATCCAGCCGGTGAGATCAGATCAGCCCGGCGGGCGGCGCATTGCTGCTACCTGGCTGGGATCCTGCACGGCTTCCCACACACGGAGTTTGAGAAGTGCCCTGGACTTCCTGGTACGGGACCATGGACGCTTTCTGCTCCACTTTGCCCTGAGGTTTGTGACCGAGGAGGAGCTGTCGAGCTGAGAGCAAGGTGAGCCTTTGAGGAGTTAGTTTTGCGCTGGTGCGGCGGGAATTAATTTTGCAGCGGTTGGGAAGTTGTCGAGCAGCTCCTGAAAGGCATCTGTCAGTGGACACAGTAGCGATACCGCGGGGCTGAATGACGGCAGCCCGCAAACGGTGGCGTTTGGGAGTGAAGTGGAGCATAGCGCCGGGGCTTTTCTGGACTTCTCCCGGCGCCTGTGTGGGATAATTCGAGTCGTTCTGCGTTTAGAGGGAATGGTTCATTGTGTTTTATTGTGGTAAACTTTGTACTTATTTGTATTCACTGAGGCCTACCTAGCCAAACCCCTCCGGTGTTGAGCTAGCAGAGTAGCAGAAGGCAACTTCCGGTCTCATCCTACAAAATAAAGCTACCGCTGAAAGGGGTGGTTACGCGAGTAAAAGTAGCTGTCGTTGATTATGATTTATTTACATTTACTATATATAGTCATAGAATAACTGTTATCGTTTTGAAGATCTTTCCTGCTTCACACGAGCTCACACGTAAAAAAAGCGTGGAAAACAAGCTTAAAAATCACCATTAGTTTTTGATATGAATCCCCCAAATTCCTTTTAACCGCCATGCTTTGAGCTGTACAGTAATTATTTATAATTTCAGTATTTTCGTGGGGTTTTCAGCACATTGTTTTTTATTCGTATTCGTATCGCTTTAGTTCCGGTTGGAGTTCAGCTGATTGTTGCTACATTACCTCCCGCAACGGAATCAATATAGACTAAGCACCATTCACTGCTTCTAATTGGCTGTCCACGCGTGCTCTCAGGCTTCTAATTGGCCGTGACGGTCTGTCGCTCATTTTGATGACCCCACCCTCCCCTGCGCTCACCGTCAAAGCTGTAAAATCGTTCACTGAATGTGCTTTCCACTGTGTGTGATATCATGGTTTTCATGGGAGAGGAAAGGATAGAAGGGGCCAGTTATGTTGAAGTGAGGTTCGTCAGTTCAGCTAGAAATACGCTAAAAAATCGGAAGTAAAGCGAATGTGTTTTCAAATTAAAAGCGAGAGACTTGCCAGTACAACGGTTAAAAGAGCGTATATTCACACGTAGGGATGCACTGATCACTCTTTGTTATTGAAAGCATTATTTATACTGAAAACCAACTAAATAAGCACTGTGGAAACCATGTGTAACGTCGCAATACAGTTGTACTTCTGTATCTTCTGATTCTGCTGTCTTATCTTAAAAAAAGTTTATTAGGAAATTTCTCAAGGTATTTTTCATTCACTGACAGGTACGTAAACTACATGCAGCGTTACTTTCGCATTACCGAAAGAAAAGAAAACGGTTTTACTTTGAAAACAATAGGAGGAAATGATACCTCTGAATGTTGCACACTTGACAGTGGTGTGCTTTTCTATCCCTTCTGTCCCGCTTCAGGATAATGCGGCTTAACTCGGTTGGGAGCTTTACAATTTCAAAACACAAGGCATTTGTAGTGGTGTGCACAAGTGAAGCTGTGCTGTGCACGGTGTTTACATCGAAAACCTTGGAGGTGTTGTCCAGCTGCATCGCTTGACACAAAGCCCCAAGACTGAAAAAAAGAAACCGAGGCATAAATCAACTAAAGATTTCTTCCTCATTATCACAGTTGTCATCTTCACCTTAAACCTGTGATTAAGCTTGTTTGTCCCCTGCAGAGCTGCATTTCCAGTGCTCAGCGTCTGGCTGCCTTTGAGATGAGCAGCATGTCAGGATGTGTCAGGGTCAGACTATGCGCTTTATCAGCTTTTATTTTGAGCCATTGTCGCCACTGCCCTGCTGCTGAGTTGCTTTTCTGGGATCGGCTCTTTCCCAGCTCTGTCAATCAGAGATAGATGTCAGAAAACTAGAAGCAACATTCCTGGGCATGGCAACTCACACTTTCTACTTCTTCTAGGCTCCTACCATAATGCTTATAAAGTAACAGTATGTACACTGTAGAGTTTCACAAACTTTTAATTTGTCTTGATGTGGTCTGTTTGCTGCACCTCACCTAACAACACTTTTTCATTCTGTTAGCACTTACATGTTTAGGAGATGTTTAATGACCCTCTAAATTGGCTTTTAGTACGAGAAGTCCAGCTATGTGTTTCAGTCTGCATGGGCACAAAAATCAAGCTTGGTTTACTTACTTTTTGTGGATGGGCACACCTTTCCCATTGCCATGGTTTCTTCAGCAGCTGTTCTAATAGATCATCATATAGATATACAGCATATAGATCACCATTTCCATCTAAGAGTTAGACCAAAGAGAAGGAAACTCTGGTCTTGCTTTTTTTGCCATTGGAGGACTGCACAGTGTTTTTGTCTGTTGCTATCATGGTGCTTGATTATAGAGAGTCAATCTCAGTGAGACCTAAGATTTCAGTGAGGACATGAGGCCTCTGATGAGGACTATTTCATAGTGAGTAATCCAAGTCACGCTGCAACATATTAAGCACTAACCCTGTGCTGTGGATGGATTATATCAGACCTCCTTTTGGCTGAAGTTGGTTCTGTTTTCAGTGTTTTCTTCCTGCCGTATGATGAATTTATCTTTGTCCATCTGGGACCCTTAACATAAACTTTACTGAGAATAATTTATATCTTTCTTGTACTAGTCTATTAGCCAGGCAGAAAATCACAACAAGCCAACTAGCCCAGCATCACTTTTTCTTCTTCTTTGCATGTTCCCATTAGTGCTCACCACAGCTGATCATCTGCATCCATCTCACCTAATCCCTACTATCCCTAGCATCCTTCACTACATCCACCCCTCTCTGAAGTCTTCTTCTTTAGCGTCCGTTGTCAGATATATCCACTACCCATCCTCTGCACATGTCCAAACCATCTCAGCCTTGCCTCTCTAAATTTGTCTTCAAACCGCTCGACCTGAGCTGTTCATCCTCATTACTTCCTGTGAAAACCTTAGCATCTTCATCTCGGCCTCCTGTCTTTTTGTCAGCGCCACAGTCTTATCTCCACCCACTCCACCCTGCCTTCACTCTCTTCTTCACCTCTCTTGTGCGCCCAACTTAACTAAAGCCTTCCACATGTTTTCCATCAGAGCAGATTTGAATTTATTCAAGAATACTTCAGACAGGGGTTCATCCCACAGAACCTTGTGAATCCTCTGTTTCGTGGATGATATGCTGGGAGAACAGTCACACTGATCATTTTATTGGAGCTGATTGATGGTGTCTCAGCGTTTGTTTGCTTTTTGGAACCGAGGGAGCGTTCGGACTAGAAAAAAGCAAAAAAGCAAAAAACAAGAACATAAAATAATCTGACCCAAACTGATGCCATACATCATCCGCTTTGGGCCGTAACCTGGTTGGTATTTTGATGCTTTTATTTCCTATTTTCACCTTTTTAAGGTATCAGTTTGGTAATATTGAGTTTTATTGAGCTTCATACCATTCTGCTTATTTAAACATTTTGTTATATGTCTATTGTGTTAAGGAATTTCCCAACTCTGGGAGAATAAAAGTATGTCTTATCTTGTAGCCCGAGCTGGGCAGTGTTATGTGAAGACTTCCCCTCAGAAAACAGATTTTGTGACGCAAAGTAGAGGAATTTTAAGCGAGGAGGTGTTTTTTTAGCTTGAGATACTGGTAACAAGGACTACAAAAGCCTGCAGCTAATTTAACATCACACACGACATGTCGCAGCCTCTGCAGTGAACACATATGGATAAGAAATGGATAAGAATAAACAGTCAAATTCCACAGAATGTGAGTATAGTTTGTCAAGCTAGACGGGGTTGATCTTTAAAGTCTTTAGCTGTAAATCCTAACCCGCCAGCTCACCGACCCTCATAAAACTTTCAGAGCAACCTGAACTCTGAGGGAAGCATCACCTGCCCAGCTGATAAGGTTTCAGTTTCTAGCTCGCAGACTCTTCAGCAGGGTAGAAGTTCATTGCTGCACCAGACGCAAGGTCTGATTAATCTTAACGCTGCCCTGTTGCCTGTAAGCCATTGTCAACACTTGACCTTTTACACAAAACCTCACGCTGGTTTTCTACAGAGCTGCTGCACTGTGTGGCATTTTAGAGACCTTCTGCATACGAGGTACCCTTCTAATCTTAGTTGTCTGTATTTTCCCCTCATTTCTTTCACAATCAGACAACAAAAAGAGCACCAAAACATGTTTTTACTCTCGTTACAGAGTTCTAACTGCTACTGTGTCTACAGCTGCTTTGAAGGGAACCTCTTATGCCCTTTTCCAGCTCCACTTTGTTCTTGTACTCTACTAGAGGAATTTTGCATGATTGCAAAACTACTGGGTGACTGTGGCTCAGGAGGTGCAGCAAGTCGTCTAATAATGGGAGGGTTGGTGGTCTATGCATGTTGAAGTGTCTTGGGTCTACCTCCGGGCCTTCTTCTGGTAGGACATGCCCGAAATGCCTTGCCAAGAAGGTGTCCAGGAAGTATGCTAGCCAGATCCCCAAACCACCTCAGCTGTGGAGGAGCAGTGGCTCTACTCAGAGTCCCTCTTGAATGTCCCAACTCCTAACCCTGTATCTAAGGGACAGCCCAGCCACCCTTTAAAGCACAGGTGTCGAACTCCAGGCCTCGAGTGCCGGTGTTCTGCAGGTTTTAGATGCATCCTTGATCCAAACAGCTGATTTAAATGGCTAAATTACCTCCTCAACATGTCTTGAAGTTCTCCAGAGTTCTGGTAATGAACTAATCATGTGATTCAGGTGTGCTGACCCAGGGTGATATCGAAAACCTGCAGGACACCGGCCCTCGAGGCCTGGAGTTCGACAGCCCTGCTTTAAAGAAAACTCCTTTTCTTTGCTTGTATTCGTGACCTCATTCTTTCAATCACTACCCGAGCTCATGACCATAGGTGAGGGTAGATTGACTGGTAAATAAGCCATCTCTTCACCACAAACATGGTCGATTCTTGCCTCACTCGTGAACAAAATCAGAGATTTGGTGATTATGCTTCATCTTGCAGATATTGTGTTGAGCTAAATGATGACTAAAACAACATCAGCGGCGGTCAACACAACACCTTGTTCTCTGATCTACAGCTTGTTAATACAAGACTTTCCAGAAGAATATCTTTATTCATAGACTCTGCTAGAGAAGAGCATTTGGTTCAGAACTGGTCAAAATATGCTGCTGCAATTAGTTTAGGTTAAGAATTATCCGCTGTTACCTTGCTGACAAATATCCAGGGCAGTTTAGCACCCATATTCTGGAGCAAAGTTTATTATATTTTCCTCAGTCTAACCATAATCTCCATATTGGTCCAAATAAATAAATATGCTGCCAGGGACTGAGTTGGAGGCTGCTGTTGGATGTGTGGCTCAGAGACAGGAAATGGAAAAGCGTGGGGTCAACAAGCACAAATTAGTTCATCTCCTTCTTTTCTACCTCTGTAAGAGCATCTGCAGTGCCTCTTCAGAAACAATTGAAAACATTGTGTGTTTGTGCGTGCGTGTGTGTGTGTGTGTGTGTTTTCCTGTTGAAAGGGCAGTGTATTTACCAGCCTGCGTGGCATCAGGTGGCTCCACAAACTCGAGAAGGTTTTGTCCGACTGAAACTCTGTAACATAGCAGCGGATCCTTTAGCAGGCCTGTGCCTCTCGGCCACATGCAGCACGTCTCTGTGTGTTTGCAGTTTTAAAGCCGACCCTTACCATGTTTCTCCCGCTGTGTGGGTGTGGTTGTGCAAACAGGTAGCCGAGAGAAAAGAGTCGGGCTACATTTGAAGGCTGTATTTAAGTTTCCTCCTTTTATGCTGCTTGAGTATTGCCCTAAGTTTTATGACTTTTTATTGAAGTATTGCATCTCAAATAGTCAGAGTATTGTACAGTAAAACTGAAGGCCAAGGGAAACATGATTATAGTGATGGTTTCATGACAATTATCATTTATGTTTATTGTTAAATGATCCCACAATTAATTCATCTTATTAAACCAATTAATCTCAGGATGTTAAATTTACCACCATTTTTTAAAAACAAATAGCTTTCATATTTTTTCTCTGTTCATCAATTTGTTGATTGTTTTCATTTACTGAGAAATGGATTCAATCTCAGTTTTTACTGACGGTTCAGTAAGCAGATCAATCTCTCTCTCTCTCTCTCTCTCTGTAAAGGTAACACTATGCCAGCGGTCACTTAGATTAGGTTAGCAAAGAGACTGGCAGCAGCTAGCCTGACTCCATCCAAAGGGGACAAGGTCTGCTAAACGGTGCCACTAAACTTCATTAATTATCATATTTATCTCCCTTTTTAATCCCTGCAAAAGCACAGTGTGATGTGTGAAGAGATGTTGTGGTTTCATAGGTGCTGGTAAGTGCCTTTTATTTTCTTTGGAAAGAGCCAGGCTCAGCTTTTAAGCTAACTGGGTGATTTATCCTTTCATTTAACAGGGAGGAAGACAAGTACTGCAAATCTGCCACACTATTAAAACCACCGGAGTAATATTGTGTACCCACCTGGGAATGGACCAGGACCTTAGAGTTTGTAGTGTGATGATTTGAGATGGAGGGTCTTTGGAAGTTGAGCATGCTCAGTTGGACTAGGATCTGGGCTCAATACCTTGAGCTTTGTGTCACGTTCCAGCTGGGAAGTTTTGTGTTGTGGCAAGAGGGGAGGCTGTAGCCATTGGGGAGTGACATTTTTATGAGGGGTGTGCTCAAGATAAATTCAATAACAAAGATCATCACAGATGTAGATCATAGATATGTGTGTGTATGATGTAGCTAGCTCAGGAGTAGGCAACTCCAGGCCTCGAGGGCCGGTGTCTTGCAGGTTTTAGATGTGTCCTTGATCCGACACAGCTGATTCAAATGGCTAAATGACCTCAACATGTCCTGAAGTTCTCCAGAGGCTTGGTAACGAACTAATCATGTGATTCAGGTGTGTTGACCCAGGGTGATATCTAAAACCTGCAGGACACCGGCCCTCAAGGCCTGGAGTTGCCCACCCCTGAGCTAGATCATAAACTGTACAGACGCATTGGTGAGATTCAGATATCTGCTAAAACAATATAGCCCTCCAAAAATGGAACCACAGACTTCTTCAGCTGATTGTCCCTTACAAATCAGCCGTTACAGTGCTGTAAGAGGCACAAACGGCACAAACCCACAAGCACCAGTCAGCTACAACTCACAGGAAATGTCACATAAAAGCCACAACAGTTTGTGTTATTTAGTGGATATTTTAACATGGGGGTCTATGGGGATTGACTTGATTCTGGAGACAGCCTCAAGTGGCCTTTAACTGCAGTTTCACAGCCCCAGAGGATTGCTGCTTGGTGTTTCTTTGCACTTAAAGTTTAAGACGGGCAGTCTTCTTCACTTCACCTGTCACCTGTTTTGATGTCGGCTGATTCACATATCAGCTGAATTTTGATAAGGCTTTCTGAACACAGCAGAGCTGAATTCGACTTACTTGGCACACCAGGCGGCTCACCCACACACAGGTTTCCTACAGTCCCTCACTGCTATTCAGGCCTTGGCAACCGAGCTGCTGCTGCTCGTCTTTATTGGCCACCGATCCCTGCTGGCTCAGCCCGCCGCACTCTCCTTTTGGAGCCCAGCTTCAGAGCAGCAAAACACAACATACCAGCAGATGCTGAGCTGCCCTCTGGCCTGTGTGCATGTGTGTGCGCGTGTGTGTGTGTGTGCGGGGAGAAGAAAACGACATTGGCTAACCTGATGTCCAGCAAACACACCAGTGTTGGCAGTGTGGGATTATGAAGGCCGAGGCGGCTCGTTTTGGACTCCGTTTGCCGCCAGCCGCTTGTTCTCTGCAGTGTTGGTTTGGATTGTTTTCATGTCAGTAGGTTTTTAATTCACTTCAGAGATGCCTAACCACTGTGAGACTGCACAGTTACTCTTTAACACATCATAACGGCAGTTACACATCCTTCACAGCTGCTGGCCTGCTGAGTTTATAACAGAGAACAGAAGAGGTCTTGTTTCTTGGCTGGCATGGTGGTTTGAGTGCTTTTGTGTGCAGTTTTTATTAAATTTGGAAAGTCGGAGCAGTTTAGAATAAAAGTATCTCATTTTCAGCTGTGAGAGTCGAAAAGTCCCGCACTGAACAACTGCACGACTTGTTATTTCAGCTCTGATGAACCCAGCACTGCATGTACTCAGCTCCAGATGGCACACAGACACAGTTAGCAAGTAGCTGTTGGAACCAGTTAAGCATATAAAAAAACATATAAAAGCAAAGTGGAGGGAGGAGGAGGGTGAATATTGGACTTCCTTCTCTCATTTGCTTGCTATCAAGGTGTCTATGCAAACTTTTAAAAGTTTTAAATGGAAGGAGATGTGCTCACATATGCTTTCCTAAAGTAGCACAAAAATAAATGTAGGTTTTATTTGATTGAGTGAGCCTCATACAAAAGACATCTGCATCGGTGATAATTGGGCCTTAAGGCAATGGTTAATTTTATTGTAGGGTAGTGGAATCATATTAGGTTTAAAAATGTCTTTCTTAGTCTGTATTTGAGGGTTTTAATATCCTTGTGTTCACGTCAGGTGCCACACATGTAGTTTAATAACACACATACACATTTTGGTCGTCGCCAGAAACTTACCTGCTCATGCAAATGCTGGCCAGCTAGCTTGAATAGTAAGTTTCCTTCATAATTTATTGTAATATAATATCAGATGCTAATGTTGGCTTAAAACTACATTTTAAAATCTGAGGAGCCGACTTCTTTAACCACCTCCACGTATAAAGCCGTATTCTTAGTGTTTTAACTTGGTGTCCACTTATTTAATAGTCCTGACACTTTCATTAACATTAATTAGTGTGATTAATTAACTACACTGCTGCTACTCTCTTTCTCTGTGTGACCCCTTTAGAGTGTCTTTGGTGCATCCCCACATCGAATGAGACAAAGGCATCCACGTGTCACTGACAGCAGCCGTGCGCTTAAGTATACAGAATTTTAAGGTTTAGCGTAATGTAAAAGGGAAGAGTTCTAAAACAATTCAGCACCCGGCAGAGATGTTATGAAGCTGGCCTGAAAGACTGAAAGCGTTTCTTCTATCAGGCTGTAAACATGTTTGTGTCGGCTGTAAATTTGGTCTTTTAAACATGGCAGTCTTTGGGGATTGACTCACTTTAGGAGCCGGCCTCATGTGGACTTAAGAGGAACTGCAGTTTCTGGCAGTGATTGAATAATCAGTAATTTGCTTCTGGATTAGGTTTAATAATCTGGCAACTAAAGTGGTGGAAACAGCAGCTTCAGTTCCGTTACTGTGTCTCTGTGTGCCAGATTGCCTTTAACCACATTTGCTACATCCTGCTGCTTTGTAATCAGTTTTTAAATGTGTAATCAAATCACTTCAGTTGAGCTCATCGGGGCACAAACATTGCCTAAACAAACCCGACCTTGTGACCTCTGGATGGTGCTTGGTATCACTGAATCAGCCCACAGTCCTCTGTGACCGTGTTTGATTAGCTCCATGCAGTGCAGCTCTGTTTGGTCAGTGCTGATAACTAGCAGAGGTGAACATATGGTGGCTCTAATCCCATGTCAAAGCCTCAGAGCTAAGACTGTCTGCCTGAAACCCTGTGAGATCTCACTTCCTCTCTGGCACTCTTGCAGATTCACCACCCCCCTAAAATGACTGGAGGGTGACATGTTTGTAGTTTAAACTCTTGCTGAAACCTTTAAATGTTGCTGCATTGACGTGCATCAGGTCCTCACATCTATTTTTTCTGAAACATCTGACGTACCAGCAGCATCTGTCACCTGTTTTCCAATGTGTTGGCTGCTTCTGTATTTACTGTGCATCCAGTGTAAGTGGTAGATATTGGGAAATGACATGGTGCACAGTCTGCAGAGTGGTATTTTAATACGGATGGCTGTTTATAATACCTCTGCACTGGTGGAAGGCGTGCCTGGAGGGGTTTTATTGCCAGGCTGAGATGGCGCTAAGGTCACGGGCGCCCCATCTTTGGCGCGAACATCTTTAAATTTGGCCAGGTTTTCACTTGCACTTTACACAAGGGGTTACATAAATAGATTAAATAGTCACAGGACCAGTTGTTATTAATCTCTGGCTTCTTCCACAGCGTGTCTTCGTCCTGTGTCCTTCCCCTCACTCCCGGCCAGTTACGGCAGTTGGCTGCCTCTCCTGTTAAAAGGGAGTTTTTCCTTCCCACTGTTGCTAAGTGCTTGCTCATCGAGATTTGTCTGATTGTTGGGGTGTTCTATCTATTATTCTGGGATCTTTACCTTATAGTATTAAGCAGCTTGAGGTGACGGTTGTTGTGGTTTTGAGTTATATAAATAACATTGTTTCAATTTATTTTCAATTCAAAGTAGTTATGGATAAAAAAACTGGATATGAGCATCCTTCAAAGTGTCTGGCGAACTCAAGTCATTCAAGAAGGGACCAGAGTCAGAACCAGCTGAGGAACTGGAGGACTGGGAGAGGGATTCCTGGAAAGTGCAACCCCAGTGACCTGGTGACCCAGACTGGATACATGGTTATGGATGGGTGGGCGGTCAAATATGAAATCTAGACAGACATGGATGTACACTGTAACTGGTGGATAGTAAACTCGGTGTCTGTGATAACGATGCTTAAGAGCCCGTCTTTACTATGAATGCATCTGCAGGGTTTGCTGCTGTGCTGCTTAATTGCAGATCCCTCTGCTGCTGAACTGTTCTGCTGACCTGTGCTGCTTTTCTCGAGGATATTGGATCCTCCACGTCTGCAGCACTTCTGCTCACACCAACATTTTAAACCAGGGGAGGGGGACTTCATTTCTCCATCATCTGCACACCCCCCCTCCTTTCCTGCCTGATACTCCCTCCACTGCCTGCAGGCATCTGCAGAGTGATCAAATTACCCGTTATTACCGCGTGGTGCCATCACATTACTGTTATTTAGCCCAGTGACCGGCCTGGACTGATCGACACTCTCACACACATGTACACAAAACCAAAGCCGTTAACTAACCCACACCGGTGAAAATGTTAACGACCAGCTCCCACACCTAAAATCAATCGCATATGTGTATATTGGATTGATTGAAGGCAGAATATGTCAGTTTGTTTATATTATATTTATATTCGTTTTATTTCTTTAGCAGTTGGAGCCCCTTTAAAGTTACTGTTTTGATTATGAAATCCTAAGACAAAGATAATCAGTGTTTCAAATCCTAAACACAAACATTTGTTGCTGGGAAGACTGTAAACCCCACTTTGATGAAGGTGCTGTGTTTTTTGGCTACATTAGGGTAGCAAATGGGGAGACATTCGGAGGAAACTCCAAAGGAGGTCTAGGGTCTCAGTAAAGATGGGGAAAGGGACCTGCAAATTGAATGAAGAGAGTTCCGGTGGTTCAGATGTTTAACAACGTCTCCTAGGCGCCTCCAGGGTGTCTTGTTTCAGGCACCTCTAACTGGGAGGAGATCCCAGGCAGACCCAGGATATGATGAAGGTTTTATGTCAAGCCACTTGGCTTGGGAATGCCTCACTGTGTCGCCCTAGTAGAGCCGAAATAGGTGGCCACGGAGAGGGAGGTGTGGGCATCTCTGCTTACTCTGCTGTCCCTCCTGCTTGGACCTGGATATTAACTAGTTAAGTCTTATATTTTAAAAACAAATGGTTGTGTCCTGGCCAAATATTTGTGCCGTGGTACAATCCGATAGTTATTTTTGTTACTTTTATCACCAGGAAAAACACCTGTTAGCCCACAGTAACTGTTATCCTCACTTTACCTGCTTTGCTGTGTGTAAAGAAGCTGCCTGAGCTCTTCCTGTCCAACACAGAGAGCGGAAGGCAGGACAGGAGGGAGCATGACCAGGAAAATAACAACAGATCAGTTCAAAGAAAAATCCCAACACTTCCAAACCACAGATATGGATATAAATTGAGGGTGTAGCTCGTGTACAGGCCACTGTTGGGTTTAGACTCTTTATTTCGAAGCCTTTTTGTGGTCATATTTGCAGTTTTCTTCTTGGTAAATTCTCAAATGTAATATTACTCCCGACTGATGTTTTTGTCTTTTCCTCCCCCTTCAGGTCATGAGTGCCTTTAAGAAAGACCCAGCTGAGAATAGCCTCACCTGTTCAAAGCCACGCCCTACTTGGGCCTCGCCCTGCCCCCCACCGCTGGACTCCCACCATGAGTAAGTTCCAGCCAGTTGTTTATTATCGACTGGCTGCTTGTTTGCTCACCCTTTCACTTTCGCTGCTGTGTTATTATTTTATTTATTTATTTTACTTTTCTAATGCTGGATTGGTGGCTTTAGAGTTTGACATCATGAACACCAGTTAGAGACAATCAAGTGGGAGAATCTACAGGCCTTCATGGTCAGGATAGTTTTCATATGAAGATGCGATGTGTCGGACTTTTTCTATCCGTGATGCTAGAAGCACAGAGGAGCAAGTGCTGCAACCTTAGCCACCTCATTCCTCATCGGTCACTCTGCAAAGCATGATGGGAGGGCGACTGGAGAGGGATGGGGACTCAGTCAACTCAATGCACAGTGTGTGCGCGTGCATGCGTGCGTGTGCGCTGTTCTGCTGTGCGGTCATGTGACTGCAATGGCTCGGCCCCACATGTCAGCTCAGTGTGAGTCATCCAGCGAGTACAGGATTTTCTGTTAATGTGTTCCTACCTGTACGCACGCACACACGTGCTCCTACGGTGCACCGTATATACACAGCTGATCACTGTCACACAGAATGTAGTTTGTCTTCTGCTGGACATACGTGATGCATGATACAGATGAAAGACAAATAGACTCCCGAGTAGAGACTTTGAGAGACAAAAGATGGCAATTGACCCGCTTTATCTCCCATTTTGGTAGTCGAATTGAAGCGCTTTTGTGTATCGATACAGGGACGTCAAATATTGATATTTTAATAAATACTCTTATAATACAACGTTAAAGACGACTTCTCTTCTGCACCACTATCCTGAGATAATGTCCAAGCGAACTTGGATCAGATCAACTCAGCTGAAAAACTACAATGACTAATGACACAGTTAATTGCAGTGTTGTCTGAAACAGATTGCATGTAATTGCTAATTTGACTACATTTAGTAAGACGGCAACATTTATGGCAGGTTTTAGTGGCAGTATTGGTGACAATATAATTTTGCAGCATAAAAATAACTAATGAGATGATTTTATCTTATTGGCTAAAAACAGATATTGAAAATCTATCTAGATACCACCTGTTGTTCAGATGTTGTGTTTGTCAGGGGCAACCAATAAGAAGAAACCTTAAATGAAGGGAAGGGGAGCTAAAACAGCTTGTTTCATACAGAGTGTCTGTACTGAAGCCCAGTATGAGATAAATGAGGATTACTTTGAACTGTGGATCATGCAAAGCTACTCTGGTAGAGATGCTGTTGATTTGGGAAGAATGGACATTTATTAAAAGGATTTTGGTGCTTTGGAAACGCTTATCATAACAGTTTGCAGCATGAATATGATAGCAGATGTCTACAGTGGTTTACTCAAGTTCATTTAACGGAGCTACAGCTGCTTCAAAGGGTCACTGCTGAATCTTATCTTGATTTACCGCCTGCAGCTAAATGTGTGAGATGTTAAGAAAGGAATGGTTTATTTATTCACTCCAGCAACAATAGATTTATTTGCTCTTTGATATCAGGTCACTGCATTTACAGCGCTGCCCTCTCCGACCTTTTCTTCTTTGCCGTTTAGCTCACATTACAGATAGGGGATTGAACGGGAGCCAGCAGCATCTGCTGCTGCCAGCAGTCTCTCTGCACTCTCCAGCGTTTCTCCACGCAGAGCCACAAGGCCGAATATTTGTGTACCAGCAAGCTGGGAGTGGGTTACCAGGGCAACCCAGCACATGTGAGGCATGTACTGGAAGCCGATTGGATTAGACAGACACTTCTGAAGGGGGGGTGCTAAGAGATTTAACCTGATTACTGATTTTTTTTTTTTTTCCTTTGCACACACACTCAAAGAGGTGGCGTGTGTGTCAGGAGTGTTTGGATGGCTGATGTGATTTATTGTGAGTGATGTGAATAAAGGGAGTCTTGACTGATGAGCTAAGTCTTGTGCGGTGGAAAAGGTAACCGGCACCTTGGAGGTTTACGCGACTTTGTGTGTGTGTTGTTTTTTTGTTTTTTTTAATTGATGTGTGTTAGTGTGTAATGCAAAGGTTATGGGAACAATACATTTTAATGTTGTAATATGTTGTCATCTAAGAGAATTGATGCAGATCTGAAAAGAACTCGTGCCACTTGGGCCAAGGTTAAATTGTATATAACTCAGATTCAGGTTTGCATGCATCATAGCAGACTAAACCTTATTGATATAGACAGCTGATGTCAAAAATTCAGCATTCACCTCACTAATGTTTACAAAAATAACTAGAAACTAGTGAAAAAAATGCCGATTACCCACATAAATCACCATAATTGTGGATGCTTTTTTGGGAATTTGTTATACCATTTCCTGGGGGGCAGATAAAATGTGCACGTCTACCCTGACTGCACAAGGAGATTATTTCTGATTGGATCACTTCCCAACTTGTCCCTCCTTTCTACACAAATGAATTAGTTCTAATTGGATGTCGTCTCTCTTGTCTTTCATGTCATTTTTATTCATTGACCAAAGTGTCGATAGATTTCATCATAGTTTTTGTCCCTGTGCATTCGTTTTTATTTAGTTATCATCCTATACACAGAATTTAACCTAATTTCAACCATTCACCAATTGAAATTCAAGCATTTTCTATTGAATAGAGGTCTCTAACATGTCTAGTACACAACTGTTAAGGCTAAAAACTACCACATCTTCAAAAACACAGCATTTGATCAACATTTTATTTAGCTGTGAAATGGCTGAGATCAGAGACATCAACTCCAGATACAGAGATGACATGGATATCTAGTTTTATAAAATCTAAAACATGTTTATGTCGTTAATATTTGTATATCTAGATGTAATCTGTGCTAGTGTCATGTTGCGTGTTGCATGGGGAGCTTATCTGCACGAGTCTCTAATAACTTCATCATCCAGTCCTCTGCATCATTGTCTTTCTGTCTTGCAGATTTTTCTAGACCCTTCTTTGACTTCACTTTTTAAAAAAAACATATTTTCAACAGCCTTTCAGGAACTTTTTGCTTTTTTTGGGGGGTTATTGTAAATGTGGACTTTTTGTTTGGATTTGGCATAAAACCTCCCAAAAACTCAAGTTTAACCAAGAGCCAACCTGAATATACGAAACCACCGGCCTGTTGCAGCCTTAAAACAGTATCAGTGTTAAATAAACAATTTAAAAAGGTTGTTTAAAAAAAGTTAATATCTAACCTTTGTGATGGGATCTCGCTCAAAGGCAGAAAACACAGCAGATGAACAAAGTTGGTGTTTTTTTGTTGTCTTAATGGGGCCCGAATGAGCAGCCGGCGCGCTGGGAGAAAGTCTTTTATGTGTTTTCATTATTCATCTCAACCTTTGATAGAGTCACTCTCTCGCCTGGAGGTGGTTGGTGATGTTGATATCCTGGGCTAATTACCTTAATTACCCCCCTATAACACACAGAGCCACCGGCCTTGGCAGGGCGGGGTTAGCGTCCTCTAACAAGTCTCTTCCTCAACCAGGAAGGCTGACTCACTCCAGATGGAAGAAAGGGGGACACGATAGCAAGGATCATCTTTCAACTGCTATAAATGGATTAGACGCTGGATGAGGCTAGGGCTGCCACGATTAGTCGACTAGTCACGATTACGTTGACTATCAAAATCGTCGACGACTAATTTAATAGTCGACGCGTCGTTTGAAGCTTTGTAAGATCCCAAAAGACGCAGGAATAAGTAGTAGGATTTAAGAGTGTAATAACGGACTGAAACAGAAAAAGGCAGCACTGCATGTACAAGGATGCCAGCTGCCGTTAAACCCCGAAGAAGAAGAAGCTCTGTCCCAGAATTCATAGCACAGCCCAGCTCAGTTTCCAACAATGGCGGCAGCTAGTTAGTTTTAATATTACTCTTATTATTCTTTCTGGGTCACAAAATAAACGTTTAACATATTTTCAGACGAGAAAGTAGCTGTGTAAACTTGAAATATCGGCTCAGTTTATCAAGACACCACATATTTTCAAAAGCGCTCCGACGTTTTCGGAGACGTCTGTTACCCACCAGCTCGATAGCGAGCCGGGGGCAAGGCTCACTAGAGCCGGTGAGAACACCGGACTCCCAGCAAATCGTTTTCAAACCCACCGCTGTCTTTCGCTACTCAGGTTAAACATATATAAGTCACTTAGATAACTTAAAAATGTTATTGTTTGGCTTTTTTTTAGTATTTTATTTGTTCCTGAGTAAATCGGTTTGGCTGAGATTAAAGTTATAGTTTTTACACAGCTGAATAAACTTCAAGCAGACAACTGATTATCAGAAGTGTGAGATGCTCGAGAATATATTCCGGTGTCCTGTTATATTTTAGATAGCAAGGAGTTTATTAAACGTCACCGAAACAACCTGCAAATTTCATTAAAATTTAATAAACTATCATCTTGTCTTTATTTTTAGTTAGCACATAACTTAAACACTTAAAGCTGTAAGATAATGATAGTTATATAAGAGCAGATGCATGCTGGTGCAATAAGCTGTGTTTTATGTCCAATGGATGATGATCTGATTAGTCGACTAATCGCAAAAATAATCGGTGACTAGTCGACTGTCAAAATAATCATTTGTGGCAGCCCTAGATGCAGCATCACTGCGGGTGCTGCCTTGTCAGGGTTCTCACAGGAGGCCGGTGGGAGGTTAACTAAGGACCACTGGGTACCCTGGACAGGGTTCAAGCTGTTCACCAAAGGGTCAAAGGAAGTTTTTGTGGTTGTTCATTTTAGATTTTTAGACTATTATCTACGGAAATATAATTGAGTTTGTGTTTCGCAGGTGTGAGAGGGATCTGAATCACCAAGTGGAACCGAAAGCGATATTTTTAAGAAAGGAAAAAAAAAAGACCAGGGTCTTGAAATGTCACCACAGGTTGAGCTTTATTTACTCGTGGTCTCTGTGTGTTCATTGTTACACAACACATTTCATTTTGTACCTTTATTAGATTTCTGTGGTCATCTGCTCTGTATAGCACATGTCTTCAGAGCCGGTGTGATGCAACAAATAATACAATCTGTGAACAGAAGAAGCTGTTTGGCGATATAGCACAGAGTCATTATATCTGGAAATAATACACTGCAGCTCTGTCTGTAGCACAATAACTTCCAGCCCTTCCCTGCAGACCAGTAGGAAATGGATTCCCAGCAGAGTGATAACAGTGGAAGGAGAGGAGATTGATGACAAATGAGGAACAGACTCACAAGCTGTGCGATGTTTTATTGCTGTTGTATAAACAGCACAGTTAGTTAAAGGAGGATAATGGCTGTACAGGAGTTTCTATCAGCAGCAACAGTTTGGTGTGTCTACATAAAAACACTTAATAAGCTCCTATTTGTTCTGTTTTGTTAAAGCTTTACTTGTGATTGAATGTATAGCAGGTTGGCTGTTTTATCATAATCTGAATATCCATTAGAGTTATTGAAATGCTTTGCTGTGAAATATTTACAGAGCTCTCATTAAGAAATCTGCAACTAACTGCATGGATGTCAGTAATATTAATGTATGATATGGCTTGTTTTTGTGGTTCTTTTTTAGAAAGATAGATCTTAATTTCTGAATTAGGAGCTGTAGCTGGGAGATAATGCAGTGAAAGTAAATGTGATTCTTAAGGAAACATCTCATTTATCTGTCATGCATCTCTGCTCCTGTTCATTTTAAACACTTGTGGAAACAGCAGTTGTTTTTTTTGGAGAGGTGAAATTTTCCTTTCAGCACCACATGTTTTGCTAATTCCTGATATATCACATGACCTTATGCTTTCAAGTGTGGTGGTTTCACAAACAGACCAGCAGCCACCCAAGATGATCATCGCAGTGGCTACTGGTCTGTTTGTGAATATGCTAACTCTCCCAAACTCCAAAAGAAGCATTTAGATGTAATGCAAGTCTGACTTTCTAACATATGACCGCACATGCGGGATGAGAGTTTGAGGGCAGACATGGACCGTTAACTCCAATCTGTTCACCTGTCCTTCGCCCACACACAGACATGTACCTTCATCTCTCCCTGTCGGGAGAAGCCTGATGTCATCGCGTGGCGTGCTGGGCCCACAGTGTGTCTGGGCGTGGCGCAGGATAATTATCTTCTTCGTCAAAGCCTCATCTGGTCTCCATCTGCTGGACTCGGAAAGCTTAACCACAGAGCACACAGGGAAACAGTGTTTACACTCACTGCCCTGCTAGACCTGCAGCTTCTATTAAAACTCAAGTCGGTTTGCAGGTTTTTTTTCCAGCTTTACCCCAACAGTATCACATGTTAACACCTGGCTGCAGCTCCACAAATATACAGCCTTTCTATAGATAGCATCAGTGAAGTTCTGTTGGAAATATTTGTCTGAGCACCCACATGTTGGGTATAGCTCTTGAGGGAAGGGAGAGTGTTATTAACTCCACCATAATTTCCAAGCCTGGGAACTTCGTGAACATAAGCGTGCAGTCCCCACTATGATGCTAATCATGTCGGGTACGTGTCAGCTAATAGCGCTCGTGTCTCCCCGCTGTGCTTGTCATTCTTAGCTTGACACATTCAGATCCAAATAGCTCTTAGCGGGCGTTCAGAGGCGGAATAGAACTGTGTCAAAGCACTGCTTTAAACGAGGCGTGTTAGTTACTGTACTTTGAGATTAGGACCGTCATGTTGAGATGCCGTGAATGGCAGTGAAGTTCAGAACCTGTGCTGAACACTGCAAAGATTATGATCATAACCAAAGCCAAACAATGAGGAACTGAGTTTACAAAAAAAAAAAGCAGACAAATGAAGCCGAGGCTAAAAACCAGAGGCTGATGAGACACCTAGACTCCCATTTTAAATTCTGAACTATACAATAAAATACAGATGCTTATAGCCTGGAACAAAAAGCTTGTGTCTCTGATGAGCCACTTATGATGCAAGTTAAATCCCTGTTTTATGTTTATGGTATGTCTGTTAGTAATTAGTATCCTTGTCGTAACTGATCAGTTAGGGCTTTATCTTTTCCTCCATTTATGGTGATGACAGCCATCGATGCTAAAATCAAGGCTTTAAAACAGGGCGTCATGAATAAATGGCTATGTGAAGCTGTGATATACAGTTTATAATGGTACAACAAGCAGTGAGCCAGGCTGACCACAGTGGTCTCATTAAAAGCTAAAGCTAAATCAGACGGTTTGTACTTTGGGTATTTGGCTTATATGCAGAGTTATTATAGTTTTGATTGCAAAATCTTTATTTCACATCTAGTTTTAGTTAGTTTAGCTTAGTTCGCTATAATAAACCATCTTATTTGCTAGTTTATTATAGTAGTTGTAGTTGTAGTATAGTTAGGTTGCAGCCAGCAGCTTGTTAGTTTAGCGTAACGTTTCAAAGACTAGAACCTGAGAATTTATTCCAGTCGCTCTGACAAAATTACAAACAAAAAACGGGGTTTCTCACTGACTGTGGTTTAGTTAAGTACTTAAAAGATCTGAAGGATTTCTAAAGCAGCAGAGCTGTTATTGCTGCAGGCTGTTTCTTAACGTCTGAGCTATTGCACAAATCGAAGTTTTGTCCGGTCCTATGTTCCCTTTTTTTTCCTTTTCTTTTGCTTGGTTTGTGTTGGTTTAGCTGATGACACCACATCCCTGAAAACACTCGGAGGCAGCATTTGTTCTTGTGTTCATTGTGTTTTTCCCGTTAAGCTCTTAAGCCCTGAAGTGATGATGACACGTCTCCTGGTGTGAAATGTGTCCTCTTACTTTACAGCAGCTCCAGATAGTTGAAGCGTCTGTGCCCAAAGAATGACTCGAAGCTAATTATTGGCGAGATTGGAATTTGTTTGCGTTGGAAAAGCACCTTAGAAAACAGGGCCGTTTCGGTTTATTGTTGTTACGCAGGTCGGGTAGGTTTATTAGCCCGCTGTACTTCCTCTACTTCAAGGACCTGTTGCCTCAAGCATGCTGTGCATTTGAACTTGTACAGAGTCTAGGGATTAGGATTAGTCCAGATTTTATAACGGATGACATACTGTTTTCATTAATGCTGCTGTGGCACATCTAAGGGCTCCCACAGAAAGGAAGTGAGGCATGCGCCCCTAGCGTGGCATTAACGCTGCAGATGTGATGAATTTTCTCTGCAGCAGCAAAATGATCATCAAATCTGTGATGTTTACTCCCCAAATGCTACTTGTTGTTGTTTTTGCACAGACTCTTCTGTTTCTGTTCTTTTCTCTCTTCTTTTTTTTTTTTTAAACCTGCAGTTAAATTTGTTTTGCTGTCTGCTTTATCGGCTTAACACAGAGATTCAACCAAAGCAGAAGCTGGGAAAATGAAAGCCATTCACTTCAGAGCAGAAACCAGCAAATAGGAATTGATTATTTGTCTTCACAGCGTTGCTTCCCATTCTTATGTGTTGTGATAGCAGCAACCAAAACAGTTGCAATTTGAACAAATTTGTACTTTGAAGGACTTTGTTCATTATTTATAGCTCATTATTTTTGTTCTGTTCAGTTCAGTACACCTTGCTAGTATCAGATTTGACCTTATTTTGCCTTCACAGCTAATTTAAGTCTTCATAGCATAAATTTAACAAACATTCCTCATAGATTTTGGTCAATCTGCATCCCAAATGTGCTCTACTGGACTGAGGTTTGTGACTGTGGAGGCTATTTGAGTCCAGTGAACTCATTGCCATGTTTAATAAACCAGCTGGAGATGATCTGAGCTTTGCAACATTCTGCATTATTTTGCTAGAAGCAGCAATCCAAAGATGAACACTGTAGTTATAAACAAATTGACTTGGTCAGTAACAATACTGAGCGATGCTCAGGTGGTGCCACCAACATTGGTACAACAATTCTAAATGCGTATTCTATGTCATCCTTGTCACTATCAAGTTTTTTACCATATAACCACTTTCTTAAAAAATTTTATTGATGGTACTTGGGACGACGCAGAGTCATCACAATCACTTCCCTAGATAATCAAAGATCAATCAGTTTTAGGAAGTTGTGTAGTTTTCCTTTTAGGACCTCAGGAGAGATTCATGTTGTTCTGGTGTTTGAATCCATTTTGCCCTTGTGTTTGATGTAGTCTCTAAGTTTCAAGTCATACTACAATATTTTGGAAAGTATTTCAAGTCTGCGTTTGAAGACCTGGGAAACTTTTGGTGTGTGAGTCACCAGTCTAGATTCATTACAGGACTAAGATTCCTGAAATATTTTGGATTCACTTGTAAATTTAGCCGGGGTGTAATTTCAGCAAATACAGGGGTGAAGGTGGAAAAGTAATCTTCCCCCAATCCTCCTCCTCTTTTCTCTCTCCTTTCCACCACTGCACATGGTCTGCTGCCATGTTTTATTTTACGTCTTGCCCGTGTGTCCTCTATGACAGTCAGTGGCCAGCCGCTCTCTCTGTCTTTTCCTGCAGTGGTGAAAGATGCTCGGCTGCCGTGTTTGTGGTCACAGAGTTTGTGTGTGTGTGTGTGTGTTGGGGTTGGTTGGTGGTGGTGGTGGTGGGGGGTTGTTACAGGAAGGAAGCTTTGCTGGAATATGATTACATCTTCCAGTAAACAAGGCAGCAGGAGGAAATGGATCCAAAGACCCTATCCTCAGGGCATCACGGTGCAGATACTAAAGCTGGAGAGAGAGATTTAATGGGTAATATAAAGTTACCGAGCGAGCACATGTGCCCTGGTACATGGCTTTGAAAATCAGACCTGACCAGTTATTGCTTTCTTTATAGCCAAATCTTTTCTTACCAAGATGCTGACTCCATTGGTAGGTGCAAGCTCTCACAGCTCCACAGAATTTGGCTTCTTTTTCCTTTCATTCTTTTTTTTTTTTTTTTTTTTTTTGTTTTTTACATCTTATTGTTTCTTTATATACACGGGGATTGAAGGTTCATCCAGTTACCTGTTAAGTAGTCTTTGAAAGTGCCTGTGGTTTTTAAACCTGGTATGTTAGGTAAACACTGTCTACAGCGCTTCTACATATTATTGATTATTATTACATCAGTCTCCTCGCCGCACCTTGCTGTGATGTCTGGCTTTTTTCAGATTAATGATAATGAATGAATGATAAAAAATCTGTGTGCATTAAAGTAAACCTGTTGATTGTAGCAGCTTCTGTGATTCAGTGTTAAAAATAATCCTTCTTTCACAGCTCATCCTCTGACTGACACAAGCCATTTTTAGCTCAAGAGAACTTTGTTCTGATTGGCTGCCCCTCAGAAACAGAAGGTTTTGACAGCAGTTGGGCAGGGCTTGTACGCTCACAGAGATTACTTGTACATGTCCTGACCTCACAGCATTACTGGCCCTGTTCCAGCATTGTAGCGGTATGTTTACCATGGGAAATAAGGAAAAGCGTAATAGGTGCCCTGCTTTCACATATAAAATGCAAGTTTCCTTCATGGACAATGACATGAACTCCATAACTTCCTGAAACCCACTCGGCTTCCTGAAAATCAGTCTGTCAGAAATAATTAAATGATCCTGTTGTAGTTGGTATGAACTTACAGAATCATTCCAGCTTTCTTAAATGTATGTATGTGTACAGTTCAGGGCTGCAGAGGGAAACATGTTCTCTGTAACAACTGCCTTTATTTCCCATGATGCCTTTTGTGGAATGAGTAGTCACTCTGTCATCCACTGGAGCAGCCCTTAGCCTTTTTATTAGTTTTTATTTAATTAATCTACGTATTGAGCCTCCACAGAGGTGCAACTGCCTCTATGAGATATATATATATATATATATATATATATATAAAATTAAAATAAACATATATTTATTTGCTTTATTTTTATGGACAAATAGAATATAGGGCAATGAGAACCTGGCAGTAGGAAATAAGAAAAGGGTTAACGTGCCAAGTTTGTCAGCCCAACAGTTAAAAGTCCAAATATTGAATTGACTGACATGGAGAACTGACAAAAGAATATTTTATATCCTGGAAACTTTGATAAAAAAGATGCACTAAAATAGTTTCAATTTTTCTTGGACACTTAGATTTATTGGTTTAATTCTATTCCTTTATATCTGGAGAAAGATGGAGCAAACGCCTGACTTTTATGCAGCAGTTGGATGGTGACTTGTTGTTGCTGAAATTGTTGATGGGTTTAATTTCCTGCTTATGTAAACATGAGATCCCTGATGAGGGACAGCCTCTCGGTGCTGCTGTGGTTGTGATTGTATTTTTCCACAATCTTGTTTCAGCTGTTAAGACGCTTCTTCAGTCTGTGTATTTTTATCCCGGTTGATACAGTGATGGTTACTTCAGTTTATTATTTATTATTATTTGTTTTATTGTTTATTTTGTCAGGAAACCTGCATAAAATTATAAATATAAAAAAAGGAAAAATAACTAGCTGATAGCTAATTTCCATCTGGAGCCTCTGGGCAGGTAATCATACTATTGAACAAGCTATAAAATACAAATACATGTCTGAAATAATAGATACAAGTTGTGAAATACAATCAAATGTGCAGAGAAAACCTAAAAACCCTCCAGGCACACGAAGCACACTGTGAAACCTGTGTAAATGGCCAGGTGATCCCATCAAACTATGAAGCTAATTAAAAGGAAAGGGTCAAATAAATGCTGGATTTGATTAATGTGGACATAAATAACACAAACAGTCACCTCAGGGTGCTTTACATTAAAAGACCCTACACTATTTGAGCAAGCACTTGGTGACGGTGGGAAGGAAAAACTATTTTAACAGGAAGAACGAGGCTTAGGGAGGGGCAGCCATCTGCCACAACCTGTTGGGGGGGGTCATAGGTGGAAGAGGCGCTGATAAGCACAGGAAACCTGGAACCAAAGTAACTGAAAGCTATCCAAGCCAATGGGAGATCCTTCGAAGTTAAAGAGAGCGGGAAGGAAAGAAACACAATTTCAAGCAGAGATTTCCCTTGAGATGAACCTGTTTCATACCTTTGTCATCGCTCCTTTAATCCTTCATTCTACAAAATGAAATGCTTACAACGCTTTTGAATGCTGAAGCTTTTATTTGTCTCACACTGGGTTGGCCTATAAAACATCAGATGTAGTCAGGAGACAAATGGATAAAATGGACTTGTTATAGACAAGTCGTCCTGCAGCAGAGGTTATAAGACCGAGTCAGGTTGTCTTGGTTGAAGCATATTTTGTGTGCTGGGCAGTCAGTTTGGGGGTGGGTGTTTAAAAAGCCCCGAGGCAGTCATAACTAGCCTCTCAGAGCTGCCAAATTAGCACTTGCAGTTGGTTATTTCATTGCTGCTTGGCAATTTTTCCCCCCGTACTGTTGCACTTTTATCAAGTTTTCCAGCAGCATTATTTAGCTCAAAGCAGGTCTGAAAACAGTTGGTGTTGATTATATTTGGTTTTTTTTTCCTGATGGGGGACAAAAAACAGTTGACTACATTTTTGATCATACCCTCGAGACAGCCATAACTTAGGGAAGCTGCACACAGAGTAATTGACATTATCAGTGCATAAAATATGAAGATTTGACTTTCATATCAGGATGCAGAGACCTGTGGCTCATTGCACGTTCAGTTGCTGGCAGCTATTTCTTAAAAATTCATCTAGCTGATTGATTTAAACCGCTGAACTGGTTCACCCGATGAATAGCATTAGACCAACTGACTGCTAACTGAAGAAAAGAAGCTGCCATGTGCTGTCTGCAGCAGGCAGTCATTTTAATGGAAAACACAACGTTGTTTTTTTAAATAAATAATGTATATTTTAAACAAGATAATTGGACCATAAGAATTTAAGATCAACTGACACAAATTGCCTCCCTCTTTTTCGTTGGCTTTCTCCTTCACAAACACACTCAAATGATGTTGCTTTGCCACAGTCTCCTCATGGCTTCACTGTATTTAGTTGCCATGGTGAGCCGAGCAGCTCTACTGTTTTTCATCGACGGCGCTCAGAAAGTTTGAGGCATCAATACTTAATGTCTGGACATCAGACAAATGGGAGCTGGTACAACAAAGAAACCCTTGCTGTGCTTAAGAGTGTGGCTTTTATGATGTTTCTGCTCTTTGGGAACGTAGTGTGAATTCACCCACATTTCCCTCCACTTTGTTGTTGTCCTCATCCAGTCGTATTTAATAACAACTGATGTTCTCGTGCTATGAAACTGTGGCGCAGTTAAAGTTGGTATTGTACTCACGTCGTGTAAAAACTCTAGACGTGCGTTGCATCAGGCTCACTGAAAGCAGGAAAAAATAAACTACAAGGTTGATTTGGATTAAACCTTTTAAAATGGCGCATCAGCAAAGAGAGAGCACAATGAGATCATATGTCTGTGAAGGTTCTCAGTCATCCAGGTCATCGTAGTCAAAGGAGCTCTTTGGGGGGGTGTCACAATCAGCCAAGGTTTCAGATGAACCCACTGTGAGACCTAATAACTCAAATGTGTTAAATGTAAGAAGTAGGAATAAAAGTAAAAAAACTATGCTCAAGTAAGGTACAGATACCTGAAAAATCTACTTAAGTACAGTAACAAAGTATTTGTACTTCGTTACTTATCACCTCTGATTAGTATTGTAACAACATCTCTAACGACACAGCCATGAGTCATGTTAGTTACAGCTGTTATTTGTCTGTCAGTGTTAGACAGACAAATAATGTCGTGCTCCTTCCTGCATGCATTTACATGGTGTTTTGTAAACTAGACTTGGCTGACCACATTCACACAGTTTATCTAGAAGTAGGTGAAGCAGAGGTAAAGCCAAGCTTTGATGTATTTTAAGTGAGTCCGAAAGTAAGCTTTTACTTTGTAAATATCAAAGCAGGAGTATGCAGGTGAAGGAATAACGACAAAAAACCTGAATTTGAATTTAGACAGCAGCTCCCCTTTTGGTTTTTAAGCCATCAGACATTTTAAGAGCTTCGTGCACCTAAAAAAATGAAGTTATGGTCTCATTTGCTTGCTTTAAGTGTTACTGAATACAATAACGTGTTTATTTTGTAAATTGTGCTAATTTGAGTAAAAAAGGTAAGGAAGGTAAAGCAGTGTAAGCTTTGCTATGGATTTCAGTTAGTCATGTGCTCCTCGCTGATCACAATCTCTCTTCTTCTTTTTTTTTTTTTTTTAAGTCAAATGCACAACTATTACAAATGAGCACACAAGCATGGTGACTTAACAATTCGTAACATATCTTATCAGCTCTTAAGAAGCCACATTTGCAGCCTCTCGCAGTCACAGTGAGCAATTATCTTACAGTAAACCCGGGAAAGGCCACAGCACTCCTTTCTGAATCCCACAGTCACTGACAAACATCTCCCCACCCGTCAGCCCGTGATAAACGACGCACAGCCTATCGACCAGTGTCAAGTAGGATACACCTGATCGACTGCGTGATGTATGAATGTGTTCGTGTGAGAGTGAGAGAAGAGAAGAAGGGAGTGAGCGTGAAGCATTGTGGGTAATATTTGTAGACTCCCACATTGGTGAGGCGGTCACCGCGAATGTCTGACTGTACATACATCAAACATCAGCTCAATCTTCCTTACCCAGCATTCTCTGCTCCTGCCTTAATGACTCTTTGTTGATCTGTGTGTAGCTTTGTCTGCTTAAACAGCACACAAACACGCTAATGCTCGCAAACACGTCACAGCTGATCAATGGGAGGCTGGGTCATGCTGCCCTGGGAGAGTTTAGCTCTCAGGGAGGTCTGGACCTTAATGTGTACTTACATCAGAGTTGTACTGATTTATCGGCTTTCTGATATACTCGCCTTTGGTTAAGACTATATTTGGAGTTTTCCTGCTTGAACTTCTAGAACACGAACTTCTTAATTTTGTCGGCTTTATCTTGCCAGTCAAAGCCTGAAAAAATCTTTGAGTTTACTGTGTGCACCAAAGTACACTTACTGTGCTTGCGGTTTATTTGCTCTACAGTCTAAACCCAAACATAGTGTAGCGTAGTAGAGAAATACTGCTGTTATTCTGTTTACCCCGATGTATTGCACATCTTTATGTCCATGTTTATCCCCACAGCACCAATGCTGTAGGGTGATAAATGGTCTAGGATTGTTCAACAAGAAGGGCTCAAAGACAGATTCAGGATATTCAAATAAACTGCCTTAACTTGACTTTGAACAAGATGGAGCAAATGTGATTTCATGTCCTCCCTCACACACATTTTCTGGATATTTCATGCTTTTATGGGTATTATAAGAAAAATGTTGAGGTTGGATTGCAGTCGGTTACACTTGGAGATGAGTAAGTTCAAGGAAAATTGCAGTTTGGGGAATGAAAAGCAACATGTCCCTGAGCAGGCTCTTAACTAGAGACGACTAGCCTTAAACTACTTGGGTGCCCCAAGTCAAATTAATTTTACTTCAAAAAATGTCTTCCAAGGTTTCAGAATCTGTACTACATATGATACCCTCTATACTTGCAGCTGAACGAGGAGCAAAAGGAAAAAGAGCTGGGTGAAGTAACAGTGTCATTATAAAGCAGACAATAGAAGTTCAAAATGTAATAAATTGTAGGTTATAAGATGTACTGAACCAGTTCTGTTGGAACTGAAAGAATGAAACTTGATTAATCTGCAAATTCACCAGAGAACACCACTTATGACTCATGTGATTGTTGTTTACAAACCTCGGTTGGTGTTTTACGGGGCAGCGCAAAGCCTGAACAAACCACACAGAAAAATGCAGCAAATTATGCCAAACCGTTGTGGCTCAAAGCGAGGAAACACACCATGCAGTCAGCCAAAGTGACAGTGAAATATGCTCAAGTTAGATCTGCTGTTAAGCATATGATTCACTTTGTTTAATTATGTAATTATATACTTATATAATTACACGATGCTCTCTGTGCGTGGGTGGGGGGGTTTAACTGAAATATAAAGGTTAATAATGTTTAAAGCCAAATTGTGATTTAGTTGTAGTGCACCTTCACTGTTTTTGTTGTTATTATTATTATTATTTTTTTAATTTATTATTATTGTTATTATTTTATCGTTATTAACCTGGTTTTTGAAGTGAAGAACTCAAACAATTAAAGACTAAAGAGCAGTCAGCCAGCTCCTTGCAACCACCAGTCACTACAAAGAAATGTGTGTTCTGCAACCAGTTGGTGAGCAGTTGGTGAAAATTGATGGAAGTCTAGTCACACAGACCTCATAGTAACCACAGGTTGGCTTGCAACACCATCAACCTCCTTGCAGTTATTTACAAACCTTCGCCCACCTGTCTGAGAGTGATTGCAGTGAGTCTCAGACAGGTTGGCGAAGGTTTGCAAATAATTGCTGTCTAATTTATAAATGCAGACAGATTTCAAACACGTTGCAACACAGTGTGATACGTCTTGCTATGTCGACTCCCACGCAAGGTTGCAGAGGACATCAGTCATTTTGAAGTTAAACTGACATCATGTAGCAATAATTTGTGGGGGAATTTCTGAATTTCTGACTTGAAGCTGACACACCAAAGGTGGTCTGAAGTGATCAGTCTGCAACTGATTGCAAATGGTTGCAGACCTGTTTCCTATCTGGTATTGATCCCCATAAGGAAACAACCAAGAGTAATAATATCGCAAGTTAATTGCACACAGTTGCAATAATTTCAGTCATATCGTGGTCTCCAACCCCTTGTTTTTCTGGTGTGACTGTCCTCACTGCTCAAACTATTTATTTTCATACTACTATCAAATTACTTTGCCTTAAAGGGTTGTGGTTTTATACCATTAAATAACAATAATAATTGAAGCAATTATCTTGGGCGTGTGGATAAATGTTACTATTGGGCCACAAAGAGACATCCTTTCTTTAAAAACAGGCCTAATTTTAGGCTCAGGTGTGCTTCAGGTTATAATAACAACAGTTTGTTACGAACTATTAGTTATGGGTGCAGTCGGTGATGTGGGGAACGCAGGGCAGGTGCTGCTGGAAAATTTAACAGTACGGTATGTAACAAGCCATGAAGGACAGCGGAACTCTGGCCGAAGCCTGATTGGTCCGAAGGCTGCGCACTTGAAGCAGGAAATGACATGGGGAGGGCAAACAGGAAATGCGAGGCAGAGCGGCGAAGTTGTTCCAGCATGTTTTTCTTTTCTGGCCGTTCCCATTCCCTCGCTCGCCGCTGCACAACGCCAGGCTGCGAGAGGAAGGAGAGGGAGGAAAGGGAGTGAGAGAGTCAACTAGAGGAGGGCATTTTGGAGAAATCCCTCCCCCGCCCCTTTCAGCCATCACCCCTGTCCACAGACATTGAACTCTTGTGAAGCTTTCAAACTGCTGACTCAAAACTGGCTGTTGTGACGTGCAGAGGGCTTTGAGTTCACTGGTTCGCTGGTTACAGATGATGTGTTTTTTTTTTTTATTGTTTTTACTGCCATCTGCGTGGAAAACACCCTGAAACTTTTTCAGATATTATGTGATACCCCAGCTCTGTGCTGTGTCTGTCGGGTGGACAGAAACATGTCTCCGGTAGGATGATGCTGCTACATACCTGTAGGAGGTGTAAGTAGAAATAATCCTTGTAATAGCAGAACCGTGGCCACTGTTCCTACCTGCTTTATTGAATACATTAATGCTGTACTCTGAAGAGTCTTGTCAAAAAACTATTTAGCTGGCCTAATCTCCAAATTTGTTTTAATAGTGGAAGAAAAATGGTGGCTATAAAAGTGTTTGACAGAATTATAACCTGTCTGTGGAGTTCCCCTCCACTCTACGGATTGATTTAAGGCCTTTTAGACCTTTTATGTGGATATGCAGCCCTCATCTTTATTGTTCTGATCCATTCTTGCTACTCAGCCTAATTTCCTGCACTCTTCAGTTACCTTTCAGGCAACAAATGTCTAACAAAACAATTGATGAGTGGAACATCCCCATCTCCAGCTATTATTTCGACTCTACGAGCATGTTTCTACCAAAGTACGAGCTAATTTACAAGACAGCACGCGGTGTGATGAGTTGGTCATGTTCTTATAGTTGTTGCCGCGTCTCATCGGTATTCAGCAGCGGGAGCGCCGTGACGCACTGAAGCGCAGGAGGCAACATTAATCAATGTGGCGAGCAATCAGCACCCAGCCTAATTCAATCACCCCTCCAACAGAATGCTGCCATTAGGACAACAGAGGCGTGCAAGTGTGTGTTTGTGTGCTTGTGTGCTGTTGTGTCCGTTTGATTTGTTTGCATGCTGGTCCCTACGCCAGCCACTCAGCTGCCGCCAACCCGAAACAAACCCCTTTATAGAGGGAAGACGGAGCGGATCGAGACCATTATGGAGATGAGTGCTGTCTAAAATTGGAGATGCCACTTTCTTGCAGTCCACAATCGAGACAGAAGATCAGATGTGAGGCCAGAGAGATAACAGTGTAGTTGTTGTTGTCATTTTCTGCAGAGGAAGCTGAGATTGAGACAAAGAAGTGCTGTGAAGCAAAAAAGTTTTCTCTCTTTCTTTCGTAGCAGGCAGCAAAGATGGGAGTCGTGTTAAGTATATGGCGTCTGGACTTTAAAGCTTCTGTCCCTCTCTCTGTCTCCTTTGGGTAATATGTAACATAATATGTTATTCCCTGTAATCTCCCACGACTCTGGCTATTGTTTTACTACATCCTACATCATCTTCCTTCCTTCCTTCCTTCCTTCCTTAACCTATTATCACCATTATCACTCTGCTATATGGTTTTCCTAAAGAAATGATCCAGTCAGCATTGGGCCTTAAAAATGCAAGACTCAACATTTTTAATGACTGTGTGAAAATTAAATTGATCAGTTTATTATTATTTTACTAGGAACTTATCAGAAAGTTTACAGACTAACTCGCTGTTTTAATATCTGCCTTAAAAATGATACAACTTTAGTGTTGTATCAGCTTGTCATGCACCATTTGGCACAGCTGTATTGAAGACACAACTCTATGGCTGTGTCGGTCTTTCCATCCATTTCAATTATATATAAGCGGTTTTGTTCAGATAGACGGAGATGCTGCAATGGCTTGGAAAGATGAGACTTTCTGGAAATACCACAGCAACTTTTTTGAATCCTGCTTCAGCTGTTTCTAATCCTGTACCAGGGCTGATGTGAAGATTTATTTTCTGAGTCGTAACATCTATCATTGAAGAGAAGACTGGAAATCTGTACGAATCAGAGAAATCAAATTAAGTTTATAAGCTAATGATCCTAAAATATTAGTGAGAGAACCCTGTGAGGAAGCATTTGGCAATATTGGGGAAGAAGAAATTCCTTTTACGATGAAGAGATCTTTGCATGGCTGCCAGTGTTGTGAAACAACCACAAATATTCAAAGTGCCATTATCAGTAAAGAAGACACAGGAATAACTAAAAATGATGGGCAAGCAGAGGGAGAGCTAGAAGCTTTTTCTATAATAGCTAAGTGTAAATGGTAAATGGCCTGTATTTATATATAGCGCTTTACTAGTCCCTAAGAACCCCAAAGCGCTTTACATATCCAGTCATCCACCCATACATTCACACACTGGTGATGGCAAGCTACATTGTAGCCACAGCCACCCTGGGGCGCACTGACAGAGGCGAGGCTGCCGGACACTGGCGCCACTGGGCCCTCTGACCACCACCAGTAGGCAACGGGTGAAGTGTCTTGCCCAAGGACACAACAACCGAGACTGTCCAAGCCGGGGCTCGAACCGGCAACCTTCCGATTACAAGGCGAACTCCCAACTCTTGAGCCACGATCGCCCCTGTGTGTAGCGGTAGCTGAGCTGAAATTCCCGAAATAAACAAATGTTATGTGTGTACTTGGCAGCGGTGCAAACCAAAAACAGGTACTTAACATCAGTTCATTGCTGCAAAAATGCCTCCAGTGTTTTTGTGTTAACCTACGCCAACCTGTTTCAAGTCAGACCTGTTTTCCCGCTCTCCACAGTCATCTCTGTCTCCGCTTTCCAAAATTCAAGATCGATGACCCAATTCCAGCACTGACAGCATGCCTGTTGCGAGTTTGAGTGAAGAAAGCCTCAGACAAGCTGAGTTGTTATCTGGCCTGTAGATTAAAGAGGTGATGGATCCGAGGCTTGAGCGGACTTACAGTATCTCTCCATTGTCAATCAAGTGGGCAAACTCGTGAAAGACCTGTATTGATCTGTTGCCCGTTTATGACTGGATCTGTGGGTGCTGAGAGTCAGGGCTCCATCGATACCTTGCTCCTTCAAACCTGCCCAATCCAGCTCCAGTGATAGCAGCTCAATCCATATCTCTGCAGGCGCCCTGCACCTCGCTCCCATTGCTCACAGTTTTTCTTACTCACCTTACACTTTAGACTTTGCCTCACATGTGTGACTCTTTTTATGATCAACCTTTGAAATTCAGAAATGTAAAGCCAGTAAAACATGTCAGAAGATTACATATTGATTGTTGGGAAGGCTCTTTTTTTGTAAAAGTTGAAGAAAGGTGAGGATAAGGTTGGAGTTGATTGTAAATCCAGCCACATATTGGACCACACACCCATGTACAAAGAATAATACCCTCCATGTGTAATGTGAAAAAAATGTTCTTTTTAAATAGTGTCTTTATGATGCTAAGACTTAACTTTTGAATAAGGTTAAACCTCTTTAATTCATTGTGACAGCTGACAATGGAAAAATATGTAAGCAATGTCATTAATAGTAAACTGAGTCATTATCATAGCTGTAGTTCTTGCTCCGTAAGTTGAACCCATTTCATTTTTAGGTCTCACACTTTGTAGTGTTTCAAATAGAGCCGCAAAAGATACACCATAAATTAAAGATGTGTTGTATTTGAATATATAAATGGCTCATTAAATATGCATGTAGGCTATAAATGAAATATTCATTAAGCTGTTATAATGCAGCAGTGCAAATATATTTGATCAGTATATTTAATAGTATAATTGCTGAGATTTGTAAACATGACAAAGATAATGTAAAAGAATCCATCCATATTTCAGGCCAGACTGGAGCAGTCTAAGCAAAGAGCAGGAAGCATCCTAGTCACATGCCTAAACCACATCAATTGTTTGTTTGTTTGTTTTTAATGTGTGGAAGTAGTTAAAGAGCAACAAGGTCTTAAGTTGTTAAATCAAGCTGGGAATCCACAGTAGGAATCCACCGGCTAGTCGGCTGACTTAGCCTTTGGGGGCAATGGCAAATTTTTCTGAGCTCCCAGTGTCGTCAGCAGGTACGCAGAACAGGAATTCCTGGCAGCGTTTTAAAAAATAGGATCCACCCTGGAAGTTGTCAGGACATGCCCAAAGAGATGATCATCCAAAAACACAATAAAAAAACAGGGGATTTAAAAAAATAAAAATAAACATCATTTAGTTTCATGGTCCACTGGTCTGATGGGCCTGATGACAACATGTTGATATTAAACAACCATCAGCTGCTTGCTCAACATCGAATCTTGGTTAAAGGGGAAAAAAACCTATTAAAATCTGACAGTTGTGCCAACGTTGAATACCTAACCTTGCTCTGAAATCCATTTATCATCTTATTGGGCAGAATTATTAGGGTAGTGTTCTTCACAATGAGTTCATGTTTTAGAGATGGGCAACATTATATTACTGCTTTTTGTGGAGTAGTCATCCATTGAGTAACCTAAGTATTTGTTAATCAGATGTTCCGCAACTAAAAAAGAGCAAAGGTGTGCATTTCTTTTTTTTAATTACGATAATCTCGTCAGTATTTATTGAATTATAAAAGATGTTGTGACTGGACTTGGATTGTATGAGGAAACCATGTCAACATCTGTCTGCTTAACGTCCAGTTTCTGCCATAATGTGCTGAACAGTTTGATTTAGAGATAAGGTTTATGATCCCGGCTTCTTTACTTGCTGGTTTGTGGTACACTGGAAGAAATACTGCTCTTTGGCTCGACACACGCGCTGCTTACCTGCATTCAACAAGAACCTGCTCAGACACGACCGGCTATTAACTGCTGACGCAATACAAAAGGAAACTAACTGTTGTTCCCCTCGCCTTAAGATTCTGTATTCTCACATCTTTATTGGTGTTACAAAGAAAAGAAAATGCCACAGGTGCTTCTACTGCTGTAGCACATCCACCCACAGCAGTACTAGCTTTAGGCTGTGATGGTTTTGATGCACGCCGTTAGCGGTGAGGCTAATCTGCTAGAAGCTGGTGTTAGCAAAAGACTGAAGGCGCTTGAATGGTGATCGTAGCGGTAGCTGCTAAAAGCCACGCTTTCACCTTATGTAGTGGGGTCACAGCCTAGCAACAGTGGGTCTGAGGCTTAGCAACAGCAGCCACAGATTCAGTCCAGCAATGCGGTAATTGGACTTTCTGACAAAGTGCCGGTGGACCGACACGCTAACAAATACACACACACTTCATCACAAGGACACATGTGCACACTTGTAGTGCACAACCCTGCTTGTGTGTGATGACGAGGAGTGAAAGACAGAGAATGTGTGTCATTAGAGGAGAGGGATTGAAAGTGTTTCTGTGTGTGAGGGAGAAAAAGTGCGCCTTTCATTTGAGTCTTTCCCTGTGGCTCTATTTATATTAATGATGAACCTTGGTGCTTGTGTCGCTGCTGCTTCGCCCGTCTGCGCGCTGCCCTGTCCTTGGGGACTATGAATTATGTCTGTCATCCAACAGTATTTGCAGTATTTTGACAGTTAACACTCTGCAAGAGCTCAAGGTCACATCTGGGTTAATATCATTTTGTTATAAAAAATATTTATAAGCTAGTGAATATCAGTTAATTACCAAGTGATCATTTTCTGATTACCTGATCAATCCATTGGTTACTTTACCAATAAAAAAAATAAAATAAACCACAACAACTTTTTAAATGAAAAACTGTTTCTTTACAAATAAATAGTACGTAGTTGTTTACATGTTCGCCTAACAACAAGGAGAAGCTCCCCAGGACGAGGAGACACCGATTCCCTTTGGGGTTACGTCAGGGAGGGCATCTGCAAATTCAAACATGTGGAGCAACTCGTTGTTGAATATTTGGAAATATTCACACTGCTGTCTGATTGTTTTAAGCTTGGAAAGCCCTGTAGTGTTTGTTTTGTTTTGAGCTACTGATGAAAAGTAGTTGTGTGTTTTTATTTTTTTCATTCTCTTCCAGATTGGTGATACTGTGGTTTGCAATGGGTATCTAGATAAAGACAGAATGACAACCTCCTTGTGAATAGGGAAAATCAGTCATTGCCCATCTAGTGGCTGCAAGTAGCTGTAGCAACCAACTGGTCACCCAGAAGACGGGCATGCAACGGTATCAACCTCTGGGTCACTGCAACCTGTCTCCAAACAGTTGCAGTCTAACTCAGACTGACTGCAGTTGCTCTCACAAACATTGCAGACAGACTGCCAACCTGCTGTAATCAATCTGAGTCTGTGCTGAGGCATCTCTTTGGATTAAGGGAATTCATGTTCATATATAAAAACGATGCAGTTAAGTTTCCACCAAGCAGCAAATGTTTGTTCTTTTAGATCAACGAGGTCGCAGACTGACTCTGTCTTATTGCTGTTTTGCCATGAGGCACCAAAGTCAGTTTAAATATGGTAACGGACCATGAATCAATGCAAACCTGGTGTCCATCTTCAACGCAACCATTTTGCAGTCCCTGAGACAGCAAGTTCATTTCTGGTTGTTCCGTGGACTGTAGCATTTAAAAAACCAACAAACAAAAAAACTCATGCATGCATCACCAGAAGCGTAGGTCTCCGTAATATGTGACCAACATAAGTGTGATGAACAGATTTCATGCAAACTGATTACTTTGACCTATCAATCCAGTATTAAATAATTACTGTAATCCTAAATTTTTGCATATTCGTGCATGATTAAGCCTATTAGAGCCACTTCAACTTTAACAGCTTCCCAGTGATAATCAGTGAAGCTCTCATCAGATCTCTATTAAATTCATATGTTAACAAGAGCACGTGTTTTGTCCTCGTGTCACCAACTGTCACTGGCATAACTCTGCTAGAGATAAATAAATTACAGCTAGAGGCATACAGCACCAGTCTGTAATGCAAAATACATAACTGGAATTATTATATCAAGATGATGTGGTTAGAGAGCTGAACAGAGCGGAGGTATGTGGACTGATTAGAGATGTAATAATAGAGAGAGGCAGAGAGCAGGGAAAAAAAGAAAGATGTACACACAGCTAACAAGCGAGGCGGAGAGTTACCAAACATCATTATGAAATGTGTACTGTACTAAGACTTACTGGATTTAATCAACTCTCTAATCTCATAAAAGAATGGGAGTCCCTGGGGTACTTAAAAAAATAATCTCATCAAACATTCCCGTCTATAACGGAGCACTGAAAGTCTGGATTTCTTGAAATCGGTAAATATATCTGTGATGAGGGAGGCATATGTCCATCCCGTCTCATACGGAAATAAAGAAATGCATGTCAGTGTTGTAATGGAAAACAAGGCAGGGCAAGAAGATGTGTGCAAAGCATTGGTCCATTTTACAGATGTTACACTGAACATAAAGCTCCCAGACAGGAATTGGACCAGTTTCTCTTCTGGGTATTGTTTCCGAGTGTAAGACTTGGCTTTCAAAGAATTAAAAGCTGTTGTAGAATTCCATAACAGTAAAGATTACATAAGGAATTTTGAATTTTTTGGATGCTCTAGCTGTAGTTTATTTGTCAATACCCGTGTTGTGCCAGTGACTTGGGGATAAGTTGAAGCTGTTATCACGGCGACTTTCGTACGTATTTCAGAATGTCGGTGGGCCAGTTTGAGCTCTTGTTGGAGGAACTGGGACCACATCTGAGGCACAGAAATTATTTATGTGAGCCAAGTGACCCAGAGCAGTGCTTAGCTGTGTATCTGAGGTACGATAGGATTATTTTACTATTTCCACATCGTCGTATGTTCAGTATGCAGGCACGTTATGAGCTGTGAGCGGGCTTGCTGCAGAATGCAGAGATCCAATTGGGCAGATGTGTTTATTCATATGTGTTTATTCTAAAAATCGACATGGATCTGAAAAAATGCATGCTGGAAATGCGTCCTTTATGGTTGCTGCGAACAGCTGCAACCAGAGTAGGTGAGCCCAAAAGATATTTTTAATGCACAAAATATTTGCACGAATCTTGAACATCTGGTGTGTAAAGACCTTTTCTGAGCATCTAATCACTGATCTTTTGCTTTAGTAGAAAGCCTGTTCATCCTACTGAGCTACAGCCACCTGGCTGCTGATTGGCAGTAACTGCTTCTAGATGTGCTTCTATCCTGGGTCACAAACTTTTGAATTATTTCACCTCCATGCCTCAAACTTTCACAATCATGCTTTGCTGCTCTTTAAAAGAGGATCATTGTCTCTTGGAGTCCAGTATCGAAGCAGGCAGCTCATCAAGGCACAGAGAACCAAAGGACGCCGTGTCCGTATTGACAGTATTTGACGACCTGGGATGAGAATTTGTTGCAGAGAATGGAGAGATGTCCAGAAGAAATAATACGATGCAAACGGCAGCCTTTTAGGACTCTTTACAGAGGTAGATAAATGTTTCCTGATAAGCACTTTTGGCAGCATGAACAGCTTACAGAACAGCTCTTTTTACCACCTGGATTGGAAGTTTGCAAAAAGCAATTAAAGTGTTCTTCTTACCTCTGGATGTCAGCTCCACTGATGCTGCTCTGTACAAATCATCACCTCACAAACACAAGACCAAGCATCTCCTATCCCTCTGCATTCTGCTCATGCTTCACGGCAAATGTACACGAAGAGAAAAATAGGGAGGGGGTGGAAGAAAGCGGCACAATGAGAAGAGGAGAGAAAAAACAGAGAAGGGCGGAGTGGTGGAGAGGAAGGGAGGGAAGGAGATGCTGCGGGTGAGTGAGTGGAAGCGCCCATTAATTTGAATTTAAAGGATGTGAGGAGAGGACGGCACGAGACGCAGCCAGCCTTGGAGGGAGGAGAGAGGGGCGCTGGGAGAGGAAAGAGATGGATGAGAGGGGGAAAAAAAAGAGTCTGAAAATGAGATGAGAGAGTTGGGCAGTTAAGAGGCATCACTGCCGGTCAACTGTGCATCTATTGATCCGCAGCAGCCGGGTGGTTTTTCTGCCAGAGCCACCGGAGATAAAACGGATGAAAGGGGGGAAAAGAAAAGACGACTGCTGTGTTGTGCTTTTCTTTTTCATTTTCATTTTTTTTGTTTGCTGCCAACCTGCGAAGTGAGAAGTGTGTGAGAGCGCTCCAGCTGAGCACATCACACGCAAGATGAGCACATTCAGTTCGCAGAGTCTGAGCTGCCTCGAACATCCACTGCTACTTTCAGCGGCCGCCAGGAGTTGAGTCGAGATTTACGGGCTGCTTCACGTGGAGCTGAGGCAGCATCCAACGCAGGTGAAGCTTGAGATTTAGTGTTTACTGCTGCTGCACATCTGTGCCGTCAGCTGTTTCATAGAAAAATACTGTGAAAGTGGAGGATACTTGAGCGCCGGAGAGTTTGTAAGCATGTCTTGACATCTGGAGAAGGAAGAAGACTGAGCCGGCAGCTCTCGTCCTGGCGTCCTGAGGTGCGAATGGGATGCTGAAACCAAGATCTTCAGGAGTCAAGATGTGGATTAGGAGATGAATTCCGAGGAGGGGTCGAGGAGGGATGAGATTTTTCGGGGTGAGAAGGCAAGAAAGGGCTGCCACTGCCCCGTGGCACCTCCGCCTGCCTCCACCGCCACCTCCCCGTGAACATGCAGGTCCTACAGATCGTCAAGGAGCTGGTGTCGCCATCCAGACGCAGGGCAGTGGCCAGATTCGGAGGTGTGTGTGCGCATTTTATGATTTTATGATTTGAATCAGTGCAATGAAGACAAGATCAAATCTACCTGACCAAACATTATTTTGGGAGAAAGGTACGAGGAGAGCCTTGTTGAATGTATGCAGACTGATATGAAGTGCATGCAGGTTTTCAGTAATTCTCGTCCCTGAAGCAGGTGAAAGGTCTACTGTTTTACTCTGTTATGATGTGCCTCACTGTGAGGAGCTGTTAATCCTCATCAGACAACTTCATTACTGTAGGTTTCAGTGGAGTGTTGGTGTTTCACAATAGTTTAAGGTCACCGCCTTTTCTTGGTGCAATTTCAGAAATATTTGTTACTCTGATCTGCATAATTAGTCATGTATTAATTTGCAAACTGCTGCCTAGAAAGTGCCATCCGACTCTGTGTCACTTGCAGCCTCTTCTCAAGAAAATTTATAAATTTGAAGTTGGTGAATAAGATGCATAAAAATGCTCCCAGCAGGTGCTGAGGTCCAGTTTAAAAAAAAAAAAAAAAAATCACATTGCTTGAAGAAAAGTGAAGCCCTAAGATGTGCGAGACTGATGCCTGCAAATAGATAGATAGATATATAGATATCTGCATATGAATACGTAGAAGCTGCAGCCGGGGGGAAACAGAAAGCCTGTCATTCACTTGTAGTCTGGCTTTTATTGACCACTTGGGTTTTGAGCACACTTTGGTACGCTGTGTGTGGTAAGCATATAAGGGATGTCATTTTCTGTAATGCATTAGATAATCATGGGCTGTTTCGATTTAGCTTTACGTTCATTTTTCATTTACCTGCATTCGGCTACAGTGAAAAGGAAAGCTTGGCTCAGATATCTGCTGCCTGCACGCGAAACCCCTCAAAAGTAGCAGCCGAGGTTAAGTCAGCAGACTTGGGCCTGTTGTGTTTAGACCAAACACAAAGCAGTTCTCTTAGATGGAGAGATTCAAAGTATGAAAGATGGACGTAGCTATAGATTAGCACAGCCTGGTTAATCTCCTTTTCTGACTCTTAGAAGACCAAATTATGTGGTTAGAGACGGGGCACATACAGCACTATTAGAACCACATTTATGGATCTTTAATGCCCCCTTTGTCCCTAAAAGTCAATGTCACAAGCAACACTTCTGATAGTTGATTTGATGTGGCCTCCTTGGCACAAAAACGGTCCAGTTTAATAATAAAGTTAATTAGTTTGTACTGAATGTCATTGTGGATGAGTTTAAACTTTTTGGTGTGCCATGTGTCATTAGTCTGAATGGGACGGACATGCCCCTCGAGCAGCTTCTGTAATAGCTCTGTTGCTGTGGGACGTGTGTGTGTGTGTGTGTGTGTGTGTGTGTGTGTGTGTGTGTGTGTGTGTGTGTGTGTGTGTGTGTGTGTGTGTGTGTGTGTGTGTGTGTGTGTGTGTGTGTGTGTGTGTGTCACGGCTTCATTTCTCTGGTGTGCACTGAATAATGAAGCATGGTGCTCTGAGTAATGGAACACTATCTGACCACTGACCCGGTCCTGTCTCCTGGTTGGATGCCACCCTGTGCGATCTGTGATCGCCACTATTGCAAACAGGAGACGTTTTTTTTATTGTCGTAGCCACAGGTTTGCCCGAGCTCTTTGCCCCTGCAGGAGGAGGAAAGGCACAGCTTGTCGCTTCAGTGCTTCTCGAATAAAAAAATAAGCTTCTGTTTGTTACTGTGGGGAAATTTGCATAAATTTAATGAGAAGTTAATGGGCAGTTTAATCGACACTTGTTGCAGGTTTCTTCAAAATGTAATCTTTTTTTTTTTAGAAATACTGTTATTTATTTATTTTTTGCACCTGCTAAATTCTATGTTCATGTACTTGATATCAGCTTTCACCTGACTCTTTCTGATTTGCCTCATGTTGTTATTCCACTTGTGCAAATGTAGAAACCTTTATGTGCTTGAAGCCACTGTTAACCACTGGATGTACCTGCTCTAGCAGCCAGGATATATTTGATTTAAAAGGCTTGAATTCAGGTAGGAAATGCTTTGTCTCCTGCCAGCTGGCATTCATAACAGCTTCAATTTATCAACTGGCCCCACTAGGACACTTGTGTAGGGCCAATTAAAGCACACAAGGAAGCGCTGCAGCATGGGTTGCATTGGGGGGGCAATATTTTAGGACTTGGGTCCCAAATCATTGGTCAGAAAAGATCGATGGAGACAGATGTTACATTCTCCAGCACGCAGGTGCTTTATTTTTGGTCACTGGACAAGGTCATTTACTAGTTTAACTCCTGGTTGTTACGTTTCTTCCATTTTCTTTTCGTTAATGCAGACAATGCACTGGGAAGTTGGCAGGTTAAAGAGATAATATCCAATCACATGGTATTAGTTAATTTATGAATAGGTATTCTATAATATTATTATCTGAAGGTCTCATTGTCTGGAAATACACATAACTGTCTGTACTTTTGTGCTGTTATTCCTTCATCACTGTGAAGGGACAGCTTTTCCACAACATATATGTGAAGTCCAGCTCATTAAGGGAACTTTGAGCTGTTTTTAATGACTGAAATACTTCTGTGGACACTCTTTTTCTTTTTTGAGAGGAACGTGTCCAGCATGGGAGCAATAGGGATTTCTCAAAGAATGAATTGCTGTAACAGAGGTGGCATAAACGGGGTTACAGACTTATCACATCGTTTTGTGTTATTGTTTGTATTGAATCTACCTAAATATCATTATCACATCTGAGAGTGTCTTCTGGTTCAGAATGAGCCTTTGGGGGGTGACTATGCTCAGCAATGAGCCTGATACAGAAACGTCGATGACTTCCAGACCATTTTATAAACGAGAGCTTCTGCTCTGCTTGAGGAAAAGAGAAGAAGTTGGGGGGAAAAAATTGAATAAAAAATAAATATTTTATTACAGTACTGTGTTTGGGGTGGAGAGTGGTGGGGGTGGCTTCAAAGGTGGCTAAAGTGTGAGAAAAAGCACTGCACCCCATCCCCTTTCTCTACTTTCTCTAATTGAGCTGCATTTGTCAAATTCAAAATCCAGTCCAACGTCGACAACCATGAAGATAACTTTTTTTTGTCTTCTTCTTTTAAAGAATGATAATATTTTTTAATGACTGCCCATTAACAATCCACACTTTCCATTTGGCTGTCATCTTTATCTCGGTCTATCGGCCCTGCAGACGAATTCACCTTGGCTCCTCTCGCAGCCTGAATCAGTGCAGGCAGATTTAGCACGACGGCCTCCAGCAGATACAGGACACACAAATTCACACACTCGCTGCAGTTCTGTGCAGACTGGGAGGAGTGGTGAGTGGGGATAAGGTGCGAGGTGCCAGCAGATGTTGTTGAGCTCCTCGGCTGGATAGCGCGATGGCATGAGTGTGAGATAACAGAATATCTGATAATTTGCCCAGCTCCCTGTCAGCTTTGCAGGATCAAAACCACATGTACTTGTGAGGAAGCATCAGATTGTGTGTGTGTGTGTGTGTGTGTGTGTGTGTGTGTGTGTGTGTGTGTGTGTGTGTGCCACATTTCTGAGCATGCTCAGTGGTTCCTGCCACATCAAAAAACAATACATGTCATGTTCATTTTAATAAAGTAATGTCTTAGTTTTAGGAGAAAGAGCACTCGTAAACCTGCAGTTTTGAACACTTTTCCTTGGAGACAACTTAAAGTGAGCTGTTAGGGCTGCAAGCACCGTGTTTAGTGGTTAATCAGCAGCTAATTTCTTTACCAGTTTTTCATTTGCTTCATAGCACAAGACCAAGTATAACAGCACATCCACACACATTGGGCGATCGTGGCTCAAGAGTTGGGCGTTCGTCTTGTAATCGGAAGGTTGCCGGTTCGAGCCCGGCTCCGACAGTCTCGGTCGTTGTGTCCTTGGGCAAGACACTTCACCCGTTGCCTACTGGTGGTGGTCAGAGGGCCCGGTGGCGCCAGTGTCCGGCAGCCTCGCCTCTGTCAGTGCGCCCCAGGGTGGCTGTGGCTACACTGTAGCTTGCCATCACCAGTGTGTGAATGTGTGTGTGAATGGGTGGATGATTGTGTATAGTGTAAAGCGCTTTGAGGTCCTTAGGACCAAGTAAAGCGCTATACAAATACAGACCATTTACCATATTCCACAAATCATTTAAATAGCTGCTCTTATTACCTGTAGAATAAGTTAACTAGATGCCTCTAGAAGAAGGGAAGAAACCTCTGGATAAATGAGATGGAGTGCAGGGATCAGAGGTCAGTAGGGGATCTGATGGCAGTGTAAGTTTGCAAAATGTAACTTGAAGGAGGCCGACTGTAGCTGAGTCTACGATCTGGTGACTCGAAGATGTCTAGTAAATAAGACAGGAGTTGCAGTAGATGATTAGATTATTAGAAGGCCTGACCCCAGCATACCTGAAGCCTCTCCTGAAATTGGAAATCAACACTGAGAGAAAAGTAGAGCCCAGACTGAAGCAGCTGACCTGAGAAGGTGTAAGGCAGTGGGAGGGGAGGGCCTCCTGTGGCTCAGATTGAGTGGGTTCAGGTTAATTTATTGGTTGATTGATCTTGTTGGTGGGTCCATGTTTTAACTACTTGTTTGCTTTATATACAAGATAAACAGAATATCTCCGTCTTATAATCAAAGCCAGCGTGAAAGTGCCTGAAACATTTATTCTTTCTAATGGCCAGCAGGGGGTGACTTCTCTAAAAAATCAAGTTACAAAACAACTATAGAAATCTATGGGCAACTGGTCCTGCTTCTCTCTTCATCTCTGACCTCAGTAAACACTTTTCAAATGAGATTATGGTCTTAATCACTAGTGTATAAGCCTGACTTCTGAACAACTGAAGGTTGTTGGTTCCATTATTTAGAAGAGCCACTCCCAAAAGTCTGGGCCGCAGCCCTCTGTACTGTATTTCATCCTGAACTCATCAACAGTAGGAAATATAATGGAGCAGGTGCCAGAAGAAAAGTTGCCGAAAAACTTGAACTTGACAAGGGTCTTAAGTCATAGGACAGAAAATTCTTGGAAAACTTTGTTAAACTTTTCTGGGAAGGAAATCCGTTTATATTGATTTAGGTCTGCAACAGCCTGCGGGAGGTCCAAGGCCTCAACCTGGGCTCTCATTCAGTCCACACTAGAGTAAAATTACTTGGGGATCTCATTATCAGGTAGGAATTTACCCATGAGTTTGCGTTATGTGCAGTTCATTCATACAGGACAAACAAGGTCTGTGTGTCAGTCCCATTTGGCCAAATGCGTCCAGAGAGGCGGAACTGTCCGGCTCTCACTAAAACCTTGGAGAAATGTGTTAGCTTTCCACTGTGCATGAATTATCCCCTCCACTTATTCCACAAAAGAGCACAAAAGTGCCCTGTGCACACAGAGCTTCCCTCTGCAGCAGCGCTTATCTACTGCTGTTATTGAGAAGAGGGAGGGGGGATTTACAGCAAATCTAAAGCAAGACTGCAGCCTGCTCCTGGTCAACACCATCAGTAGCTCACTGCATTATTCAGCAACCTTCATACTCTTCCTCTCACTCTCTCTTTCTTTCAGTCGAGGGAAAAAGAAAAAAGAAAACCTGGTTCATTCACATATTCAAATTCTTCACCAGGAGCATCAGACAAGGACACTTCTTGGTGTTTTGCATACCAGGAACACCATCTGTAGGCATTTTGTGCGTGTTTGCATGGCTACGTGTGTGTTTTATATTTATTCTAGACTGGAGCTTTAAGAAAACTACTACACGCTGTTAAGCTAAGAAGGGACTGGCAGATAGTCCAGACCCAGCGGGTGTTGGGCTAAAGCTGACCGCTGACAATCACATTGCAGCAGAAGGACTAATTGCCTGCCTGTCGTCAAAAAGGGCAGATCTGCAGCACACTTCATAGCACCGCTGTCGACTCTCTTGGCAGAACAGTGCAGAGTTTAGCCTCAGACAGTGGAGTCATTTAAACGTTGAGGCTTGTTGTATTTTTCACGGCTTGTGTCAGATTCAGTCGGCCGTATTGATCGCTGCTTTTGGTGCTTCACACCTTCTCTTATTAAATTATGTATCAAGTGATGCAACAGGCCTTCAGATATTACTGAGGCTGGGCTATTACGAGGGAGGTGTTTGACTGAGTATACATTATATAGTGCTGCATAACTATACCTGATTATAACAGGAGCTTTTTGCAAAAACCAATGTAGGTTGCAGATGAGAATAGTGAAGCTGGTGCTTGATAATTGCCAGAATCTTCTGTAGCTACACAAAGAAGTTTGGTTGACGTATGTAGGAAAATGGCACATGGCTTCATTGCTCTGACTTCAGCTTCCTTCAGTTTATGGGCTGAATGAGAAGACCAAACAAACGATCCACTCTCAGATGTCACATCAGGAAGAATTCATGATATTCAGTGCATTTGAACTCACTCATTCACTCATTTGAACTGAATGCACAAGCAGGTAGCAACATCTGGGACTGAATAATGGAGCCAGTGTGGAAGTACTATAAACTGCAGTTCCTCTAATAGTAGAGGCTGGCTCCAAAAGTGATTCAATCTTCATAGTCTCCTGTGTTATAATGTCCAACATTTTATGAAAACTCTTCAATGGCTGATTTTGTATAATTTAATTTAATAATCCATTTGGTTACTAAAGTTTAGGACGTGGCCTTTCATGACCTGAGACAGGGCTCTGTATTTATAGCTAGACGTCCGCTTGGCTATTTTATCACACTAAACTGAAACTTTTAGAGCATCATAATGGAATTGCAAACAATATGACTTTTGTTGGGACTCAACCCCTCCCAATAAGGTTGTGTTTCGGTTTCAGTGAGTGAAAATTTAGTATCTCATCAGATTGTTACTCTTGTAACAATTACTCGTTATTACAGTGTTGATAACGAGTCTCCAGCCTGTAAGCGTCCAGTGTTCCTCGGTTTCTCAGCCAGATCTGCCCTCTCCCTCATTTGTCACATCCAGTTTCACTTCACGCCCAACTTGAACTTGATTGCTGTCCTCTTCAGGGTAGTCTTACCTCCAGCTGTATTTGGATCACTCACTGAAAGACCCGTTTGAATTTCTTACCTGTGCACGTTAGTAATTTTTCCCTGAACTTTAAACTTGTGCAGACCAACCTTAATCCTGAGTTGCATCACTGTGGATAACAGTGATGCAACTCATGCTACGACTTGTGCTTCAATTTAAAGACCATTCAGAATATTCCCAAGTTGATGAATCATGTGTTTGTTAGCCCACATTACCCCTTTGCTTCCAAATTCCAAAGGCATCTGGGGAAGAACATTTGGACCAAACAACCTGGACTGTGCTGGAAGCCTTTTTTGTCTGCAAAAATTTACTTACCACCTACCCTGCTCACCAGATTTGGCTCCATGCAACGCAGTGGAGGTCGTCAAGCATTCGTCCCAAATGCTCACATGCACACAGTCACATTCAGATCGAGGGTAAGACATCAGGAGCTCTGGTAGTGGTGTATTGCTGCACAAGCATCCAACCCTGAAGGGAATGGCTGTGTAGTTTCGATATTAATTTCATTTTAGTTTATTTTATTATTATTATTATTATTATTTTAATAGGTGCAGTCTCTAAACTTTTTGATGGTACCTCTTATACCCATTTTATAACTAAATCTTGGATCCTTTAAACCTGTCTGGGTTTCTGCATCATTTCTGTCAACAGGTCCGACCTCTTGGTCCTAATGTTCCCACCCGCCTTGTCCTCTGTCACGGTGCTGGATCCGTTTCCGTTCATGCTAACAGACTTTAGCAATCTGGCTTCATCAGGTTTCAATACTGCTTACAGTCATGCTTCTCTACACAGAAACGGTTGCTCTTTTGCTCTAAAGTATGCTTAAAAAAAATAAATACATAAAATGTGGTCAGCTTTCATTTCCTCTGTCCTCCTTGGGATCAGGAAGCCACACTGCTTTGAAGCCCAAAGCTGTGCTTATAATTGAAGGCAGTGTGAATACTCCAAACCACAGAAGCATCTTTTCTATCGTTTGTCATCTCCACATGCTGACTGTTAGAGGATGACAGATAATTAAGTCAGCTTGGTGGGATATATCCTGTAAATCAGCCGCAGTCTCCTGTTTATGCACAATTTAAATCCACTGGGGTTCAGTTTGTCCAGCTGAATGGGTAATAATACTCCAGCGTAACGCAGCACCGAAGTCAATCCAACCTTAATAGTTGTGTAAAGGCAGTAAAAAGAATTGAGTATGTGTGTATTTGTGTGTAGTCTCTTTGCATGCCAGAGAAATAAGGAAATGCTCTGTAACGAGTGAGGAAGTTGTGCTGGTAGCCTTTGAGGAACAGTGATTTGAGTCACTTTCCCTGAACTACTGTTGGAGCTTCATTCATCTTCCTGCTCATCTGAGTGCATTTATTTTGCTCCTATTATGTGAGAAATGCAGCTTTAAAGTATTTTGCATTAAAAAAATAAGTGATCGGAAATGAGTGCATGTTTTAAAAAAAGAGGAGGGAAAACAGCCGCCTGATTGTTACTCTCCTGAGGTAGTTTGACAGGCCTGTATTTAGCTCTCGCTGCCTCTGATCTGCACCGCATTTAGTCTCTTTGAACAAAAATGATGGCGTGCGGTTCTTTTACAGGCTCCTGTTGGCTGATAGACGCCTAATTCACCTTGTGGTAACTTGCAAGTCTGCAAATCTGCCACTGCTGCATGCAAATTTAAAAAAAGAAGCCTTTGAGCTCGGTATTAATAAACTTAAGATGGTATTAGTTAGCATTTAGTTCTTCTGGGTCAGTGGGATTATTGCTTTACAAATGGGCTTTGATATGGGTTAAATGATATATATTGATGTAATTGTATGTAGATTATTAAAAGTTTTAAATATCATAATTTTTTTTTTTAAAAAGGAAAGAAATCATGAATAAAATGAGTAAATAATCGACTCTCAGGCTGCCCTGCAGGAGGCTGCTTGTTCCGCTTGTAGGTTACTGCAGCTGTTCTCAAATAAAGTCAACACCTGGCACTTCACTGCATTCAGACTTACTTTGTATTTGTGGTACAAATGAGTCTGCCCTCATGTGAAAGCACCTGTTGGCTCTGCATAGCTCGTTGTCTTATCGTATCAGTGGCCGATCACAGTGAAAGTCCAGCAAATGAAGCCAAACTGAAAAACTGCTCTCCTTTCTAGATCCTAAATCTATCTTTTCTGTTCTTGAGTGCAGCACAGAGCACCAGTCTGCTTAGCCAGCATTACCCAGCATGCCTTTAGTGCAATGTTATAAACCTGCGGTTATCAGTAGCTGTGGCTCAGGAGGAAGAGCAGGTTGTCATCCAGTCTGCTTGCTAAAATATCCTTAGGCAAGATCCTGAACTGCAAGCTGCTCCTGATGCGTTCTCCGGAGTGTGAATGTGTGTGAGTGTTAGATGGAAAGCCCTAGAAGAAAGAGTTTCTATAAATGTGTGTGAGAATGAGGCTTGTAGTCAGAGTACGGTGTGCTATATAAGAACCAGTCTGTTTAGCACACATTGTCTGCTTCACGGGTTATTGTGTGGTGTGAGGTCTGACCTGTTATAAATTGTCTTTTATCGTATAATAAGGATCAGCAGTTAGAAGGATGCACAGTCTCTCAATCCACTCCACTCCACAGTGACATGAATTTTTAAACCAGAAAAAAATACTGCAAAGTAGTTGCTACGTTCTCCAGGGGATTTGTGGGCAAGCAACAAAAGGAACGAGTCCTTCTATTGTATCGCTGAAGAGTCTACTCACCAGTGATACTCTTATTGCTTTTCAAGAATATGGGTCCAATAAAACTCTATCGTAAGTTTGTTTTTTTTTCTTCAAGTACTCTAAATGAAATCTAAATGTAAAGATTTTGCAAGTTTTATTTTCCTTTGCAGATAAAACTGTATATTTGACTGCATGTTGTTCAGATATTTTTATTGAAAGTGTGTGTTGTGTGAGCCTGGTGACTAGATCAGTCCTCAAGATAGTTCCAGTACAACTGCGCTGCAAACACACACAGTTAGGATGAAACTACACGACTGAACTTGGGATTATTTTTCAGAGTAGTGACACGTCATGAGTCATCGTGAGCGTTCTCTCGTATGTTTTGTGTTTTACTTGCTGCTTGATGGTAGTTTTGGCTGACAGCACCAGGCTCACCCACCAAACTGCCTGATCTCACATACAGACTGGAGACAGGAAACAGATAGGGGTTAAAGGTCACGTGTTCCATCCCTTTTTTAACAAGGTGATGTGAGCCTCACGTTTCTTAGTTTTTTGAGTTTCAGCTCAGTGATGTTTGCAACAGGCCTGGCTTTTGTGTGGTTCAAATGCTCGTTTGTAGCATTTGAGATTACGGATGATATTTTGTTTATGAACCTACATGCATACCTCTTATATTAGTCAGTATTCAGTTGGCTAACACTGCCACTGTTTTATGGTTTGTTCCACTTTATAGGAAGGTAGGGCTAGCTGTAGCTTTCTTTCTTTCATGGTGACTGTCAAGTCGGATTATAACCACCAAGAAACAACCAATGACAGAAAGAATCCCTTGATAAAAAGATGGTTTCCAGGTAGACTGTGCAAGACATTGTCCACAGAACTGCAGTATTCAGCCATTATTTTAATTCTTTCTGATATTTATACATGTAGATACAATAAACGGAGAACTTCTTGACTTCTTTGGATGTTGTTTAATTGATCTGTGTCTGATTGGCTCAATGTGTTTCCTGTTTAAATGGCAGCTGTATTCACGACCCTGATGACCTCTAAATGATGTTGTAAAGTCGATTTAAATGTACTTTTGATTTATTTACTTTGGGTTTGTTTCCAGTTCTGTATCTGAGGACACGAGCTTTGTTTCAAAGATTTCAGTGCTGATATACTTCAGTGTAAATAAGACTGAGATTGTAGTTTCATGGTGTAAATCTGTATATTTGTCTTTTTAACATTCAAAAGCAGAGTAACCCTTTAAAGAGAGATGAGCTTGCAGACAACGCAGAGGAGCTGAAAGCTGTACAGCCCCACCCACTCGTTTCTATCAGTGACCCCAGAGCTGCAGAAGTGATAACAGCCCTTCAGTCCCATCACAAACACACACTTCCTGTAACGATGCCACACACAGATAGAGCTGAGATGACACTTCTCTTTCTTTCTTTTAGTTTGTTGATCATTTTTTCTTTTTTCTTGATCATTTTCATGTTTTTATCTTTCTTTTTCCTTTTTCTTTCGTTCACATTTTTGATCTTTGTCTTTATTTCAGTTTTTCTTTCTCTATCGATCTTTCTGTCTCTTTCCTTCTTCTTGATTTTTCTGTCTTTCTTTTGATCTTTTACTTTGATCTTTTGCTTCTCTCCTTTCTTCCTGATCTTTCTTTCACACTTTGTCTTTCTCTTTCCCTTTCTTCATGTTTCCTTTACTTTTTTCTTGAACTTTCTTTCTCTTTGTTCTTTTCTTCACATTTGTGATCTTTGTCTTTACTTCAGTTTTTCGTTCATTGTGTTTCTTTCTTTTAAGCATTCTTTCTTCTTTCATTCCTCTCTGATCTTTCCTTTTTTACTTTTTCTGACTTTCTTCACATTCTTGATCTTTCACGCTTTCCCTTTCTTGAGCGTTCTTCTTCTCTTGCGTTGCCTTTTTTTTTGCTTGCGTTGCCTGTCGCTCGTTTCCCCAGCACCGCCCTGCCTCTCATCTTCGATACGCCACATCATAAGACCCGTCATGGTACATCACGTCCATTTCATAATGAAGTTTTAATGGAAACTGTTTATCATCATACTGCCATTGTCTGTCTCTCTCACTTTTTCCCAGCTTGCACACCCCATGCTCTCTGTCTCCCAGAAGCAGCACAGCAAAACCTTTACACACATTTTTGCTTCATTAATAAAACATTGCTTTGTCATGAGCGGTAAGAGTTTGAGTTTTACAAGTACATTTTGTAATCCTACGTGGAATTGAAAGAATTCCTCTGATTCACATTTTATTTTTGTGATGTTTGGAAAATCTGTGAAAGTTTCGTCGGCTGTCTGGAAACAGCGATTCCCTCTGTCCTTTTTCTCTCCCTCTCTATGATGTGCTGAATAGAGCTTGTTGTTGTTGTGTTGTTGTATTTGGGTGGAGAATGTTGTGAGTGGGAACGGCTCACTCCTGAAGTCAGATTTCTCTGTCCGAGTCTGTCTGTCTGTCTGTGAAACAAACGGCAGCATTGTGACAGCAGCAGCAGCAGCGGCTCTGATCTCACTTCTCTTTGCTGCTCGCTCATATTTCCTCTCTTTCTGGAGCACTGGGTAGTGACAGTGATGGGATGAGGTAGTGTATGTTATCTCTTGGTGTTTTGGACTTGGCTGAACCGTGACCGATGCGGACTAAAGCTCGCTCGGACGATCCACAGGATGTCTTGAAAAGAGGTAAAAGAAGTCAATTGTGGAGTTCCACTCAGTTTCTCTGTGTTGTTGGCATGTACATAGATGGTATGTGAGGGACATTCTAGCCGGGTGCCTTATGATTAGTATTTTTGGTCTAAATGGATCATATAAATTAATATTAAACTGGTCTGTTGGCTCACAATGTCCTGCTGACGTGGTTTTAATTCAGAGCGTTTTGTGATTTTTACACCAGTGATTGCAATGACTGCCAGATAATCATCTCCTTTCCAAATGCAAAATCCAGTGAAAGTTTAAATATTGGTCATAGATTCTGACAATATATCTGTATGTACGTTTTTCTTTTTCTTTTCTTTTTTAAGACTTCCAAAGTTAATCAGAAACTTGACACTCTCACTGTACTGTATGTAGGCCACTACACTACGGAGGACCAAAGCTGCTAAAATTATATATATATATATATATATGTATAAATATATAAATAAGTAAATAAATGGGTTGGTCAATAGGCTAGCGTGCAATTAAATAGTTGCCGTTTTTGTTGTTGGCCTTTATTTAGCCATTAACCTAATGGCATACTGCATTGTTTTCTTTTTTGATTTCATGATTTGTACTTAAATAGAAAAAGCACTTACTATATCTGTAATTTCTTTCACGTGTATATATTTTATATGATGAAACTGGGCTAACTTTTTGCCATCCATACAGACTGTGTGTTTAGTGAACTCGTGCTAATATTACAGTTCATTAGGATCTAACAGCTAAGACCAACTTTACACCATGCAACTTTTCAAATGATTTCAGTGTCACAGACAAATGTCAGATGTTTGTCCATCATCTTGATCATATGGTCTTGTAAAAAGTCAATCAGAGGTTTCTTATATCAGTCTTTTTCACATTTGGATTTGATGTCAGTCCTGACGAATTACTAGCATAGCTAGCATGCAGGAAGGTAGCAGCAAAGGGTCGACAGCTTTTGCCAAAAAGTTTCTGCTCCATTTTTCAAGACCTGCTATCCTTCGAAGTTTTCCACCAGAATGCATGTAAATAATTTCCTGGACGGCTCGGTGGGCTCTGCAAAGTCTTAAAAACCGATTTATGACACAATCCCAGTTGATGTGAGCAAGCGCCAGGTTCTGGCTCTTTCTTTCTAATTCCTTTCAAAGTCTTCTAGTGCACAGGAGGCATGTGAAGTGTTACACAGACTGGTGACACTTTGCACACAAACAGCAAATGATGTCACCGCACTTAGTAGAAGATAAGCAAGTGCAGACATTTAACAGTAAACTGTCATGTGCCACTTCCAAATATAAAGCCCTGACAGCGGAATGATAACAATGTGTGCTGATAGTGGATTGTGAGGTACTGTGGACTGTCTGCTGATAAATGTGTGAGCCTTCTTACATGAAGGTGCTACAAATTAAATGACTTTGACAAAAAACTTTTTTCTCCTTTTTTTGGCTTTGTTGAAACAAGCAGAATTTTAACTTCTCCTTTATCTTAGCTGAGAATGTGCCACGGGTAATGTGGGAGTTAATTATTTGTCTGTAAGTCTGGTTGGAGTCTGTGATTATTGGTTGCTGGGTGTCATTCAGAGGTTTGTGTCACGTTCCTGCAGTTGCGTTGAGGTTGGAAATGAAGACTGGGTGAGGCAGATGATTGTTTTGGAGGCACAGTAATAACACATGCTTCTCTAAAGTTGCCTCATCTGTTTGTTGTGAAGTGGGGAAACTTGTTTCGTGAGTGTGCTGAGTTGCGTTACTGATGCATTACTTACCTAAAAGAGCCGCTTGTTTCAATCGAACGTTAAGTAGCATTAATATTGTGAAATTGTGGCTCCATAGTGTAGCCATTTACACATTTGTCTAACAAGTGAAAGCTTCAGGAGGAGACTGAAATCCCTTTGGGTGAAAAGATCTGCCAAATCAAACATGCGGAGCTGCCCGATGTGGCGACCCCTTGTAAATAAGGGAGTGGCTGGAAGTACCGGCACAGCTTGCAAACATTCAATATTAGATGTGGCTTTCATGGGAAAATTAGTGATGCAACAACAGAACAATGTGTTGCAATAATAATCATGTTTTTTAACACTTACACAAGTGTTTGATCTGTAAAATGTTTATTGTAAGTGCTAAAAACCAAGTTACAGTCACAGCCAGTCACTCGTTATACAGTTTTTTCTCTGAATTCGGACTTTTTTTCAGAATTCTGGAGAAGAAGAAGAAGAAGAAGAAAAGAAACGTGCCCATTTTTAATTTTTTTTTTTCCCGGTGGCCCTAATCCACTTCCGTACACAGACTGCCTTGTAATAATAAAAAGGAAAATTTTTGTTAAATGACAGAATATTTCCTGTTCTTGCTCTAAACCCACTGTAATTGCGGTGCCTTATGTAAAGCACAAGTCACTCAGATAAATTTGCAGCAATTAACTTTTGGGGAATTTAGATCTTATGCACAAGTTATAAATGCAAAAGTTCATCTTTCAGTGAAGAAAAATGTGCAAAAGTGTGTTTTAAAAGTGTACAGACGTGCAGCTTTTCAACCTAAAAATCGACGCGCAGAGGCTGCCTCATCTTTTTAAATGTCAGGCTGCCGCAAACTTTCAAAAGGCCGAACAGTTACAGAAGTGAAAACCCTCCGGAGTTGAAATCTCTGCAGTAAAACGTCCAGCTCACCTTTACTGGAATATACTCAGTACAAGACTTTACTCCTGCTTTGAATTGATATTTATATCACAGATGAGGGGATCATTGGTTTGCATTGTTTTTAACACATTTTGCATGTTTAGCAAGCACACAGTGAACATGCAGGTCTGAATACAGGTCACACGTGGCCGTCAGCTTCAAAACGAAGCGTGAGCACCGAAACAAAAGGTGGGAAATTAGTTCTTCTCCAATCAAGCCTGTCCTCTTTTATCATAGTTCTTATAATTATTCCTTTTTCTGAACAGATAGCATCTATGAGAGGGTAAGAGATGCACTGACAATGGGTGGAAGAGCAGCAAAGAGCTTTAACAGGCGAGGACTCCTTAAGATAAAAACAAAGAGGGCTCATTACAGCAGCCAAAAGAGGGCTGAGAGAACAAGAAAGACCGTGGTTATGCTTGTCATGTTTTACATTGTCAGGGCTGGTCTTTAACAGCAAGTGATAAAGAGGAAGAAAAACAAAAATACTCTCCACAACACTTCCTGTCACATGGTTAGAGCGGCTCCTAGAGGAATTATCAATTGGAGGCTTCATCCTTGCATCTGCTCTTAAATTTCTCTTAAATATACATGTAGTCAGTCAAAGCCGGGGCTCGTTGCTTACACCTGTTTACGTTATTTCAAGTAAATGTTCCTGCTCCATATGTGCATCTTAAAATCTTCTAAAAGAGCTGTGCATGATTAAGAGTTCAAAATGTGAATTTTTATCTTGTGCCAAACCTTGGTGCAGACCCTTAGTGGATCCACAGACTGAAAGAAACCTCTTGGGCTACGGTTGGGCCATTTGTGTGCCTTACATGGTCATATTAGGCATGTTCATTTCCAGTGACATCACACAGAGCTCAAAGCAGGAAAAAGTGTCTGAAACTGAGTTTTCACATCAGTTTGAACCTGACCTCGATATTTAAAACCTTGGCCATGTTCAATATAGTAGAACACGGCAAAGTGTTCTATATGACAGGAAATGACCTCCGGCACGGTCGCCCTTCCCTGACCTTGGTTCTGCTGGAGGTTTCTTCCAGTTAAAAGTGAGTTTTTCCTTCCCACTGTCATCAGTTGCTCAATTGTATTATTGTAGGGTGTTTACCTTACGGATATATACAGCACCTTGAGGTGATTACTGTTATGATTTGGTGCTATATAAATAAATTAAAATAAGGAAAAACAGAAAAGGTCTTCTTTAAAGAATATTAACGTCTTAGGTTGTAGTCCAAGAAACAGCCGTTTACTCTGATTCTCTGTTGCTCCTGAACATTTGTCATTTGTCAAGCAATTCAAATTTCTCGGCATGATTCTTTGGCAGCAGGGGACCCCTTCCTAATGAAAGTCTGTCAGAAGGGTTAGCAGCACCTGAAGCCAGCATTAAATCTGTTTCTCTGTTAAAGCTTTTATATTCCCCCAAACCACCGTGGAGTCGTTCTTTCACATACCTGATGTGCTCAATATGCTGATGCAAGAGGCTTTAGGGCTGCAAGATTACATTATAGCAGAAAATGCCGTGTGAGCTTCCTGCCTGAGAACTGCACTCACCTGTTCAGTGGTAAACCCCACAGGGGGGAAGTGGTACCTAACTTCCTGAATACTTCATGAGGTGTCCAGTTGTCATGTGTGAACACTTCTGAGTGCTGACACCAGTTCACTCCTGAATGCATCGTGCAGAGCAGGAGTGAAGGGCAGAGGTGGGGACGGGGTAGCGCCCGGCTGGGAGGTGACGGGCGAGGACATTTTAGTCACAGCGGGGCAGGGACGGTTAGACGGAGCCTCGTCGGCCTCGCCGCTGGGGTCTGACTGGCAAATTAGAGAGCGGGAGGTTGAAGGTCAGCTCCGTGGGGGGGGCTGTAGTGTGGAAAGAAGGATAAAGGGCAGTGGCAGGAGCGAGGAAAATCCCACCCCCAAATGTATAATTGCTGTTTTGATGCTCCCTCAATGTTTGTTCCTGTTTATCTTATTTCTACTTCACAAGCTACTCTGTTTTCTTTTTTCTGGTGCTTTATTTTGCCAAACCAGTTTGGATAAACTACAAGGATAAACACAAGATGAACGTCTACACATCACAGATAATTGAAGTTACTTGAGTTTGAGGCTTCTGTCCATTTAAAGCAGCTGAAGTGACTTTAGTCAGTGTTTTCATGTGTGTGCATGAAGCAGTTGATTTAAATAATCAAAGCCCATCAAGCTCAGAGGGGATTTATCTTCTCTTTTAGCTTATTTTGCAGCACTTTTTTGTACTGCTCACTCTCTCCAGTCTGATCAGACTCAGGGATCGTGCTCAAGGGATTTTAAAAACACATAGTGTTATCATTTAGATGCTTAATTACTATTAAATAACCATATTAACCTGATGTAAAGTAGATGAGCCAGAGCTCTTGCGCTGGAATTTCTGCATATTTAGCGTTATTCCTCGGTTTTCTTTTCTTTTATTGGACATGGATATTTCTATTTCAAAGGTTTGGTTTGGCACATGCAGGTTTGTGTCATAATTTGGCAAAATTAGTAGAAGTTTGACTTCCCCACAATTAAATTTGCAATAAAGTTCCTAATTTGAGTCACCATTTCTCCAGCTGATGACCATGGTGTGCAGCATGTCAAAGTCATCTTTGGAGGCTCATTATCAAACATATTTCAAGAGTCCTAACATGAAATGCCACATAAACTCTGAGTCTTCTACAAATGGCCATAAACCCTCTGGAGCAAGTCAAGAGCTCCTTGGTTGCAAATAAAAACATAGACCCGATCTCCGTCACAGACGCTGGAGTGATCCTTAAAGCATGAAAAGGGCTCTAATTGCATTTATCTAAAGTCAGACCGCTGTGGAATACTAATATGGCTGTGAGGGTCTCAAAGTTGGGGCTTAGCTTTAGTGCAAAGAAAAGACTGAATCCCATTTCCTCCCCAATTCCTCCCCCGCTCACTATGGGAACCGCAGGGCCTCTCGGGCAGGATTTCCCAGCAGAAAAAGACTTTACTGTATTTGTTTATTTGCCCCAGACAGTTTGCCTTGCTGTGTACGAACGTCTCTTCCCCCATCCCCTCGCTCGCGGTGTCTTCTCCTGCAGAGTGCTCTTGGCAGCCCACAGCCACATGCCTTTCACTGACACACACCATCCTGTCATAAAAATGCCAGCCGGCTCAATAAGGAGAATGTTTGTTCGCAGCGTTTTGGAATTCCCGTCTTGCCTTTCCTCCAGTTGAACCCCAGAGACCTTGAGAGGAAGTTGGAGAATGACTGGAGTCAAATAAAGAGCTGCAAAGGGCTGAAAAGCTGGCAGAATAAGGATCATCATCACTGACTGCTGGGGGTTCAGTGGAAAAGGGTTAAAGAGGGCAAAAGCCAGCAGTTTGAGATTTGAGGTTTTTATAGCTGACTGTATTATTTTCATACTTCTTATTGTTTTTCGTCATTAAAAGATCAGGCGTTGGAGGGCCAGACTGCATTTACTGTCAGCTGCAAGTTCTTGTAGCTTTGGAAATGCCTCAACTTTCCCTCTTGTGTCATCGTCTGGTCAAATTCCAAATGTTTCCGATCCATATATTTGTGAGTCTCAGAAAGTTGACTCTGTTCACCAGCACGTTGTGTTTTGAGCAGGAGAAGCGTTTCGTCACTCAACCAAGTGACTTCTTCAGTCTCAGCTGACTGCAGGTTTCCCCAACCTTATAAACAGTGCATCTGCATAATGACTGAAGCTAGCACCTACTGCCTAACAGTTAACTTTGTGGGATTTCCTTATCTGGGTGATTGAGCATGCATCAAGGCAAGTCTCTAGATTAAGCTTTACTCGCAACTCATCAGATATGAATGCTTCTAAGCAAATGGAAATCCTATAAAGGAAGAGCTGTACAGGCCTGATTGCATGTTAAGAGACTTGATCTGAAATGTAGCGTGCAGCCTAACCCCAACCCCGCTGGGGTTCATCAGTGACCTGGCAGATGTTATAAGGTGGAGGATCTTTTTGTGTCTCACTAAAAGGCACAGAGTAACTTTTAAGCCTCAATTTTCAGCATGCATTGTTATTTTCTGTGCAGATTTTCTTTTCCCAGACCTACCTGAGCATCTTTGGTGCACAAACTGACACTAAAACACAAACAGAAACCAGTGATTTATGTCACTGCCACCACTTCTGCTTCCTAATGCTGTCTTCATCGCCCTTTTATGGCGCTGATTACCTCTCTGAAACCGTGCTCTGTACCGAAGCTGAGAGACGCCTGATGTTGACAGAATCTCAGTATTTGGCGCCGTGGAGTTAGCAGTGAACACACTGAAGGCTTTTCAGGCCTTGGGGTGATTTTACGGTTTACCAGCCAAAGGTTTATTGAACTCTTTTCTCCATAAAGACGACATTTGATGACCTCCTCTGCACCCTTGGCACTTCAGTATAGGTATAAAAATGTGGTTTGACGACCATTCGAGTAGATTCTGGGTTTTTTCCAGAGTTCAGGTGAGTTCAGAAAAGAGCTTTAAAAACCTTCTAAAATGATTTCATCGCTTGTTATTTTTCACCCATTTGACATCCATCTTTGGATCTCTAAGGTTATCTTGATCTTGAGAGCTGGGAGAGCGTAGTGTAGATGTTCAACAGGCTTCAGGATGTACCTTGTAAGCATTTTGTCCTCCTAGGTGGTCATTTTATGCTAAATTCAGAGGGCTCCATGCCTGCTACTTCCCCTTCCCACTTCCAGGTATTGCTCACTACAAGGCTTCATTACTACATGCTGCACACCAGATTCAACCTAAACACAATGTGACTCCAATTTAGAGCTTTGTTAGCACACATCCAGTGTTTGGTTGTCTCTCGCAGCTAAATCAGGAAGTATGTGTGTAAACTGCTGTTGGAAATGCAGATTTACAATCACAGAGTAGTGAGGTGTGTGCGTGTTTGTGTGTTATCGGTGTGTGTGTGAGAGGATAAACACATTTAACACTCACACAATGTGACGCGTAGGCTGGGAAAACACTGGAAACCTTTCTGTGGCGCGGTGACGTCCTCGCCACGGCAGCTGTCAGTTTAAAGCAGCCACACACACACACACACAGACACACACACACCGCCTGAGGTCAGACTGACACGCTGGACGTGCCGCACTGAAGCGTTTCCTTCTGACTGGTTTGAAGAGTGTGTGTTGAAAAGGGTGTGTGCGTTCTCCACGTCAGCTCTTGGCACACTCCGAGGGAGCCGGAATAACACACAGCACGTCTGTGATGACAGGATAATCAGATGTGTGTGCGCCCCAGGGCTGAGTTTAGCTAGCAGCAGCGACAGTTACAACACCTAAGAAAACTTACAGGAGGCCCATTACTGCCATGGTTTTCAAGGAACTCCTGCATAAAATGTAGTGTAGCAAAAATCACATATTCTGATTGTCGAGGGTTAGAATAAGTTTATCTCGAGTGTCCTCCCAAAACGGTCCGTCAACCAAATCGGTTTGAAGTAGAGGCCCTCTACTTCAAACTGTTCCCTGCATCATGTGTTACACCACTAAAGTAAAGAGACAGGGAAAAGGAAATAAAAGAGATCACAGGGATCAAAAAACCACCCTCATCAACCTCCATCACCCCCAGAGGAGAAGCAGGGAGAGGGGAGTTAAAGAGCTGCTAGATACTGTTAGGTTGGGTTAGTAAAAATGGCTGGGTCAGGGGTTCTGGTTGTGGTCATCCCAAGAGGGTTACATAAAGCAAAATAGCTCATTAGAACAGAATATAATAAAACAGCATTGCTTCATGAGGTAAAAATGACTCAAAATAAGCAAAAATCTAAATGAAGTACTATAAAAACTGAGTATAATACCATCAAGTGGCTCTATGAAGAAAAACAGGACATCTAATATACATACTAAATAACACAATTTAAACAAAAGTGGTTCAGAAACATCTTTTGAAAACCGGGATTGCAAATGTGTTTAAATGAAGTGCAAAATATAACCCGACCTCTCTTAATGTGGCTTTTTTTTCTTTTGCTGAATTTATCCTAAAATAATAGCAGTGTATATATTAATATCCAGCAAACCTTTATTCTAAGTTGCTGTTGCTGAACTTGCTTATGCTCAACGCCCAATCATCTTCTCTCCTCTCTCCTCCCCTCCCCTCTTTTGTTGTCTCTCCAGCGTCTGATACCGAGCAGGATGCAGCGGTGAAACTTGACCAGGAGCGGGCTGAGATAGTCGCCAAATATGACAAGGTACGGCGAACGCTTCCTTCCGTCAGTGTGAAAGCACACAGAAGCTTTGGTGAAGCGGAAAACCCACAGCAATTACTTTTTTTTTTTCTCCCTCCTGTGGTCATCCGAAGCCAAATTCCAGCCACTCAGTCATGCTGAGACTCCACCAAACTTCATAACGCTGTGGTGAAATCCCTCCATAAATCACTGCCTTATTGCCCGTGAAACACAATAATAACAGCGTGTCGTGTGCACAATGTGCCGCCGTGTGATTTAATCATTTTCATAAATTTCAAAAGGCTGTCATTACTGCGCAAGAGCCACATTTCAGATGCAGCATTCTCAGTGAAAATTAACATGCAAATTATACATCTAAAAGCCACCGTTGTCTTTCCAGTGTGTGTGTGTTCAGTGGGTCGTGCGTTATCTGTGTTAGAGGGGCAGAGAACGACAAAAATCCCTCCTGCAGGCCTGAAGGTTTAATAGAAAAGGGAGGAAGCGGATTCGAGTGGTTACTCATTAGACTAAATGAGTGGGTTAATGTGATGTCATGGGCATGGAATGATTTTATTGACTGGGATCCAGAGGTGGCAGTTCCTTCATCCCAAAGCACTTGAATCAGGGGCGTCAAACACGAGATCCACCAATGAATCCCGTGTGGTCCACTGGGTAGCTTTGCAAAGTGGGAAAATTGAATTAAATTTAGTAAATAAATTTAATTTGTTAAATAAAGTGCACAGAAACCCACCGCAGGGATGCCAGCATCACTACACAGGAGTGAAAATGTCTGCAGATGTGCACTTTTTCCAGATCTGAAGTAGTTTGGATCATAAAGTTGCTGGTATCTTGATCTGTTGTGATCCATAAATTGTAATGTGCAGTGACTGAAGGGTGAATATGGCAAATTAGGCACTGCTGGAAAAAGTACTTACTTTGATTTCTTGTCCAGCCCACTACAGATCAAACCAGGCCGAATGGGGCTCTTGAAACTGAAGAGTTTGACAGCATACGGTGCTGTGCAAAACCCTCAGTTTCTTTATATGTTGCACCCAAGTAGTAAGACTTTTTAGTAGTTAGTTTTCAAAGCGGTCTTGAGCAAAGTTTTTCTTTGGACATTGGCTGCTTTTTCACTCATTTTCACTCCAGTTCTTTGTTGTTTAATCAACTAAACACTGACCTATGAATCATTCAAGCATTAAAAAGGCATCTAACCAAAGGGATGAACCAGTGTTCTGTCTGTTCATGACAAACTTTGCAAAGAACCTATTTTAAATTGTGTCTTTAGGCACTTTGCTACTAGCAGCCTGTCACCAAAACAGATAATTTCTTCCCAAACCTTAAATTTAGGCTATAAAACATGCCAAAGACTGGATTAAACACAGGAATAACAAAGTTCTTTGGGAATAAAGTAGTTCCCAAAGAATTATTAGCTGAAAACCTGACATGTCTGTGTTTGGTGTGCAGTGTGTCCTTAAAGAATTTCAGAAACAGGACAAGTGGATTACAAATGATCGTATGATTATGAATGGCCTCATTTTTCAGCATGACTCCAAACACGCCGCCAATGCAGGAAGAGCAAACCTGGAACATATCAGTCATCAGTGTGTTGTGTCTCCATGTGTGTTTATACACATTTGAATAAATCAATGCACTAATTTCCCATTTTTCTAACAAAATATGAAGAAGGCGGGATTTCTGAAAGCTTTTTAACAGTGTTATGTCTTTATGAAACCAGCCTTTGCTTGTTTACAGGGAGTGCAGAATTATTAGGCAAGTTGTATTTTTGAGGAATAATTTTATTATTGAACAACAACCATGTTCTCAATGAACCCAAAAAACTCATTAATATCAAAGCTGAATGTTTTTGGAAGTAGTTTTTAGTTTTAGCTGTTTTAGGGGGATATCTGTGTGTGCAGGTGACTATTACTGTGCATAATTATTAGGCAACTTAACAAAAAACAAATATATACCCATTTCAATTATTTATTTTTACCAGTGAAACCAATATAACATCTCCACATTCACAAATATACATTTCTGACATTCAAAAACAAAACAAAAACAAATCAGTGACCAATATAGCCACCTTTCTTTGCAAGGACACTCAAAAGCCTGCCATCCATGGATTCTGTCAGTGTTTTGATCTGTTCACCATCAACATTGCGTGCAGCAGCAACCACAGCCTCCCAGACACTGTTCAGAGAGGTGTACTGTTTTCCCTCCTTGTAAATCTCACATTTGATGATGGACCACAGGTTCTCAATGGGGTTCAGATCAGGTGAACAAGGTGGCCATGTCATTAGTTTTTCTTCTTTTATACCCTTTCTTGCCAGCCACGCTGTGGAGTACTTGGACGCGTGTGATGGAGCATTGTCCTGCATGAAAATCATGTTTTTCTTGAAGGATGCAGACTTCTTCCTGTACCACTGCTTGAAGAAGGTGTCTTCCAGAAACTGGCAGTAGGACTGGGAGTTGCGCTTGACTCCATCCTCAACCCGAAAAGGCCCCACAAGCTCATCTTTGATGATACCAGCCCAAACCAGTACTCCACCTCCACCTTGCTGGCGTCTGAGTCGGACTGGAGCTCTCTGCCCTTTACCAATCCATCCACGGGCCCATCCATCTGGCCCATCAAGACTCACTCTCATTTCATCAGTCCAGAAAACCTTAGAAAAATCAGTCTTGAGATATTTCTTGGCCCAGTCTTGACGTTTCAGCTTGTGTGTCTTGTTCAGTGGTGGTCGTCTTTCAGCCTTTCTTACCTTGGCCATGTCTCTGAGTATTGCACACCTTGTGTTTTTGGGCACTCCAGTGATGTTGCAGCTCTGAAATATGGCCAAACTGGTGGCAAGTGGCATCTTGGCAGCTGCACGCTTGACTTTTCTCAGTTCATGGGCAGTTATTTTGCGCCTTGGTTTTTCCACACGCTTCTTGCGACCCTGTTGACTATTTTGAATGAAACGCTTGATTGTTCGATGATCACGCTTCAGAAGCTTTGCAATTTTGAGACTGCTGCATCCCTCTGCAAGATATCTCACTATTTTTGACTTTTCTGAGCCTGTCAAGTCCTTCTTTTGACCCATTTTGCCAAAGGAAAGGACGTTGCCTAATAATTATGCACACCTGATATAGGGTGTTGATGTCATTAGACCACACCCCTTCTCATTACAGAGATGCACATCACCTAATATGCTTAATTGGTAGTAGGCTTTCTAGCCTATACAGCTTGGAGTAGGACAACATGCATGAAGAGGATGATGTGGACAAAATACTCATTTGCCTAATAATTCTGCACTCCCTGTAGAGCTGCATGGGTCGAGTCTAAACCCAAGCATCACAATTTGAATTATGTCAAAGTCACTCAGTCACCCTCAGCTTCCAACACATGAAGTTAAGGAACAGACTGTTCACTTCCTGCCTGTTATATCCAACACTTCTGACAGGTACGTCACCTAAGTCATGTCACCTGTCAGTGGGTTCTCTGTCCTTTCCCCTCATAAAAAAGCCCACTGAAAGCTCCGATATGTCCCCATGCTGCTTGTTTTTTCACAGAGACTTAAAAAAAACATGCGCTGCAGCATATTATCTAACAATGTCCAGAAACATGTCAGACTTTTATGAATCAGTATGAAGTATGTTAAATATCACTGAAGAAATGTTGCTTTTACTCAAAATCCTCAGTTCTCTTGTGGTTGGACTGTATGTACGCGCTCCCGTCCTGAGTGACGCCTCTGCTACCAAGCACGGCGCTATCAGTTGGACCAGCCCACCATGCTCGGTTTGTAAATTAGCCTTTTTAATTTAGTCCAGCAGGCTGCATAATAAGGCTGCCTCATTAAGAGCGAAGAGACCATGGAGAGCGGAGATGATGGAGGTGTGTGTGCGCGTGCGCACGTGTGTGTGTGTGTGCGTCTGTGTGTGGCAGAATGAGGCACAATCGGAGCTAAATCAGTGTCATTGTCACTGTTGGGGATGGGAGGAGTTTAATAGAGTCTGCTATCACGCTGGCCACAAACACTTGTCGTCTCACGTCACCTGGTGTAAATTTGTGGTTATTAAATATGACTTTTGTCTTTGTGGAATGTGCAGAAGTGACTGATTTTGTTTCCAAATGACACATCTGCTCAGGCCTGACTGCTGCTGCTGATTGCAGAAGGATGGAGCCTATTTTTTATGTTGGGTGGCTGCATAACTCGTTTTTTTTCCCCCAGGTCTCTCATAAGTTTTCTTCACTCACCACATTTCAGTTTTGTTCAAGAAAAGTCTGTGTGACCCTCAAGCTTCACTAATAATTTTGGGTGTTAGCCAAGAACAAGATTGTGGGCGAGGGGGTCGGATTTGGAAGGGACTCAGAGCTGGATTGGTCTCGACAAGAGCCAGCTGAGGTGTTTTGGGCATGTCCCATTGGGAGGATGCTGCAGGGCACACTGGGGAGAGGGTGGATGGATGGATAATTGGCGTTAAAGTCCTTCCCTGGTTTGATATTTATGAAATCAGTGCCCAACAATCCAATCAGCCAAACGCTAATAAAATGTCTTAAAATGTATTTATTTTTTCCGTAAATATATAGGTTTATATGACAGAAAAAATCTCAATATTTCCCTTTTTTTTTTTAATTTAACAGTTGTGTTCTCTGGAGCATGAATTTTATTCAAACAGTTTGAGAAAGTAAGTCAAGTTCTCACAGGGAGATATAAATGAGACGGCGAAGGTGTGAAATACACCTCAGAACAGGCAGGCAGCTGAACAGTCAGAGGTGAAATGACGAGCCTGATTTAATTTCACCCTGAAACTGACACAGAAATGATGATGATGTAGAGTTTGCGACTCTGTGGATACTCACAGAGCGAGGGGAGAGAACGACACACAGAGATCTTCTGATTCCCCTGAAGCGCTCCTCAATGTTTGACTTATCTATTTCAAGGGTGAGTTTCTGTTTGTGCTGAGGGAGCGGTGCAAAAACTGGGTGGGAGCAGAGGGAGGAGACGATTTTTGAAATATTTCACCTCGACATCTGGATGTCAGGCCGACCTGTTAACCACTCACAGCCTTCTCAGGGCTTCGCAAAGCATTTGGCAACCTCCAACAGGCTTTAGCACCAGAGACGTAGGAGAGAGGGGCATGACAATAGAGATCTATAATAGAGTTCTGTGACAATCAGAAGCTTAGTCAGTAAACGTAGACTGTTGTACTGACAAACAGCAGCGGTACATGTACTGTAATTTGCATACAGGCAGCAGAAGTGTAAGCTGACGGTGAAATGGTTCTTTAATCTTATTTTGCAACAGAAAAATGCTTTATTCATAACTATATATATATATATATATATATATATATTAGGGGTGCAACGATACACAAAATTCACGGTTCGGTTCGGTTCGATACTTTGGTGTCACGGTTCGATATTTTTTCGATACAAAAAAAATGTTCATGCCTTTTTAATTTGTCATTTATTAAAATTATAAATATATATTTTAACTCAAAAGTACAGTTTTTAAATTTAACCCTAACCCTTGTGCGTGTTTTTTTTATTTTGACAGCGAATGCGCACCTGCGGACCACTTATGTGCAGCCCTGGCCATATTGCAGCCACAGAAATTCTTTTGTCCATGAAACCATAAAGCTGCACTTTCTTTTTGCCTCATAGTCTGATTTGTCATAACTTCTCCGTTTTGTGGTAAGCTTTTCTTTGGCTGTCACTTCTTCACCCTGACCTGTCTTATTTGGCTCAGCAGAACTAAAATATATATCGTGCTGCTTTTACACACGCACTCACATAAGCTCGGCGATTCTCTGCGCGATCAACCTCTCACATGTTTAAGCTGTGGGAGATTTCACTTGTCATGTTTGCATAGTAAGCTAACGATTAATAAGACGATGTCAGAGGAATTGGTGCGCAAATTATCATCACTCACAGATCAGTGCTGTCGCTCTCTATACACAGTTCGCACGATTGCAAAGTGAAAGCAAAAAAACAAGCGCAAATTCAAACGCGATTACAATATGTCACATATTGACAGTGGCTCACCGATGCCAATGACATAATTACCCAGCTACATTTCTGAAAGAATGCAAAAGCATTGACATATATTTTTCCTTCCTACAATAGCCCAACGGGCAGGGAAGAGATAGATTTTGGTAGCCCGACTGAAAAAATCGCTAGCTCCAGGACGTCGAGCTAGCGATATTGCAAGCCCTGTATCTGATTGAGGAATCACTCATCTTTGGAAAAGAGAGTTTATTACAGAGAAATGTCTCTTTCCAAAATAAAAGCTATACTATCCGCTTCTTCTGGGCTATATTCTCAGCAGCATAAGGAGAATCATGTGCTAACAGCTGTCTAAATGACTCGGCTAAAGTTAGTAGCATGCTTGTTGTTTTTGTCTTTGCACTAGGATGATGTCGGCGTAAATGTGCAGTCATATTCGTTGTGTTCCCATTAGTGCTTTCAGGTTGATCTCGTTGAAATGACCTTAACGCCACAACACGGCAAATCTCCGTTAACGAGCTACCGCCGATCGCCCCGTGCATGGGGCTAGACGGCCAACACGTTAACGAGCTAACTGCGCTAACACACTAGTTCCCACCCATGTAATTGAGCATTGCATGGCACATCCAACATACTGTTTTACTTTAGTCCATGACTCGCTTACCTTCAGGGTCATACGTCACATGAAAACCAAAATAATTCCAAACGCCAGATCTGAATGTTGCAAGGTGAGCTTAACTTCTGTCTTGCTAGCTTGCCCTGCGCTCTTCCTTCTGACTATGCTGTCTGTGTTGAGCGCTCAGTGGATCTGCGCTCGACAGTGCAGCCTAGGCGGAGTAGTCGAACGCAGATTCACTGAGCGCTCAACACAGACAGCATCGTCAGAAGGAAAGTTGATAAAATAAATTACAAATGTTGTATTGTTCGATACATATGCGTACCGAACCGAAAGCACTGTATCGAACGGTTCAATATCGATACGAGTATCGTTGCAACCCTAATATATATATATATATATATATATATATATATATATATATATATATATATATATATATATATATATATATATATATATATATTGCATTTTATTGAAAATAGTCTATAGAGCCAAAAGGTCAATTTGGTTAAAATAATAAACCAACTTTGCTGATTCCTGTTTTCCTGTCGTTTGAGCAGCTGACAGCTCAAAAAATTGTTTTGCATACTCCCCTTCTGAAATAAGTTTTGGCCTCTAGATTTTTAACAACAAACATATTTAACATGTAGACTCAATAAAATGAAGTTGGAAGAAAACATAATGTTTATTACTTTTTTTGTCTTTCACATTGCTGGGCGCTTGCTTGCTGAACAGCACAGAGGCACAGAAAGAGCTCTACTTTTCACTCAGCTCTTCAAAAGAAAATCACTTTAGGCTGAAATGTCTGACTAAAGTCAGGTGTTTAAGTTTGTATCGTAGATATTTCCCATAAAAGCACTCCTTTCTTGTTGGACTCTAGTAGAGAAGCTTTGCATGATTCACAGTCCAAAATAATCCTTGTTTATCTTATGCTGGAGATTCTTTTCCTCAGCTCAGCCATTGTCCAAAGCAAGCTGTTTTAGCTCCTCCTCCTTTAATCCTTCTTGGTTTATTGGTCTTAACATTTTGATCAGTGACAGGTGAAGTGACTATCACTGAGTACCCCTGCATCGAGGCACCTGTTAGTGGGTGGGATATATTTGTAAGGAACTAAACTTAGTCCTCAAAGTTGCTGTTAGAAGCAGGTTTCCCACCATGTGGATGTTACTTTGACACATACCACCAACCTGAGCACTTTTGCAGAGCATTTACACCGTTTCATGGACCGGTACTCCCTGATGGCTGTGGCCTCTTTCAGCAGGAGTGGTTTTGACTTTGCCTCCAGACTGCCCAGTTCTCAATCCAGTCGAGCATCTGTGGGATGTGCTGTCAGATCCCACGCCACACCTTCAGGGGTCTTTGGAGAGTCCATGCCTCGATGGGTTAATATTAGGCAGGTGGTCATAATGTTATCTCTGATCGGTGTGCATGATTCAGATTTTGTGATAAAATTGAGTAAAAGAACTAGAATGTATGTAGTGAAATCAGAAAAAAACGTTGGTCCTTCATACATACATGAAGTTGAAGCAAACTTGGAAGAAAGTTTTCTCAGCATCAGTGGGGACTAGCGTACTGTTTAGTATTTATGGTCGTAGTTCTCCTGGATTTGAGGTCATTGCTAAGATTTGCTAAGCTGAGATGAATGATGTATTTGGCTGAGCCAATCCTTTATCTCACTGTGAATGTAAAACAGCTTTAACAGTTTCAAAGAGATGGTTCGGAAGAAGGAAGCTTGTGTGCAGATCAACAAAGGCCGCTTCATCCCTCCTCAAATCAACGAAATATCCAACATTTCAGACATTTGTACCTTTATTTTCTGACCTTTTTGTGCTTCCATCACTCATTTTTCTCACACATTGTCTCTCTGATATTCTCTTTATAACACTTCCTCACACACTCTGCCTTTGGGTTTCCTATTTCACTGACGGTCGAGTGGTTTTTAGGACGCCTCGAGTCAGATGGTGACGCAGGTGGACGTCTGGCTGTTCATTTCACACCTGTTAATCGCTGGTCACACACAAACACACACTCACACCGACGCACTTTCTCAAGGGCGCCAGAGTCGAAGCCCCCACATGTAATCTAGCAGCCAATCAAAACACTATCCTCTCCCCCTGAAGAACGTGGGTGGCATGTAATTTGGAGCTCCATCAGAAGCCAGTGTTCAGTTTATTTCACTGAACAGCAGGCATCAGTCAAACAAACTAGGATACCAGTTACTTTGCAGATTAACTGATTTATTGTTTTTTCTATAAAGAATCACAAAATCCTCAGAAACGGGGCATCCTCAGAAGGTCAAAGGTCATCTTGATTTTTGATGGCCAATTTAGAAAGGCAGAAATTCACCAATCCGAATTTTTTTCCCCTTTCTCTCTTCTTTGTTCCAGGGAAAAGACGCCCCCGTGGACCCCTGGGAGGACAGTAACTTCCGTCTGTACAAAGTTGTCGACCGCTTTGGCTTCGTCCAGTAAGCTCTCGCACACATACATCCTATAATCAGGCCTAATAACTACATTAGTAAACTTCAAAGCCCAGTCTACCACGCTGAAGGGAGAAAGAAAGCGAGCAGCAGCTGTCCAGACGGGTGTTGCTGAGAGATGAGTGTGTCTGTGGCTTGAGCCGGGCTGGTCAGAGGCTGTGAGGCTCTTAAACACCACTGTGCTAGAGTGTTTTATATATAGGCTGGCACATGCAGCTTGGTTGGCCACAATCACAGAGCATCAGCGTGAGGATAGAGTGGTACGATCCAACGAGACATAGGAGGAGGAGGGTGCTGGAGTAAAGAAACTTCGGGGTTATACGATTGGTTAAAACCGGGACAGGAGTATGCTGAGGTCAAGGTCACTGACTGGGCAGGAGAAAACGAAGCCCATGGAGGGTGTTTTGAATTGGGCAGACAGTTGGCGCTGGAGAAAACGGCGTGACCTCTGAGTAGTTTTAAGGTTAGAGAATCTGTGTGGGCAGAACCACCAGAACAAGACTAGATGTGAAGTTTCCGTCTCTCCCAAGGCTCTTTTTCCAAAAGTTGGGTTACTTCAGTAAAGTATAAATGCTGGTGTCATGTTCAGAGTCAATCTGAAGCACGAACTGTATGTGTAGATGTTATGTAGTCATGGTTTAAAAAAAATAAGCTAACTATCGCATTAAAGCAGGAAGCAAACAGCAGACTGTTTAAGTCTGTGATTTGTCAGCATATCCATCTACCTTGGCCTGTCAGACTTCTCATCTCACCTCATCGTTTGCTCTGTTCATAACTACTATGAACCGTGTCATGATGAAATGTTACTATGGGCTGTAATGAACTGTTTACACAACCTATGGGTTGTGATTTAGTGGACTGCCTTTCCTATAAACAATACAGCAAATGTGGTGGATTTTTTTAAATTATTTCAAAGGTTAGATAATATTTGATGAAAGAACCAAAATAGTTGGCGACTGGTCCAGACAGCAAGGAAATTGCATCTGGTAAACTAGCTAGAGAAGCATAGCATTAGGTTTAATCTTATGTAGCTTGTCTTTAACAGCGCTAGCTGTAACATTTTCAGCCACTAACTGTTCTGCATTGGTTAGATCTCTAAAAGACGTGTTTAGAATGGAAGCCACCATACAGGGCTATTAGTCTGTACATGTAGAAATGATAAAAAGTTGTCCTGGTTAATACTGGGTTAACGCTGGTTTAAAAGTAAAGGTTTTAGTAGATATTGGTTCATGCATTTTTTCCTTCCCATTGTCGCCAACTGCTCGCTCATAGGGGATTGTGTGATTGTTGGGGATTTTTCTGTATTATTGTCGGGTCATTACCTTACAATGTAAACCAAATTGAGGCAACGATGGGCGAGGTGTCATCCTTTCCTCACAAAGTAAAGCAGATATACGGCTGAACTGGAAGCTCCTGCATAATTCGAAACAAGACTCTGAGCAGAAGTGACCAAGGGGTCGAGGCATGGTAAGAGTGGTTTCAACAGGAGCTGAAACCAGATTATTCTCCAGTGACTAACTTCTGATAAACAGACACAAGATTAAGGAATGTCCAATCTGTTATTTCCTGTTTGTGCGACCACTGACATATGTGATGTTCCCTCCTACTGATAACAGTCAGGGAGTGAGATGAACTCTTTAAAAAAAAGTATTTTCTGGAAGGAAAATATATCAACTATGATTCATAACTAAAAACTTGGAGGTTAAGAGACTTAAGATCTCATTCCTCCAGCTGTTTTCCTTACTAATTTCTTCTGCTTTCCTCTCCTTTCTTTAGTGAGACTGAACTTCCATCCTACGACTCGGTGGAGGAAAAGGTGAGAGGTGTTGCTTCTCGTTGTTTTTAAACAAATCCATCTGTGCAGCTTTGGGGTATTTTTATAATAAAAAAAAGAGCTACTTCTCAGCTACGCAAATCAGAAAATTACATTTCATGTTCCTGCTTTCACTTCCCCTGCATTAGGAAAACCCTGAGAATGTAATAAGATAGACCGGTTTGGTTTGAGATTGAAGCACGGGACACAGGAAACCCTTTGTTGTAGTTCTTGCTTAGTGTTGCGTGACTGCCCCAGAGGTAAAAAAGAAAGATCTGGGTCGATCCTAATAGAAATGGGAAGTCTACACATGGGTTAGTAAGGTGCTGGGCCACCTTGGCAATGATCTCAAAGTCTGTTGAATTCGACCTGACGGATGAACATTATTCTCCCAAAAGATATTCCCTCAGTTGGTGTTGGGTGTAGAGAAAGCTGCTTGATCAACCAGAATCTCCCAGTTGGTGTTCATCTGGTTGACATGGGTCCCTGAGCCTTGTGTTTCACACCCCTGCTCAAAGATTACAAACAGTGTTGTGTAATTCATGAAATGCTACCTGCAGATACCCAAGAGACAAGAGTCCCAGATTAGCGCAGTGACTCGATGTATTATTTGTATCTTAGTGCAGATGAGCAGTTACCTGTTGGTTCAAAGATGTTTGGATGTGACCCCGGCAGACGGCCGGGCCTTCCTCTCCCGGTTAACAAGTGAGGCAGAATGCAAGCTGCATGGTTCATGCATTCATCTGCTGCGTCAGAGCGAACTGCTGTAAAAGCGCTTGAGCAGAACGATGCGTAACTGCGTTCTGCACAGGCGTGTGGACGCAAGCCTGCAAGATCTACAGCTGCCCGTCTGCATCATTCATTTAACCAGAGTTAACCATTTAACCATAGTTTCAAATCCCAAGATCGTGATCAGTGGTTTCATACAACTCCTAAACACACATTGTTTGTATTGCCATTAGACTAGACTCAATTTTTCTGCCTTTTAGATATTAGATTTTTTCCTAACATTTAAATGAGGAGTAAATTAATTTCCAGGAATATGCCGAATTTAGAAACGTACAGTCTGCGTTAGGAGGGGAATTTGGAGGGGAACTTTTTGGTTTGACTGCCAGTAGACTCTGGTTTACATCCCACTGGAGAAGATTTGGTTTGGCATGAAGTACAACAAAATGACGAGTTTGGAGAGATAAAAACTGTGTTGGTAATGCCATTGGGCACCTTTTCTTTTAACAATGCCAGCAGCTTTGGTAGAACTTTATTTATTAAAAACCTGGAAATGTTAATAGGCTGAGATGAGAGGATCCAACCCATGGCAAGAAAAAAATCAGAGCCCCTCACTACAGGGGCCACATGCTCAGCTTTTTACTTTAGCATGTCACCTGTCTGCAGGTTCAAGGGGAAGGAAACTCCATCCATAATTTTACCAACAATTAAAACAAAGCCAGCTTCCAAACAGATTCCTCAGTCTCTGAAATATTCCCACTCAGCACACCACTAAAGCAGAGCAATAATCTTCATCCTTCATCCTCAGTGTTGTTCAAGAAAACAAAGGAGTGTACCAGCCTTGGGTTTTTTATTCTTTAAAATCAGTTCCTCTGCTCACACCAGAGGCAGTTAACATGTAGTCCCTGTCAGCTGTTTCAGTATATCGTATATACTGTATATTTGTTCCTTTAGTGTTTGCCTAAAAATAGAAACTCTTTCTAGTCACGTCCAACACCTCAGAGTATCCTCATGTTCTTTGTTACATAAGGATACTCTGAGGTGTTGGACGTACAGTCAAATGGAAAGCAGTTTTCTATGCAACTACAGGGAAAAATTTAGTTTTTAATTTCAAAATGCCATACTGAAGAAAAACAAATTTATCAAAATGAAATGAATAAAACACTTAAACAAACAAGTGACTTATTTGGGATAGTAAAAGCCCAATTTCTAATCCCAAAGCTGTGAGAACAAAACTTACTGAAATTCTGATTTTAAATGATAAATATGCTTTGTTTTGATGTAAAAACTGGTTCTTTCACGAATGCTTGTGTTCATGAAATGTGCAAAAGTCGAACAAGACAAACCAGCATCTGCAGAAGGCTTTAATTAGAGCATCTGAACAGCTCCAAACGCCTTTGAACATACAAAATAATGACCTGCATGTTGTTCTCTTCTCACTGTGGTTCCCAGTGGACCCGAGTGTAGCTGCAGGGGAAACTAATTAATGTTTTCATTCTTGTTTCTGCAGCAAAAACACACGGAGGTGGAGAGGACCACCAAATGGCTGAAGATGCTGAAGAACTGGGATAAATACAAGAACAGTGAGAAGGTGATTCTCCTTTTGACAGCACTGATTTCATTATGAGCAGGAGCGCGTGGCACCCTGCTGTCCACAGCTGTCCTGAACACAGATACAAAGACCATAAATTGGCCTTAATTGATGCAGTTCTAGCCTGACACGTGTAGAACATGAGCACAATGTGGCTTCTGAGATTGTTACTTTGCTATTAATAGCTGCTTTAATAGTAGTGCGTGTCCGCGGGGGCCGTCGATTCGCCAGCCGCTAGACGGTGTCGCAAGAGATGATTGGCAGGCGCTCGCCCTCTGCCACAGCTGCACAAACACTGAGCTGCAGTCGATGGGCTGAAGGCTTCTATTGAAGCATCTGAGGCTGGATTTAAAACCTGCAAAGTTAAATCAGTCATACGTGACATGATCAAAAAGTTCTGGCATGTAAATAAATATGAATGAGTAAATAAATAAAATGAATTCCTGATTTAAATTGTCTGTCGGTTAAACTCATCTTCTTCTGCACATCAAAACTAGGGACGCGTACGGCTCGTCTAGTAGACAATCAGTCATCACTATTGTTCATCTGACCATTTTACATTTTAATGGATCCCCAAATGTTCTTGAGAAGAATAAAACACTTAATGTGAGGGACTGCACAGTTAAGCAGCATTTAAACAGGGCGGGAGTATGTAATAGGGTCTGTTCGTTTGTCTGTCTGTTTGTCGGCAGTCTAGTCAGTTTTCAAGATATCTTGTTCAAATTTGTGTCATGGTAGCAAGAACAGCTCAGGCTGATTTAATTATGGTGAAAATCGGGTCGACATCAAGTTCAAAGTCAGACCAGATGTGAAAAACTAGAAATCTCAAGTTTTTACAGCCTGTAGAAGCCAGAGTTTTCAGCCAGATCTGCTCCAATGATATGGTTAAAGATTGTAAAATACAGCATTTTAGTATGTAATTCTTCAAGGTCAAAGGTCAGATATCACCATGTTGTCATAAATGCAGGCTGATTTCACCGTATTGTTAATAAAGCCCTTTTGGGGCGAGTTGGGCTCTTATTCGCTAGTTCAGACGGCTTCCAGTGCAGCTGTTTTTAGACCCTTCCAAAGAAGTCTCCTTCTAAACTCTTACTTTGCGATTTCGTCTTCGGCTTGTCCAAATGGCAAGCATCAGCTTTGGTTTCAAACTGACCTGAACTTCATTGTTGGCTGTAACCGAGTAGTTTCAGGGGTTTACAGCTGAAGAGTCCAAACTTCTCTGAGTAGATGAGGAGCATTCACAGGTTTGTACACTGGGAATTTGTCTTTGTGTTGCACTACAGACGTCTGAAGCCAACGAGAGTGGCTGCGTCCATGTGTTAGACTGTTTAGGGTCTGGACTTTCCCAGAAAGATCTTGAGCCCCGTTCTAATAAAAGTCAGGTTTGTTCTTTTAAAGTTTCTAAGAGAACTTTTTGGCCAACATATGGTGAGAGGAATTCAGTAAAACCTCCTTCTGAAAATCTGCGTTCTTTTTAGATAATTTATGGTCGGTGTAAAAGGTTTTTGTGAGTTTTCTGATCAGAATGAAAATATTGCTTTATTTAACCTAAACATTCACCATTGTAACTGTATATTTGTAGAAAATAAAAGTAAACATAATATGTCCTCTTTAATACAGCAACGTCCAGAGTTTTCCACATTAGAAACCAACAGGCTGCTTTACTGCACTCGGTCATTTCATCTTTAAATATAAAAACAGTCTTCTGTGCAGCTTCAAAATGACCAGGAATGATAAAGTAACACACATCAAATCCACCCTTAAATATCTGAGCCACATTCCAGCATTTATCTTCCCGAGCTAATGTAAGTCCACTTCTGCCCTCTGCTGCAGTCCGGCTGATACAGAGGAGCTGAATGTCTCTGGAGGACAGCTAGAGGGGGGCAGGTATCAGCTATGGCTGTCTTCATTGGTGCCTTCTAAGGTCCAGGTTGTTTTGTGGTGTTCCCCGCAGTGCTTCATTTGTATGCATGAATTCAGCAGGGATTACTGAGGTGTGTTGGGCCTTTGAAATGCACTCACTGCTGGCACTAAGAGTGCTCTTAGGCTCCTTTTTTTTTACTCTCCTTCTGCTTCTTTTTTGGTTTTGCCTCCCTTTTATTTCAAAGCCATTTTCAAGTCGAGTTACAGCCAAGGACGCAGAGAGAACATTTAGCTCGATCCATCACATCACTCAACATCGCCTCCTCCGCTTCCCTCTTCCATCCTTTCTTTCTTCATCTCAGCTTCAGGGATATTTCTTTTGCCTTTGTCAGTCAGCAGCGTGCCGTCAGCTCGGCGAGGAAAGGGGTCACGCTCAATATACCTCTTATTTTATTTCCATACTTGCCAACTGCTGTGAGAACATTTAGCCCGCAGTTTGAAAGTATGAGAGCAGATGTAAGACAGTCATAAGCTCCCCTTGAGCCACCCCCACCAGCCACACAAGACCAATCCTCCTTACGGTTATTGTGTTTAGCATTATAGTAATTATACCGCAGCAAATGAAAGCTTGTACAGTTCTGAAATCTTGGCTTCTAAGACTATAGCTGTGCCCCAGTCCAGTACTTCACAGTAACTGCTTGGTCACCACAGGAAGTGGTGTTCTTCAGAAAAGCTGTGGTGGAAGTGGAATCTTGAGGATGTTTGTGGTTGTGTTTGGGAATATGATGAGGAATTGTAAAACAGCTAATATGATGGCTTCGTTCGGCAGCTGGGAGACTTTATTAATATCCAACAGCAGTCACTCAGGTGTGGGTCCAGACAAAGAGGCTCCATCAAGGAGCCGGTGTTAAATGTGAAGCCAATTACTGTAATTCCCGGACTACAGAGCGCACCTGATTAAAAGCCGCATGCTCTAATTTTAGAAAGAAAATCAATTTTGTACTTTGTACAAAATCCACCGCACCGGATTTTAAGCCGTATGCGTTTCACTTGTAATATGAGATATTTACACAGAAATATTACACGTGAGGATTTTTAACGTTTAATTTAATCCGTAAGGTAACATAAACGTTATGGTAACATACAAAAATACATACTGCAAATGCTTTTTTTCCTCGAACAGCGCCGGTAACACGGCTACCTTTAAGTATACGTATGTATCAGTAACACACATACGTTGCTTATGTTTTTTTACGGAACAGTGCACAAACAACATTACGTCTCTTAACAAGCGGTAAAAATATATACCGTATATATACTACTTAACAATTTTATTGGTCTACTGTTACCAGGCAAAATGTTTTTGGCTGCATGAAAAAAAAAAAATGCATTAGCATTAGCCGCACATCAGTATAAGCCGCAGTGTTCACAGTGTGGGGAAAAAGTAGCAGCTTATGACCCGAAAACTCAGGAAGGCAAACAGCCTCTGAGGTGGATCCATGCTAATTAAATTTGGTATATTTCAAACTGCCAACAGGATTTTTAGGTATAAAATTTCTTTGCACACACTGGTGCTGGCAGGCCCATTTTGATTGTACTTTAAAATAATAATAATAATGTATACTTTATTGATCCCCGTGGGGAAATTACTTGTTTTTCTCTGCATTTGACCCATTCACTCAGAGAAGCAGTGGGCAGCCACTAAGCAGGCGCCCGTGGAGCAGTGTGTAGGGATGGCACCTTGCTCAGGGGTACCTTAGGGTAGCCGTTGAGTGGATTGGATCGGTACGTGCCACAGTCAATGCATTCTCATCAGAGGGCATTAAATTCTGCATTTTTCAGTCTACATTTGCAGCCGGTGACACACATATTCAAGAACAGTTACAAACCAGTTAGTCACAGAAGCCTTTGACTTTTGTTTGACCTTGGGTCTCTTGAAAGGCGCTATACAAATCTGATTTATTATTATTTTATATTAGATTAGAGGAATCCCAAAAAGTTGATGCTGTTCATCTGGACATCCAGATGAACAGCATCAACTTCTTCATCTGGAGGTTGCCAGTGGTGTTTCACCCTTGCTTTCACTAACTTTCTAGGTTTAGAAACCAAAACCTACATAGTTAATGATGGCGGTTAGAGTTAAAGTATGCCTCTTCACAACATTTACCCTGCACATTTTGAAGTTACACTTGAATGCACTTAAAAGTGTTCTTTTGTGTGCTGAGACCATATAGTTATCATTTTCCTACCGCTTATCTTGACTTGGATCGTGGAGGCAGCCCAGACTTCCTTCACGTCAGCCACCTCTTGCTCATCTGGGATGGCAAGAAGTTTTTCCCAAACAGGCGAGAGATAATCTTTTCAGCAAGTCCTGACTCTGCCCCAGGCCTCCTCCTGGTATGACATGCCCGAAATGCCTCTCCAATGAAATGCCGCGTCCAGGAGGCATCCTGTTCAGATGCCTGAGCCACCTAAACTGAATCCTTTTAATGTGGAGGGGAAGCAGCTCTACTCCAAGTCCCTCACGAATAACCGAGCTGCTCACCCTCTAGCTAAGGAAGAGCCCAACCATTCTTTGAATCTCAGTCTTTCAGTCACTACTCAGAGCTCGGGACCACAGGTGCGGGTGCAAACGTAGCCTGACCAGTAAATCGACAGCTTTACTGTTATGCTCAGCTCTCCACCACAACAGATCCCCCACCATCCCAATCCAACTGCTGATCTCATACAAACTCTGTCACTCTGTGATGAGACCTGTTTTACTGTTATCATAACCAGCTGGGTTAATGCGTCCGTGTCAAACGACACATTTTTAACAACTTGGAGAAGAAACGCCAGTTTTTGATACAGGCCGTCATTGCTGCAGGCTGTACTCTGCAGCAATGACCTCTTTAGCTTCAGAGGGAAAAACACTGCCAGCACAGATCCATAAATTGAAGCCACAATAATGTGCAGCTCATTATTTGTAGTTGTAGCAAAAAGAAAAATAGAATTTTGTTCTTAATTTATCTCAACTTCAGCATTTTTTTTTTTAACTCTGCTGGAAGAACTTGTTTAGTGTAAGGAGGCTCAAGTCCAGCTTTAAATTAACCAAAACTAAATAAGTCATAACTAAATGTAATGCAGGTAAAAGTGTGCAGATTCAGAGTCTGGGTACAATGTGAGAGATTTGTCATTTTTAAGACTTTAAAGGGAGGATTTTAAGACATTTTAATACCAATTAAGGTCTTATTTTTAAGCACCCCCAATGTTTTCCTTCCATATTTTAAATCCATGCACACAGCGAGTTCTGTTTGTGCAGAAGATAAGCACAAACCAAAGCGCGAACAGCACACGTTCAATGTAAATGTTGACACACATGTAGGCACACAGACACACTCGTGCTCGGAGGATGATTAGTGTAACAGATGCGCTCATTGACTCGCTCATCAGAGCCTAATTACAAGGCTGTTGCACTAGAAACAAGCGAGTCCCAAGTGTGGTGGGTAGGAGGCTGATGGAGTGGAGGCTTTGGACACTTCACACACACCCAACTAAATGTCATTAATTCTCAGATCTTACACACACACACACACCACTCAGACCTTTAAACGTGAAAACACACCAGCTGCACACACACAGACGCACACACATCAGTGCATCACACTCATGTGACGCGAGGTTACTGATGGGGTCTGTTTTATGGCTCCTGATTTACTCTCAGCTCGTACATGTAAATCAGGACCGACTCCCTCTGCGTCTGTGTTTCTTGTAAAGCAACAAAAACAGGTTCAGATTCAGAAATAAAATGTAAATAAACACTTTTGCTGCAATATTTTGTACTCTGCAGAATGCTTTGCGTTAATTATTTGAGATCTGTGTAGACTAAAACAAGTTAAATGTTTTCGCCCTCACTAGAAGTTTAACTATTGATGTTTTTGTTCCAATCAGCTTCCAGCACAGCTTTTATTTTCGGAAGAGCCGCCCTCAGGAGAGGGACGGGGTCCAGGGTTCCTTCCCTCAGCATCAACATCTAAGTCAGCATCTGACCAATCACAAATATGGATTTGTCACGTTAAGATAAAACTACAATATTAGAAAAATATGAAGAGGTTAAACACACAACCTGACTGCAACATGGCGGATAGACACAAGTCATCAGTGTGGGCGTGCGAGAGGAAACACGCTTCAAAGTTGCGTCTCTGGGGATTGGCTCGTTTTGGGAAGCACCGAACACTGAGGTGCTGCGATTAGTCTTCGGATGTTTTTAGTGCTGCCTCCTAACACTCTACCATCCTTTCCGTTTGCCTCCGCTGTCAGTCACCTGTGCACACGCACACGGCTGGCTGGGTTTTAATAGGTGGAGACGGAGAATTCACTGCTGCGATTAGCTTTGCTGTTCCAGCAGTTTGCCTTTTAAGACTTAATCTCCCTCAGCCGGAGTCTGACTGATTTCCCATCTCTTTGTCGACACTGGATTACTCTGGACTGTTCTGCATGCATAGCAGTCTATTCTATCTAGACTTCTCACTGCCCGCAGTCTCCGAGTGCATCCAGCCAGATGGTCGTGGTTCACCTTCCAAAGCCCTTTGCTTTCTCTCAGGGAGGGTGCAGCGTACATTCAGGCACGCACTGTTTGTGTTTGTCTGACAGCTTTGACAAGATGAGGGAAGGTTTCTGTATTCTGTGTAATTTTTGGCAGCTGCCAGATGCCCCAGTTACATGTCAGTGGACTGCAGCTACGGCCATGCAACTTGGTGTTTCCTGTCCGTGTGTTTGTTTAAATCACTAGTTTATGCAGTGCAACTTCCTGTTTAAGTTATAATGCGGAACATATCCTTGTTTGGTGTATTTGGATTATTAAAAATGTTCCCAATAACATTCAAAGTCAGAGAAATGTGGAATTTTACTCAGTTTGGTCGTGTATTTCATTTGGTGGAGTGTCAGTGGCTTAATGACCTCTTTTACTCATCCCAGCCACAGGCTAGCACATGTACCGGGTCCAGGCGTCTCCCGTTTTGAACGAGGCTCTCGTCTTTTTAATAGCGCCCAAAAAGAGTTTAGCCCTCATCTTCTTCCTCTGAAGCTTTTAATTAAGCAGACTTTTAAAACTTAATCCAGTCACACACAGCAAAGTATTAATTGTGGATGGATCATTTCAGACGTTCTTCTTGGCTGACGTTTTGTGTGTGTGTGTTTACAGTCCAGCTATTCGTCTGTAGCCAGCTGTGAGATAGAGGACAATTAAAAATAAGAGCACGGACGTTAAAAGGCTTTTTTACTAAAGCTAAAAACAAGAAATACATCAATAAAAACAAACTAGGTATTAAACAAACTAGACCAAAGACTAGACTAAAAACGAGGATTAAAACAACATTGTCAACATAAAAGTACAAAGAAAATGTGTTGCCATAGTTACATTTTTGCAGTATAGTTACATAAACTAAAAATAACTTAAGATGAAAGTAAAGAAAAAAGCTAATTAGATCCTTCAAATCACCATAATTTAATGGAAGTGAATTTCCTCTGTATGTACTCTGTTGATGTTTTAGAAAATGCTGATATGAACTAACATTGAAACCAGCTACAGGCTGAGTCAGGACCATAAAAAGATTTTAACTGGATAAAAAAAACACAACACAAAAAGTCAAAAGTACAAACGTTACATTATTAGTTTTAACAGTGAAGAAACTACTCATCCCATGATGCATTGCAATGACTTTGCACAATCATTGAGCTGAATCCTTTTTGCTGTCAGTGTTGGATAATAGTTTATTTGACAGGTTTTTGTGGGGTGTGTGTCAGTATGCTACAGCACTTTGTTCCTGGCTGTGATTGTCACTCTCAATGTTTCTAGAGCTTTGTGCTTAAAGGTTTCCATGGTAACCACAATCTCCACCAATCAGGGGCGCTGTTTCAGTTTTAGGATTGTGGGTAGAGCAGTTCTTGTATTTGTTTTTTGTTGTTGTTATAACAAGTTTGACATCAAACAGATTTGTGGTTCATACCAGTTACATATAATCGAGCTCACAGTAAGTCTGCTGTGGATTTTACAGTATTATGCCTCCTAATCAGAACATGAGTGCTGTCATTATAGCCTGAACCTCACTGCTGAGATCTATGAGAGTGACTTCTGGACTAAGTGAAGGCAGAGGAGATGAAAAATGAGTTTCAATAATCCAGAAATTAAAGTGAATGTGAAAGGCTCCCAGAACAAGACTTCACACTTTATTAAACTAATATTTTTAACCAGAGATCTGCAGCTGAAGTGCTTCACAAGAGATTGAGGCCATGATCCTAAGAGCACGGTGACACCTGTTAAAGTCACAGATGAGGCTTTGTGAGCTTATCGCCTTGTGATGAATATGCAGAGGAAAAGAAAGAACCACCACATTCATCCTATCTTCACATTTAATGTTTTGTTGGACTAAACCTTGCACGGCCCTTCTGATGGCCTAAATGTGGAGTGATTGTCTGAGGTTAAAGTTCCTTTTTGAAGGTTGTTAACGATGACCTCCTGCTGTTTGTTTCCTTCCAGCTGCTCAGGAGGATCTACAAGGGAATCCCCCTGCAGCTCCGAGGGGAGGTGTGGTGTCTGCTGCTCGATATACCCAAAATAAAGGAGGAGAAGAAGGACTTCTATGAGGTATCACTCCAGGAACTCTCAGCTAAACACTGTCTCTCAGGCTCAAGTTTATAAAATGTCTGCAGCGTTCATCAAAACGCGAGCCTCATAAAGATTCATAAGCGAGCTGACGAACACCTCGGCTTTATTTGATTTCACTGAGCTTCAGAGTTATTGTGGCCAAGCAGCAGCTTTGGAAGTTTAATCGTGTTTGTGCAAAGCTGCACGGCCTGCTCCGGCACACGGTAAAGATCTTTTTGGGTTTTTTCCCCCACTCCTGCATAAAGTTTGGATCTCATTAGAAAGTTTAGCTAGCAAGATCAATATATCACTGCCTTCATTGGCTGGGAAGTGGTCTAATTATGAGTTAGGCCACATGCACTAAATGATGTGGAAAATATAAAGTGAAAAAGAGAAGATTTCTCCCCTGTGAGCAGGGCAGCTCTGTCCACAATAATCCATCAGATTTCAGGAGGTGTAATTTAGTCGTGTTTGGTTTGTTTTTTTTAAACATTTATTACCCAAACTTTGTTGTCTGTAGTTAGCATTACATACTGTCAGTAAGAAAAAATGATATCAAGAAAAGTTGCAATAATCTATGCAAAAAAAATCAACAGAATAAATATTTAAGATTAAGTTTAGAGGTTTTATTCAATTTACCAATTTAGATCATTTCATTCAAGATCGTGAAGGTAAAACATGCTTTAGAACAGGACAGGTCACCAATCTGTAGCAGGTCAAACACACAGAGACCATTCACACCTACACCGATTAACCAAACTCCACTAAAGCCTGGGGTTGCATAACATCTAAATCAGGTAATTATTCTAGAAGAAGAGCATTATTGAAAAAAAGGCTACGTCCACACGTACACGGGTTTTTTTGAAAACGGAGATTTTTCGTTTTTTTTTTTTAAAAAAAAAATCCCGTCCACACGTAAAAGCCAAAAACGAAGGAAAACGCTGCTAGGAACATGCCAAAGCAGCAGGTGGCGCTATATTCCTATCAGTGTAGAAATGTTGGCCAATCAGAAGTCAGCCTGGGTGGGAAAGAGTAAACAAAGATGGCGCATAGAAGCAGAACTGAGTCCTATGTGTGGAGGGACAGTAACTGTGTGTATATGTATATATTTAAACACTGCAGAGAGTAAAATTAACAGTAATGGTATTTTGTCTAAGTCCGCCATTGTAGAAATTAATTTTCCCCGAAACAATAACCTGGCGCACAGTGTGACGTCAAAAAATGGGCACACCTTTGACGCTGCGTTTTTCTCGTCCACACATAAACGCAAAAACTGAGTTTTCAAAAATATCCACCCTGCTAGGAGTTTTTAAAAATCTCCGTTTTCAGTGACCGAAAACGCCGTTTACGTGTGGACGAAAGGTGCAAACGCATAGAAAAATCTGCATTTTCAAAAATACCCGGGTACGTGTGGACGTAGCCTAAGGCAGCCGCCTCGCTCTCATCCACCGCTCACACGTCAGTCTGCTGCTTCACCCTGAAACAATATTGTCGTGTAAAAAAAGTGAAAAATATTTAGTACATGGGATGTTTTATCTGTTCTCTTTTAACCAGCTGCGTAGAGCCCTCCTTCATCACCCTGTAATCTTATCATTAATTTCCATCCACTATTTGCTCTTCCTGTAACACAGAGTGCAACTATGGAGTGATCCAGCCACGCTCTGAGATGCTTGTTTTCCACATTACCTGCTGCTAGCTTCTCCTCTGTTGTAGCCTGGTTCTACTTGACCATTTTGTTTGTTTGTTTGTTTGTTTTCTTGTTTGTTTGTTTGGGTTTTGGGGGGCGTCACCTCAAGTGGGGAAACAAGTGAGTTTTTTCACCTTCAGCTGGCACAGTTTTCTTGCAAGACGTTTCTATAGCAGTGATATCACAATATGACCCTACTGTGCATTTCGAAGCCTCAGCACTAGTGTTTATTATTTTTTAAAGCCAGAAGTGAGGGTTGGGTGCCAAGTTATCAGCTGAGGCTTCGAAAGCTCGATCAGCAAGGTGGACCCACAAACTCTGTGGACACAGATGCCTGCTATTTAGTACTAAATGGCACTTCTGCTTGCATTCATTCTTTGTTTTGTGGCTGTTTTCAGAAACTGAAGGCCAGAGCCAGAGGAATATCCCCCGACATCCGGCAGATCGACCTGGATGTGAACCGAACCTACAGGGACCACATCATGTTCATGCATCGCTATGATGTCAAGTGGGTACTTTCACATTTTACTACATCCAAGCAACCATCTGCAAGTTCATTGCACACAGCTGCAGTAATGTTGGTTGTGTTGCTTATTTAAAGCAGCTTTGCATTTTTGAGCTTAAAAGTTTCCTGTGTGCCTTTTAAGGAGCCTTTCAGTTCCTGAGTAATTCAATTTACATAACCTTGTACATAAATGTGCCTGCATGGGGGAAGATACAACGAGCCTTCACTTCACTGTCACAAAGCCCAAGAACAATGACAGCTCTCGCTATTTGACACATAATCTCAGTAAAAGTAACAAGAGCACAAACACAACGGGAGTCAGTAATCATCTGCAGATATGCATGCATTTTCACTCTCTGCAAGGAGAAGGCGGCTTCTCCAGTGTGGAAGTGAGAGATCTCACGTCCCCTTTCTGCTCTGCCTTCCGCTTTGTTGCGTGACTCTGAGGAAAGACCTGTACCCGTTAACGCCGTTTTGCCTTTTCACACTGCTTTTCTGATATTTGGAAGTGCATTCAGGCTTTGCAGCGACACAACTCAGCATCAAGGCTGGTGTGCAGCTCCAGGCCACATGCATGCATCTTAACTTGAAGCCAAAGACGCCACTGAAGTGTGTTTATTAAAGTTTTTGTATGAACTGTGGTTTGTTTGTGCTTTCAGGCAGCAGGCGCTCTTCCACGTCCTCACAGCCTACTCCATGTACAACACGGTGAGTCATCCAAGCTCGCTTTTAGCGTCCTGAAGACTTTGAGTTGTAACATTTTCACTGAAGACAATAAAGGTGCACACGAAGGCACCAATCTAATATTTTGTTATTGTAGCAATATTGGTAACACTTTTTATTACAGCTAGGTAAAACCTGGTATGTCAGTGGGGCTCATATGAAGTACTTGCTGATATAACTGCATTTATATTGGCTGATATATAGAAATGTAAAAAGTAAACAAGAAACAAGAGAAAAACCCTTCAGCCAGTGTTGCATAGTTTGTCCACCAGAGGGCACTCTGCAACTTCCCCTGTTTGGAACGCCACAAATACAACAAGCAGCTAATACGAGTAGACTCGGGGCGAGTGTGAGCGACAATGAAACGATTATTTTTAAACTGCAGGTTACAAATGTTTCAGGAGAAAATAAATATATATCAGCTGATATATTTTATTTTTAAATTACCAAGTTTCAGTGTCAGTCTTAAAAATTGGTCTGGCTCTAATAATAAAACTGTAATAGTCTATTAACAATGTGAATCACTAATTAAGTAAATAGCTTGATATTACCAAAAGAAGTAACAACAATCATTTCTTTTTTAATAAAAGTACTAAAAAGATAAAACCATTTAGTAACAGTAGGTAACCTACTAAACTACTAACCTAATAACAATAAATGGTAATACTTGTGTAGTACCTGGAGTAAAAACTGTAGTCTAGTGAGATTATTGGGGTAAAAACAATATTAAGTTAGTAAAGTTTGACATCGACGTCGCCTTCAAAGTTCACATTAAATTTACCCTACTGCAATGTTGAAATCATTTCCCGCTGATGTTTAAAATAAGTCTTCCTTTAAAAAGATAATTCTTGATTATTATTCAACTTTATCAACTCACTGTCATCCCTGAAGTAGGGAAGAAGAAGAAGTACAGTAACTTTTCCAGTTTTACCTTCGTGCTGTGAATTCTTTCAGAGTTACAACCTCCTGAAACACACAGAGGTGAACTAAGCTAAGAGTTTTTTCTCCAACACTTTTGATCCCTCATATTTCAGAGGTAGACGACATATAGATGTCAGATGTGAAATATATAATTGGGCAATGTTTAAAGGAAAAATGAAAACCATTCCAAGTGTCCCAGTATCACAATATCACAGTGAACCCTGACACCCACAGTTTGCCATTCGATTCAACATAATAAAATAATATATGTCTAATGGTGATAACAGTGGTGTTAGTTTGTGTGTAATAATAATGAAGCAGGGCTGAAAAATGCTGAACTACAGATTTATTGTTAGGTCACCAAAGTATTTCTATAATGGATGGAGATGACTTATCTGCACTTACAGATATTACTTTATCAAAGTTTGTATATCCTTTAATAATTATCTCACTATAAACTATCTCAGTGTTTCACCTCAAATAAAGGAACTGTATGTAAATTAAGTTAAGCCAAGTTTACAAAAGTAAAGCAAAGAATGACTCCGTTGTTGTTTCCCCTCAGCTGATTGATGTGTGTTTGCAGGAGGTGGGCTACTGCCAGGGCATGAGTCAGATCACAGCTCTGCTGCTGATCTACATGAATGAAGAGGACGCCTTCTGGGCTCTCGTCAAACTGCTGTCTGGGCAGAAGCACGCCATGCACGGTAACGTGCGCACCTGTTTCTGAAGGCTCAGGGTTCTCAAAGTGCAGCCTGTGGTCATATTTATATACTTCTCTTTCAACTCTTTTGTTCTCATGTTCATCGCCAAGTAAAGCTTCCTAACACAGAAGCTGGAATGTACAGCTGCTCCACTAATGGTTAAACTAAACAAGAACTGTAACTGTAACTGAATGTGCAGAAGAAAAGAAAAAGGGGAAGTTTCTTGCACATGATGTGCAGACCGCTTGTACTGAATTCAGTGTGCACAGCTCCTGCAGCCTGAGTGTTGCATGCTGACTCCTTAAAGTGGAGTTCAGATGTCAAACTACAAAAATCCTCAGCATAGACAAACTTTGATTGTCCGTTGCACTTTGTGTAATCACCACGTTTGAATTTACTGGCCTAAAATTGCTGTCACAGAGGGTTCAGATCATCTGCCAAGTTCTTCTTTAAAAAAACATGCCTGGCCTTTTCCTGTTTCCACAGAGCTGCTCAGAAGGTGACAAACCATCTGTTATGTCAGGTTAAGGCACGAATCTTCTGACCACAGCTGCCAGATTTGCATTTTTGACATTTAGAGTGTTTAACTGACTCTGGTCTCTGCACTGAAATGACCTTGAGCCACTCTGGACCTCCTCCAGTCTTATCAAGCGTTAAGCGATAAAATTATCAGCGAAAGGCATCATTGAGGAAGCACTCGGGACAAATTAGCAGCACGCATGCTGCTGCAGTGAGCTCATGAATCTAACTTTAAACATCTGGACGCACAGATGTGTAAGTTTACATACAGAGTTTAAGGGATGATCATCGTTACGGCTCTTTTCTCCACACCTTCAGGGTTTTTTGTCCCTGGTTTCCCGAAGCTGATGCGTTTCCAGGAGCACCACGACCGCATCCTCAAGAAGATGATGCCCAAACTGAAACAGCACCTGGTGAGAAACACGAGACCTGTGTGACAATTAATAATGAAGCAAGTGCTGCGTAACGTACCAGCCAGTCATAGTGCCAGAAATGAAACCTTTAATCCCTCAGAGGTGGCTGCTTAATCCTCACTCTGTCACCATTTTCTGTTTGCTGCAGGACAACCAAGAGGTGTTCACCAGTCTCTACACCATGAAGTGGTTCTTCCAGTGCTTTCTGGACAGAGTGAGTGCAGTTACAAGCAAGATATGATCTCACAACCTTCAAAAGGATCTATGAAGACATGTAGAAGAGCAGCAACGTAACTTGGTTAACTTATAAGCTGGGTATTTCCATCATAAGGTTGTTGGCACCTGTACACGTGAAGGGTTTCATGACTCCCAGCCTCAGGGCTTTATAAGCTAGTGTACTCCTGATGCCAAGCCCGGATAATTGTGAATCCATCCATCCATCCAAGGTGCTTTATGCTGCAGAGAGAAACCCAACAATCAGTAACTGAAGTTATTGAATAATTTTTTATTATTAACAACCAATGCTGTGATTTCTCTACTTGGTTTCAGCCAATGAGCTGCTCCAATTCAATGATTAAAACCAACCAACCCAACACGTTTCTGACAGCCCGTAAACAGCTTTTAATCGCCAGGAATGTGAGAGGTTTAGGAGCCTGTCAGTGGTGGATTTTTACTTTATTTGTATTTATAAAGCACCTTTAAAACCAAGACTTTCAAACAAAGTTACAAAGCTCTGAACCGTAATGAAAGCAACAAATATGAAAAGTTACAAATGAATAAATTGGATATTAAAGAGGATAAAAGGATCAGCAGTCATGGCAAACCGCATGATATAAATATGTTTTTAAAAGAGTTCCAAAAGCTGCAAAGACTCAATCGCCTTTAGTGACTAAACAAGCTTTTGGAATGACTGACGAGACCATGCCGGGACATTTTCCCACTCCTTTTCAACAAGAAAGCTGTGACGACTAATATCACTTCTCTTTTTCCTTTTGACTGGTAATCACAACAAAAAGCAGCACTGTACACTGACCCATCGCTGACTCAGAGTCTGCTGCACGTGCAAAGCTACGGCTGCTTTTGGAGGTCGTAGCATGCATGCAGTATTTAGGAGTTTTAAAAGATTACGATTATGTTTTGTGTAAGTTAGAGTAATCAGTGCTCCTTTAAAATAATTCCCAGTAAAGTAAGAGGTTAAGTTCGTGTTTTTTTTTTTTCACGGCAACTGCTGACAGTCACAAAAATATAGATAAATTGCCTTCTTCAGTAACTTATCGTCTAACTTTTCGTTCTGCTCGTGGTCAGACTCCCTTCACACTGACCCTCAGGATCTGGGACATCTATATCTTGGAGGGTGAAAGAGTGCTGCCTGCCATGTCCTACACGCTCCTCAAACTGCACAAGAGTAAGACTGTTTCCTCCACAAACTGAAACCAGCTGATTTCACCCCTCACAACACTTCTCATCAGTGTGAGTGTGTGTGTGTCTGCAGAGCACCTGATGAAGCTGTCCATGGAGGAGCTGGTGGAGTTTCTGCAGGTGACTTTGTCCAAAGATTTCTTCTGCGAGGACGACTTTGTGATCGAGCAGCTGCAGGCGTCCATGACAGAGCTCAGGAGGGCGAAGCTGGAGCTGCCCGCACCAGGTACTTCTGCACCAAACAATCCATTTCTATAAATTATCAAAAAGTCTGCTCTTCTCAAGTAAATCAATCTCCAGTTGGTTTTAAACTTGTGTTTGGAGAGTGACAAAAGTTCCTCTATGCACAAACAATTCCCAAAGCTTAAAACCATTTAGTAAACGTGGTAACCTACTAAACTACTAACCTAATAACAATAAATGGTAATACTTGTGTAGTACCTGGTAAAAAACTGTAGTCTGTGAGATTATTGGGGTAAAAACATATTAAGTTAGTAAAGTTTGATTTTGACGTCGCCTTCAAAGTTCACATTAAATTTACCCTACTGCAATGTTGAAATCATTTCCCGCTGATGTTTAAAATAAGTCTTCCTTTAAAAAGATAATTCTTGATTATTATTCAACTTTATCAACTCACTGTCATCCCTGAATAGGGAAGAAGAAGAAGTACGTAACTTTTCCAGTTTTACCTTCGTGCTGTGATTCTTTCAGAGTTACAACCTCCTGAAACACACAGAGGTGAACTAAGCTAAGAGTTTTTTCTCCAACACTTTTGATCCCTCATATTTCAGAGGTAGCGACTTAGATGTCAGATGTGAAATATATAATTGGGCAATGTTTTAAGGAAAATGAAAACCATTCCAAGTGTCCCAGTATCACAATCACAGTGAACCCTGACACCCACAGTTTGCCATTCGATTCAACATAATAAATAATATATGTCTAATGGTGATAACAGTGGTGTTAGTTTGTGTGTAATAATAATGAAGCAGGGCTGAAAATGCTGAACTACAGATTTATTGTTAGGTCACCAAGTATTTCTTATGGATGGAGATGACTTATCTGCACTTACAGATATTACTTTATCAAAATTGTTATCCTTTAATAATTATCTCACTATAACTATCTCAGTGTTTCACCTCAAATAAGGAACTGTATGTAAATTAAGTTAAGCCAAGTTTACAAAGTAAAGCAAAGAATGACTCCGTTGTTGTTTCCCCTCCGCTGATTGATGTGTGTGTTTGCAGGAGGTGGGCTACTGCCAGGGCATGAGTCAGATCACAGCTCTGCTGCTGATCTACCTGAATGAAGAGGACGCCTTCTGGGCTCTCTCAACTGCTGTTCTGGGCAGAAGCACGCCATGCACGGTAACGTGCGACCTGTTTCTGAAGGCTCCGGGTTCTCAAAGTGCAGCCTGTGGTCATTTTTATATACTTCTCTTTCAACTCTTTTGTTCTCATGTTCATCGCCAAGTAAAGCTTCCTAACACAGAAGCTGGAATGTTCAGCTGCTCCACTAATGGTTAAACTAAACAAGACTGTAACTGTAACTGAATGTGCAGAAGAAAGAAAAAGGGGAAGTTTCTTACCAGAGACCATTTTTCTGGAGAAACGCTCTTAGGTTCTGCCATTGGAGGTGAGTCAATGGATACCAGAGACCATTTTTCTGGAGAAACGCTCTTAGGTTCTGCCATTGGAGGTGAGTCAATGGATACCAGAGACCATTTTTCTGGAGAAAGGCTCTTAGGTTCTGCCATTGGAGGTGAGTCAATGGATACCAGAGACCATTTTTCTGGAGAAAGGCTCTTAGGTTCTGCCATTGGAGGTGAGTCAATGGATACCAGAGACCATTTTTCTGGAGAAAGGCTCTTAGGTTCTGCCATTGGAGGTGAGTCGATGGATGCCAGAGAGTATTTTTCTTTGTTCTTTGTTGAATCCATTTCACCAAATATCTCATGGATGACGTCAACTACAGCCTGTTCTACAGGGTTTAGAGCTCGGACACTTTCTGTTTCAGCAGTTATTTCACCTTCTTTTGCTACACCTGATCCTTCTGGAAGCTTAATTTCTTCCCCCTCCTGATCTGAATTTTCATCCTCTGTCATCTCTTCATTGAAGCTCCATGAGCTAGAGGGATTAAGAGAAATCTCAGAGATTGGTGTTTGCACTGAGATGTTTGCATCCGTACTTTCTGTATCAGAATCAGATGGACTGGTATCAGACCCGCTTGTCGGGTGCTGGCAGTGCAGCTTACCTACAAGCTTTTTAAGGCATGAGGCAGCGTGACGAACCATGCAGTGTAGTTTTTTAATATTATTAAATGTACCGCTAACATAAATGGTGGGGTCTTCCGGGAAATCAGGGCTTTGTGCGAGCAGTGCAACTATTGAACTGATCTTTTCGGAGATCTCTTCCTCAACCATGCGTGTCAGCTTTACAGCCCTCTTACATCGCTTTTTCGGGACATTAAGAGCGCTGGCGAAGACCGCTGAGATCGAGTCTCCGAGGGACGGCCTTATTTTCCCCTCATCTAAAAGCACCGGACATTCTTTCACGTTACGATCCTGAACATCGGGAAGGGCTATTTTTAGGATGCTGGCAGAGGCAGTCTGAATGATTTCAGAAAGCATGTCAGCAAGAATGCCTTGTATGTTGGCGTTGCATGTGCCACTTTGTATTAAGTACCACTCAGTTTCCGAGAGCTTATTTAAGTACTTATTGATTGGTGGCAAAATCTGGTCTGGCGTGACCACGATTGAATACTCATTTTCCTTTAGCATTGCCATTGCAGTCACAAATGTTATTTTCTTGGTTTGTGTTAAAAGCGTGAGACGTTTACTGAGAGAGCGCCGACTGTTCAACATGTGCCAACAAATGAGCATGTCTAAGTGTCTGAGGGGTATTTATAGCCTCTTGCCTATGTGACGTTGCAGCACATCATAGCCAATCGAATTTCCTTTCATCTTTCAGTGACGTCACGAGCTACGCATGCGCAGACGCGGCACATAATCGGGCTTTGGAGTTGACGTCACGCCGCAATGCATTGTTGGAGCGCCGCACCATTTTCGGGGTCTACGAATCAAAACAAACACACTGTGTTGGAACGACGATTACAAGATGCTTAAAAGCAGCTCAAAAGAGAATGGACTGTATAGAGACCGATTTCGTTCAGAGGGGAAGCAGCGGTACTTGCAGAAAATAGCGTGCATTGGAAATGTGGACCCGTATGAAATACGGCCGTGGAGTAGAAACCCTGAAGACCAACCGCTATTGACGTAGCCTGACATATTTTCGTACCTTATCTGTGGAATCAGCGCGTACAAGTCGTCATTCAAACAAAGGTAAGTCAGCTCGAGTACTGCGTGTGAAATGCGTTTGATTTCCCTGCAAACATTCACATTAGTGCAGCATAAATTCATTCATGAGGGGAAATTACAGTGAGAACATGTGGAGGCTGTTAGGTGGATAACATAGTGAGTTCAGTGACATTGTCCTGAAGGATTTAGTTATTCTTTATGGTTAAAGAAATTGCAATGATTTATTCATATTTATTATAAATAATTCTAATTATACATCTTGCTTACATATTTGTATCTTGTGTCACTAAAAATACATTTTATTTTAATTTTATACATTGATTAATGACCTGCAGAATCTCCTTATCATATTAAGGGATTCATAATTGTCACTTTATGCTTTCTCCATCTCTAAAGTGATTACATTACACATTACATACTTTAGGTTCATTTTCTGCAGGCAGGTTTCTGACAGAACAGGCAGATTTAGAATATAACACAGTACTGCGTCAGTACCATATAGAACAGGACACGGAACAGAAACATACACAATTTTTACATATTTACATCAAGGACAGTGGTTACTATATACAGAGAGTATTGTACAGTTATTAAATTAAATAAAAATAGCTACAGATAAGAGGCAAAGTGTAGTGCGTGTAGTGTTTAGTGCGAATCAGTTGATTAACTTATTGCAGTTACAGCGCAGATGTAAACATCTATGTTTGTTGGGAGCAGTTCTGATTGTACAGTCTGACAGCTGCAGGGAGGAAGGACCTGTGGAAACGTAAAAGTACTAAAAAGATAAAACCATTTAGTAACAGTAGGTAACCTACTAAACTACTAACCTAATAACAATAAATGGTAATACTTGTGTAGTACCTGGAGTAAAAACTGTAGTCTAGTGAGATTATTGGGGTAAAAACAATATTAAGTTAGTAAAGTTTGATTTTGACGTCGCCTTCAAAGTTCACATTAAATTTACCCTACTGCAATGTTGAAATCATTTCCCGCTGATGTTTAAAATAAGTCTTCCTTTAAAAAGATAATTCTTGATTATTATTCAACTTTATCAACTCACTGTCATCCCTGAAGTAGGGAAGAAGAAGAAGTACAGTAACTTTTCCAGTTTTACCTTCGTGCTGTGAATTCTTTCAGAGTTACAACCTCCTGAAACACACAGAGGTGAACTAAGCTAAGAGTTTTTTCTCCAACACTTTTGATCCCTCATATTTCAGAGGTAGACGACATATAGATGTCAGATGTGAAATATATAATTGGGCAATGTTTAAAGGAAAAATGAAAACCATTCCAAGTGTCCCAGTATCACAATATCACAGTGAACCCTGACACCCACAGTTTGCCATTCGATTCAACATAATAAAATAATATATGTCTAATGGTGATAACAGTGGTGTTAGTTTGTGTGTAATAATAATGAAGCAGGGCTGAAAAATGCTGAACTACAGATTTATTGTTAGGTCACCAAAGTATTTCTATAATGGATGGAGATGACTTATCTGCACTTACAGATATTACTTTATCAAAGTTTGTATATCCTTTAATAATTATCTCACTATAAACTATCTCAGTGTTTCACCTCAAATAAAGGAACTGTATGTAAATTAAGTTAAGCCAAGTTTACAAAAGTAAAGCAAAGAATGACTCCGTTGTTGTTTCCCCTCAGCTGATTGATGTGTGTTTGCAGGAGGTGGGCTACTGCCAGGGCATGAGTCAGATCACAGCTCTGCTGCTGATCTACATGAATGAAGAGGACGCCTTCTGGGCTCTCGTCAAACTGCTGTCTGGGCAGAAGCACGCCATGCACGGTAACGTGCGCACCTGTTTCTGAAGGCTCAGGGTTCTCAAAGTGCAGCCTGTGGTCATATTTATATACTTCTCTTTCAACTCTTTTGTTCTCATGTTCATCGCCAAGTAAAGCTTCCTAACACAGAAGCTGGAATGTACAGCTGCTCCACTAATGGTTAAACTAAACAAGAACTGTAACTGTAACTGAATGTGCAGAAGAAAAGAAAAAGGGGAAGTTTCTTGCACATGATGTGCAGACCGCTTGTACTGAATTCAGTGTGCACAGCTCCTGCAGCCTGAGTGTTGCATGCTGACTCCTTAAAGTGGAGTTCAGATGTCAAACTACAAAAATCCTCAGCATAGACAAACTTTGATTGTCCGTTGCACTTTGTGTAATCACCACGTTTGAATTTACTGGCCTAAAATTGCTGTCACAGAGGGTTCAGATCATCTGCCAAGTTCTTCTTTAAAAAAACATGCCTGGCCTTTTCCTGTTTCCACAGAGCTGCTCAGAAGGTGACAAACCATCTGTTATGTCAGGTTAAGGCACGAATCTTCTGACCACAGCTGCCAGATTTGCATTTTTGACATTTAGAGTGTTTAACTGACTCTGGTCTCTGCACTGAAATGACCTTGAGCCACTCTGGACCTCCTCCAGTCTTATCAAGCGTTAAGCGATAAAATTATCAGCGAAAGGCATCATTGAGGAAGCACTCGGGACAAATTAGCAGCACGCATGCTGCTGCAGTGAGCTCATGAATCTAACTTTAAACATCTGGACGCACAGATGTGTAAGTTTACATACAGAGTTTAAGGGATGATCATCGTTACGGCTCTTTTCTCCACACCTTCAGGGTTTTTTGTCCCTGGTTTCCCGAAGCTGATGCGTTTCCAGGAGCACCACGACCGCATCCTCAAGAAGATGATGCCCAAACTGAAACAGCACCTGGTGAGAAACACGAGACCTGTGTGACAATTAATAATGAAGCAAGTGCTGCATAACGTACCAGCCAGTCATAGTGCCAGAAATGAAACCTTTAATCCCTCAGAGGTGGCTGCTTAATCCTCACTCTGTCACCATTTTCTGTTTGCTGCAGGACAACCAAGAGGTGTTCACCAGTCTCTACACCATGAAGTGGTTCTTCCAGTGCTTTCTGGACAGAGTGAGTGCAGTTACAAGCAAGATATGATCTCACAACCTTCAAAAGGATCTATGAAGACATGTAGAAGAGCAGCAACGTAACTTGGTTAACTTATAAGCTGGGTATTTCCATCATAAGGTTGTTGGCACCTGTACACGTGAAGGGTTTCATGACTCCCAGCCTCAGGGCTTTATAAGCTAGTGTACTCCTGATGCCAAGCCCGGATAATTGTGAATCCATCCATCCATCCAAGGTGCTTTATGCTGCAGAGAGAAACCCAACAATCAGTAACTGAAGTTATTGAATAATTTTTTATTATTAACAACCAATGCTGTGATTTCTCTACTTGGTTTCAGCCAATGAGCTGCTCCAATTCAATGATTAAAACCAACCAACCCAACACGTTTCTGACAGCCCGTAAACAGCTTTTAATCGCCAGGAATGTGAGAGGTTTAGGAGCCTGTCAGTGGTGGATTTTTACTTTATTTGTATTTATAAAGCACCTTTAAAACCAAGACTTTCAAACAAAGTTACAAAGCTCTGAACCGTAATGAAAGCAACAAATATGAAAAGTTACAAATGAATAAATTGGATATTAAAGAGGATAAAAGGATCAGCAGTCATGGCAAACCGCATGATATAAATATGTTTTTAAAAGAGTTCCAAAAGCTGCAAAGACTCAATCGCCTTTAGTGACTAAACAAGCTTTTGGAATGACTGACGAGACCATGCCGGGACATTTTCCCACTCCTTTTCAACAAGAAAGCTGTGACGACTAATATCACTTCTCTTTTTCCTTTTGACTGGTAATCACAACAAAAAGCAGCACTGTACACTGACCCATCGCTGACTCGGAGTCTGCTGCACGTGCAAAGCTACGGCTGCTTTTGGAGGTCGTAGCATGCATGCAGTATTTAGGAGTTTTAAAAGATTACGATTATGTTTTGTGTAAGTTAGAGTAATCAGTGCTCCTTTAAAATAATTCCCAGTAAAGTAAGAGGTTAAGTTCGTTTTTTTTTTTTTTCACGGCAACTGCTGACAGTCACAAAAATATAGATAAATTGCCTTCTTCAGTAACTTATCGTCTAACTTTTCGTTCTGCTCGTGGTCAGACTCCCTTCACACTGACCCTCAGGATCTGGGACATCTATATCTTGGAGGGTGAAAGAGTGCTGCCTGCCATGTCCTACACGCTCCTCAAACTGCACAAGAGTAAGACTGTTTCCTCCACAAACTGAAACCAGCTGATTTCACCCCTCACAACACTTCTCATCAGTGTGAGTGTGTGTGTGTCTGCAGAGCACCTGATGAAGCTGTCCATGGAGGAGCTGGTGGAGTTTCTGCAGGTGACTTTGTCCAAAGATTTCTTCTGCGAGGACGACTTTGTGATCGAGCAGCTGCAGGCGTCCATGACAGAGCTCAGGAGGGCGAAGCTGGAGCTGCCCGCACCAGGTACTTCTGCACCAAACAATCCATTTTCTATAAATTATCAAAAAGTCTGCTCTTCTCAAGTAAATCAATCTCCAGTTGGTTTTAAACTTGTGTTGGAGAGTGACAAAAGTTCCTCTATGCACAAACAATTCCAGAAACCTCACCTCCAATTGCCCTTTTAGTGCAAATGTGACAAACAAATCCAAGCCAAATGTCAGATTTTACGCTTTTACTCTTGAGGATATCGCTGTACACTCAATCTATGATCTACTTCATCTGTTGGTCAGGAGAAAAAGCAATTTAGTTCTATAAATTTGGAAATAGAAACATCTTCCAACTTTTCTTAATTGTTCTATTTAGTGGCAAAATGTAAGAAAATTGTTTGAGATGTTCACAATCAAGAGGCCAAAGGGAATCAAAGAATCAGCGTACACCCAAGCTGGTACTAGCGTGGCTCTATCCATACATGAAGATCCTCTGAGGGTCCACCTGAAGTCCACAAGATGAGTGAGCTACCACTAAGAAAGGGAAAAAAACAAAAACAACTACACAAAAATAGACACATTAGTCAGAGTTAGTCGGTGCCCTGACAAACAAACTAACTGGTGTCTATGTAGGTTCTCACTCAGCCTGGGCTCTGTACCACTAAGCAAGCGTAACATATCCAGGGTTTCTTTCCCTTATCTGGATTTACTTACCCTATAACCCAACTTCAGCCGGGATAAGTGCTCACATTAAGGTTGTTCTAACCTAAGTTAACCCCTACACATGCAATGTAAGCTCAAACTGGCTAAATGCCTCAAAAACACTGGTACAGTCAGTTGCAATCAGCCAGCTCTTTTATTGTGATCATGTGACCAACAGCCAGCTCCCCTACTGTAGGTAGAGGGCGTTGTGACCAGCCAGGTCTGACCCAGCTCAACTTCGGTCCAGCCAGGCTGCAGTGCGAACATCAAACATACGTGTTCACAACAAAGTCAAACACCGGTCCAGATGTGCCAGCTGACTGTGCTTTTCGAATCCTGCTCTGTCTCCTCATTAATCTGCCTTCTCTCCCTTCTTCTTTCAAACAATGTAAGCCAACAACAACAAAAGTGTGGCTGTGAGCGGCGGCCACATTCCCTCCTACAACAGCAACCGGTGGGCTATCCTGACTGGTCCTTCGTTCTCCATGTCTCTGTCCATCTGTCCCACAGTCAGTCCGTCCTGTCTGTCGCCTGTCTGTCCCGCAGCACTCGGGTTTATTTTTCTTTGTTTCTGTCACAAACTGATCTTCCAGCATAATATTTCAGACTTGCTTTGCTGCTTATTTGGAGTCCTTCAATGGTTAGCTCATCTCTTACCTTTAGTTTTTGATCCCCTTCTCCTTTTTGTTTGGACTACAATGTGGCTGCAGATGTAAAATTGATGATATAAGGCGCCCTCTGGTGGGAAACTAAAAGTATTGCATGATTCTGTGTGGAGAACTTTAGTTTTAGAGACAAAATTCCTCATCTTCTAAATTAACCTTGCATTTGTGCTAATGTTACTTAAAGGCACAGCCGTAAATTTAGATAAAGGTCCTCAATGCATCTACCCCTGTCTTCACAGTCTTTTCCAGGTTCCTGTGTGGTTGCTTTCCTCCTGCGTCACACTATATAAACCTCTATAACAGCAGCTGTAGCTGAAGGAGGAAGGGCTTTCCTTTCTTCCAGAGCCCACACAACTTTAATAGTAGTCTGTTTGCTTTCCTGCCTGCTGACAAGATAATGGGCCTTTTTTGAACACTGGAGGCTTTTGTTAAGCTTATGTTTTAACAGCTATCTGCTGCCACATGTGCTGCTGCTGTGCAGCAGGGCTATTTTAATCTGCATCCTTGTGTCTGAATAGGCTGAACTGTGAGATTTGACAGTTTTATGATTCTGAGTGTTTACTTGGCTTAATTTAAGTTTGTTTTAATCACCACAGCATGTAATTTACTCAGTACTCTGAGTTCTTTATTGCTTCCAACAACTGCAGAAATGGCATTTAATACAGGGGTGTTGACTTGAAAGAGCAATTTTATTTGCCTCTGACCTGTCAGCAGGTGAGGTGAAAAGACTCTACAGCAGCATTTCTACAGTCATGCTGGAAAAACAATCGCTCACTACACTGGCATCACTTTTCTGTTTGCATCACACAAGTTAAAGGACACTTAAAACAAAATCTGAACAACTGCAGGCCTTACTTACCTCAGTTAAGATTCAAAACCCTGAAGAAGAATCTCCAGCCATCAGTTTGTGTCCTGAAGCACTTTGGACCTGGAGCAGGACAGTGATTGAATGGCTCAAAAAAAACTAAATGAAGGCTTTGGAGTGGCCGGGTCAAAGCTTAAACGCAAATCTGATTGATGTGCTTTGACCTTAAACAGGCTGTTTGTGCTGGAAAACCCTCCAGTGTGGCTGAATGAAAACAATTCTGGGCCCAAATTCCTCCACAGCAATGTGAAACACACGTAGTCAGTAATTGCAAAAGTTTGATTGCAGTTGCTACCAAGGGTGGCACAAGCAGTTATTAGGGTTAAGGGCTTATAACGTCTTTCCTCCTTAATAAATGAAAAACTGCGTTTTGTATTCTTCCCTTATCTTTGTCTTATATTGATATTTGTTCCAATATCAGAAATATGTAAGTGTGATAAATATGCAAAAAACTATGGAATTAATAAGGGGCAAACACTTTTTCACAGCACTGTATAAACCTCTTGATTGAGGGCTGTAGTCTTGCAGTAGCAGAAGAAACACAAGTTTGATTTGTATTTTGTTATCTAATAAAACGCACGAATGAAAAAGATGATTGTGTTTTGGCTCGTCTAATAAACGTGAACGGAAATGAACGAAGAAAACAAAACAGAAAAGTTGGTTAGGAAAAAAAATTGAATCAGTTGAAATTTGTAGAAAATCCCAAGTTTCTATTTCTTTAAATTAAAACAATAAATTCAATAAGTGAAAGACGTTAACTTTGTCGCCCGGTGGGTTTTAAGCAGTTTGTGGTGGAACAAAAGTGACCGAGGTCAGTGGGTAATTTCGTCACGCACACGCTCTTTAGTCTGTGGATGCAGGTCCAATAAGTCGACTTCCTGGATAACTCCCACAGCGCTTCCTCTTCCTCCAGCTGCTGTCGTCCTGACCTGACTCTGGTCATCACTTTTTCCCTTAAAACACCCACATAACCCACACCGTGTGTTCCTGTCAGCTCTGCTCATTTCTTTCAGATGTAAAGCAGCAAGTTTGAGTACTAATGTCAAACCTTGTACTGGTTGTAGAAGCTGAGTACTCTCTCTCTCTTTTTATAGTTGTACTTATAAGTCTCAGTGCATTTAAGAAGGTTCATTAATCAAGAAATATTTCTGTATGACCTTTCAAGCCTGGAGCTACTACTGCAGCCGAGTACTGTTTAATGAAATGTAGAAAGACTAATAATTTCAGAGCACGCTCAGTAGAGTGTCTCTTCCTAATTGAGTCTCCCATGATGGGAATTTATATCAAACATTATTTCTGATGTTTTTTTCCCTATCCTCCTCCCACTCTTTGCCTGTGGATATGTGATTATGTGTCTTCATGAGTGTATTCTCCTTTATTTTGTACTCTCTATGGCAGTGTTGTTGCATGAATTCATGTGCCCGTTTGTGACACGTCATCAGATGTGAACCAGCGCCACACAGTGTGTTCAGTCATCACCGCTCACCTTTGTTTCCTGATGGCGTTCTAATGCGTTTACACCTTTTTTTCCCCCTCCGATCTTTTACAGGTAAAGAGGACGAGTTTCCCAAGAAGCCTCTAGGGCAGCTTCCTCCTGAGATAGCCGTAGCAAACCACGTGGCCAACGGTCAAAGCCACGCGGAGCCAGCCGAGCCCCCCAGGGAGCCAAGTCCTCTACCAGACCCCCAGCGGGACGGACGGCCCCCGAGCCGAGCCCACCGGGAATCGCTGGAGAAACGGATCCGTCACCACAAGGGGGACAAAAGGGAAACCCACTCCAGGGGGTCAGGTGAAATCTCAAATGAGACACAAAAGCAATCCACCTCCACCACACCAGAGAGGGGGGCGACACCGCTGTCAGCCCCCACCCCAACACCACAGATGACCGCTGTGGATGGAGGAAAGGCTCACGCCATCGCCAACCACAACTCCAACGCAGCCTCTAGCTCCCGCAGAGACATGCCTGGGCCCCGGTGGGTCAAACCCTCCGAGACAAAGCTAGAAGCTTTGCGGGAAATTCAGATGAGCCGAGGGCCATCGCCGGCTCCTTCCAGCCCAGATGACACCGCTCAGCCTCACCGCCGGCCACGCTCCAAGGGCTACGCCCCCGGCACCGACCGAGGCTCCAATGCCTCCCAGTATGATAATGTACCAGGGCTGCCGGAGCAGGACTTCGAGATCCTGGAGCTTGAGAAGCCTCCGTCCAGATTGAGGCCCTTTCGTAATGAGATACCCTACAATGTGTCAGCCCTGCATCAGGGCAGCCCGAGCCACGGGTGCAGCCTGTCTGGGAGTGTCGTCTCCATGGCACCCGGGCCCAGAATGGCCAGACAGCCTCTTCCTCCTCGTTTTCCTCACAACAGTCCTGTAAATGTTCCGACTGGCTACCCTGACCCAAAGAACCAGTTCCATACCCCGCCTCATCAGCACTCCCCAGGCAGGACTACTACTGAGGTCCCCATTCCACATCCCACCCAAAGCGTGGACAACAGACTCTATGCTCTGCCCTCCCGATATCCTGCACCGCCCAGTGCATTGTATGGAGAACGAGCGTATGCCACCACCCAGCGACAGCCCAACAGCTTCTCCCCAGACAAGACCCTCATGAATAACACCTTCGCCACCTACCGCAGGCAGCCAACGCACAGCTGCGCCCGCAATCCTCGGAACCCCAGGCCTCCCCCGGAGCTGGACAACCAAGGGAGCTCCACCCCCATCTATCTGCAACAGCTCACCTCCACAGCACAGGTCTACAGGTTCGAAGGACACCAGCGGGGTGAGCCAAACCCGCACTACCTGCCAGCTCAGCAGGGTGTAGATGGGCTCCAGTGGGAGCCAACGGAGGAGTTGCCCCCTACATCCCCAGGTGGGATGCCTCGCTCGCCCAGCTTCCAGAAGGCGCAGATGTCGCCCCTCGCAGAGTTCACCTTCCCCGACAACCCGGACGCCCTGCGTCAGTACCGACCGCAACTCCAAGAGCAGCAGCAGCACCAGCAGCCTGTGTTACGGCAACAGCTTCCTCAGCTGTTTGGAGGACCACACTACAGGCACGCACAGGAGGCGTTTGCCATGCAGGAGTCCATGCTGCTGTGACAGGACGATATGACGAGACACTGTAAAAACTAAAAGAAAAGAAAACTGAGGCGTAGTCACCAACACTGTGGTAAAGACGACCAGTAGTCCTAGCTTTGTTAGGAACCGGCTTCTACTTTGGTTCTGTTGTCGTTCATGTGTGAAGTACTGACCTCCCGACTGTCACGCTGCATCGTAACGTTGCAGGACCCACCAGCCGCTGTTTCTACTGATCACTTTAAAAAAAAAGATTAAAAAGACTGACTGAAGATTTAATTTTATTTTTGGATGTAAATCATTAACAAGAGGTGACAAAATATAAATATATCTTTTAGAGTCTGATATGTACAGAAGATTTTTTTTTTTTTTTTTGAGTTATCGGTAACAGGGGAATTTTCTCCTGAGAGCCGATTTATTTTCCATCTTTATTTTTTTATATCTTACTCTCCAGATATGTACCGTAGAGATCATTTAACTCGATATGCTTGTGAATGTTATTTTTAAAGAAATATGACCAATGGTAGAATTAGCAAACAGTGCTACACGGGTTACCGTATGTCTTGATTTCCATTTAAATTTTTTTAAGCAGGTTTTGTTAAAAAATGTTTAGGACCATGCTTTCTGTAGTTTTTGTCCATTACTAATAGTTTGTTTTTGCATTACTTCAGGCCAGTCTTGTTTTTAATTAATTTCAACTGGGCGGCTCAACATATAGACAGCTGATTTTTGAGGGCTAATATATACTTTTTAAAAAAAAAAAAAATTATGGCTTTAAGTTATCTTGATTGTTATGTAACCATTGATAACACATTTTTTTTAATTGCTGTGACATAGTTATCACATCTCGAGCACATGGAGTCCGAGATGGTTTTAAACTACTTTCAGTACAAGGTTGCTTAACTTCATTATGTTTTACTACTCTCAACAATGTCACATCCACTGGCACACAGTCATCCGGCGCGCGCACACGCACGTAACAGATGTGAGTCGCATTTTTACCCACCTACTTTTCATACTCTGATGTAGATGCAAGTACTTTCAAACAGTACTAAAATGTTCTTTACATCCCCTCAGTCATCTTTGGGTTTTGTTTTAGTTGTGAAACAACTAATTGCAGTCCATTCTGATACTTTGCTTAATAAAAAGAGGTGGGGTGAAAATGAACCTTTAAATTTGTTTGTGGTTTTTTAAAATCAGCTCAATAAAAAACGGGGGGGTGATATCGGGTGTTTTTTATATATATATATATTAGGATGCAGTGCATGGAGAAACACTGTAAATGAGTTTTCCAGTGTTGCGAAAGCTTCCAAACCACCACAATTCCTGGATAATGGAATTTCTTGTGCACTCCAAAGGGGCCACGGGTTTTACTTCTAGGACTTTAATGAATATTTTTGTTTAGCAATCAGCAGTAAAAGGAAAATGCACAGGCTTCTGTCACGTAACGGTCACATATTGTTGTCTTTATTGTATACAGCGTTCAATTAGCAAAAAGCCAATTGAGAGCAATGGCAAACCCTGAAAATGTCAACTGTAATTTTAATTCTGGAGTCACTTCAATGCTCTCTCAAGTGCATCTATAAACAATTAAATGCAACATGCAGTGTCGGCACCTTTACGCACTGTGCTCTGCATATGCTCAGCCCTCAGTGACCCTAAAAACTTCCACTTTGGAGTAATCCCACTTACAGCTGATCATGGAATATCTAGGAAGTGAAGCAGTCGGTGAAACCAAATGATCAACTGATTGTTTAAATGATATTTATTTCACAATTAGCATAATTGACTAATTTCAGCCTCTTACTTTTAAAGATTTTCTGGCCTTATGAGCCATTACATTTTTTTATTACTGGAAAGACGGGTGGTGGTGTATGTGTCCTGACATTTTAGAAACTGTTTAGTCAAGACTGACTCAGGAAGAATGGAAGTAGTTTATTGCGTCCCTGCTCTAATCAAAGCCAACAGAAAATGAACATCGAATACAGAAATAAATAACATGTTGCTGAAGACTTTGTAATAAGAGCTGGTAGGCTGCCTAACATCGGCATTCAGCAGCTTGCTTCCACGCTGTTGTTGTGCATCTTTCTGGATAAATTAGCAGGAGACAGCTTCTGAGCTTTGCTGGATAAGCAAAGGATGCTTGGCAGGGCTGTGAAGGTTTGTGCAAACGGTTAACAAATCTGTGGTAGGAGAAGCTGAAAGAGACACCTGTGATGCACCGGGATGTTGCTTTGAATCCAGAACATCTTAAAGCTCAGTCATGTTATTTCAATCCGTGGTTGGAAGCAGATAAATCTGTGAGGAGAGCTCAGAATATTTTATGGAAAATTCTGGATTGATCCAAGAAAACCTTAGAATGTGGGGCACGTTTGGTATGTGATATATTTTATACTTTAACATAGCGCTCTGTGCACATGCTCACTCTGCACCACTACAGAGCTTAGATTCTATCTGATTACATGCCTCCCGGAAGGCTTAATGGATTAGTCGACCACAGGAAATTATGCCGTTTTTTTGTTTGTTTTTTCATGTCATCTTGCAAGTAATTCATCAAGCAAATAAGCAACAATATTCAGGTACACGATGCATTCAAAGTAGCTTCAATGTGATGCTTCTTTTGCTGAAAGGTGTACGAAACCGAGATTAATAGGTTAGGGAAGCATGACGAAGGTAGCTCTCCTCACCTGGCTGGAACACAGTTGTGATGAAAACATAATCCGTTGTGATTTTTCGTTTAAAACACGCTGGAAGTGATACATTGTTGCGTGTGGTTTGGGGTTTTTTGTTTGTTTTTTGCCTCATAGTGAACCTATATACCATTTTTTCCATTTGGCACCAAATACAGAAAAAGGAAACCATCACCCTCAGTCTGAGTGGGTCATTTATCAGCAGAAGTTGGCTAATTCCCAAGCTGAAGAAGCACTCGCAAACCAAACATCTCTTCTGAGAGAAGCCTGGCCTACATCCAGGTAGCAGTACCATTGCTAAAAGTCAACTTTGTTTAGGAAGGTTCCTGAATGAGTGAAGACACCCTAAAGTATCTGCATGTCAGTCATAATCAAAGCTGGTCAAACCGTCAAACCAGCTTTAATGAAACGCACTTGAATTCTTCGTTTATTCCATCTGCAATACCATCTGGAAATTGGTCATCTTAATGACAATGGCCTCATTTTTCAGCATGACAACAATCCCAAAGACACAGCAGATGTAGGAAAAGCATAGCTAGATAGAATAGAATAGAATGCCATTATTTAGAAAAACACAATGTTTCAGTAACGACTGGACCTAAACATTACTGGAGCAGTGTGTTGTGCCTCCACGTATTTTTATACACGTTTCAGTAAATTACTGCATAAATTTTCCGTTTTTCTAGCAAAATGTGAAAAGGAAAGGAGGGATTGATGAACACTTTTTCACACTGTTATGTCTTTATGAAAGCAGGCTTTGCTCGTTTAGAGCTGCCTGGGTCAAGTCGCCTAAGCATCGCAATTTGGATTAAAGTCACTCAGATGCTCACCCTCACCCATTTCCCCTGCTTCCTCCTTTTTATGTGCTTTTTAAAAAATATATGAGGCTAAGAAAATACCAGAAAAATACACTTCCCATAAAAATTCTCAGATAGCTGAAGAAGAACCACGTAGACAGGTTGGTGTTGTGTATGAGGCCCCAGGTTGAAAGTCTACAATGTAAAGATTTACTACATGAAATGAAACTAGTCATGCACATAGCTACTGATACTGACCAATCGTACCACTCAGCCTCATAATAGATACACCTATGGTATCAATTTCAAAATTCTACATCATCTTGTTCTAAAGTTATCACATTTACAAGATTTTCAGACAACTTGACCTCTGACCCCTGACCTTGAGCCAGAGTTCACTAAGATCTGATTCTTTGCAAACACATTCATAAGGCTCGCAGAATGACTGTCCAACAGGGGGGAAGAACTTGGACTGCAAATGGATTGTTGTGATTCTCCTAAATTCTGCACTCACCGACATATTGCACCTACTTGAATTCTACAATACATACATACATACTCATATGCAGTACAGGGGCCCCACAGGGAACTGTGCTGGCATGCACCCTGGATCCAGTGCAGGTGGTGGGAGACAGAAGGACTCTGGCCAAAATAACTTCTCTGATGGACAGAGTCTCCCACCCCGTGCATGTAAATGTTGCTGGACTGCAGAGCTCCTTCAGTGACAGACTGCTGCATCCTAGATGCTTGAAGGAGCGTTTCCGCAGGTCCTTCCTCTCTACAGCTGTCACACTGCACAATCAAAACTGCTCCCAACAAACATAGAGGTTTACATCAGTGCTGTGACAACTTCTGCTGTTATAACTTGCACATTACTTCTCTCAGTCTATATATACACTAACTTATTGGAAGTTACATGTCTACTTTTTAATGCACAGGTACAATACACAACCTGCACTTTTCAAAATATTCTAAATATGTAAACATCTTTCAGTATCTTGCTCTGTTTGCACACTACAACCTGGGTTTGTATGTAAAATATGTAAAAATTGTCTTTCTGTTCTGTGTGTATTTTTGTTTCTTTTTGCCGCTTATACAACCAAATTTCCCCTTGTGGGACATTTAAAGCATTATTCTATTCTATTTGTACGTATTGGATGTTCAAAGGACAGAAAAATATTCAAGTTTTTTGTCAGATTCAGTCGCTTATGTCACACACATGGAAGAGAGCTGGCCACCTCATTTTGAAGTTTCAGACTAACTCCTACCTCCTGAGAGCAAAGCTGGGTTCTGAAAGAGATCAGATCCTACAAATTTAAATCAATCTTGTATGTGTGGTAGGAGGGAGGGGTGGTTAAGTCAGCCTCTTCCTACTTCCTAGTAGCTCAGAACTCCATAGTGTCTATACAAACATGCTGTAGTAAGCAACTACCTCGCACCCCGAATTCAGCTCGAATACATTAAAAATGAAAAAACCAAAAATGCTAATGACCAGAATGCACACACTCAACTTGTTACATATTTGACAACATAGAAAAACAAGACAACAGTCTGAATGTTTTTATTTGATATTATTGTTTTATTTGATATATATGATATTTTGTATATGATATATATCTTAAATAAAGCGCCAAATCACAAGTTTATTCCCTGTTTGTACTGTAAGGTAAAAACAATACAGTACTACAGAGAAACCCAACAATCAAATGATCCCCTTTTGAGCAAGCACAAGGCGACAGTGGGGAAGAAAAACTCCCTTCTGACAGGAAGAAACTTCCAACGGAACCAGGCTCAGAAAGGGGCAGCCATCCGCTGCGACTGGTTGGGGGTGATGGAAATGGATTTGGTGCTAAAATTCTGCTTCAAGATTTTAAACGAAGCAAGGCAGCAGGAAAAAGCCAAAAATGTCACGTAATCATTGCTGCCCTTTAAAGCAGCACGTAAAGGGTTTTAAAAAAGCTTTTAACACTGCTGAAAAAAACCTGGAAATTTTGGACTTTTCTGGAGGACTGGGGAGCCCGAATTTCAAATGACTTATCACAGCCTTGTCAAAAGATGAATCATTTGACATCGCAGCATTTAAGAGCTTGTCTGGGGAGCCAAACTCCTTGATGAGGGATTTGGCCATTTTCTTAATGAACTGATTCTTGTCATTTATCAGATTTATGGCGGACTCTGTGCTGCTGAGTTCAGGCTGTATCAACTCTGTCAGATGGTTGATGAGAGTGTGTATTTCTCTTGAAGTACTTGTGGTCTTAGCCACAGATTGCATGGTCTTAGACTTACATTTTCCAAGAAGTGTCTTAAAGAGCAAAAAGGAGAGGTCAATGGACATTTCCTTAAAATCAGAAGATGACCTTGACACAACACCCATCTCTAATACTTCAAAGGAATCTTTAAGAGAGCCTGAAATGCTCGCAGAGCATTTTTCTGGAGAAACGCTCTTAGGTTCTGCCATTGGAGGTGAGTCAATGGATACCAGAGACCATTTTTCTGGAGAAACGTTCTTAGGTTCTGCCATTGGAGGTGAGTCAATGGATACCAGAGACCATTTTTCTGGAGAAACGTTCTTAGGTTCTGCCATTGGAGGTGAGTCAATGGATACCAGAGACCATTTTTCTGGAGAAACGCTCTTAGGTTCTGCCATTGGAGGTGAGTCAATGGATACCAGAGACCATTTTTCTGGGGAAACGCTCTTAGGTTCTGCCATTGGAGTTGAGTCAATGGATACCAGAGACCATTTTTCTGGAGAAAGGCTCTTAGGTTCTGCCATTGGAGGTGAGTCAATGGATACCAGAGACCATTTTTCTGGAGAAAGGCTCTTAGGTTCTGCCATTGGAGGTGAGTCAATGGATACCAGAGAGCATTTTTCTGGAAAAACGCTCTTAGGTTCTGCCATTGGAGGTGAGTCGATGGATGCCAGAGAGTATTTTTCTTTGTTCTTTGTTGAATCCATTTCACCAAATATCTCATGGATGACGTCAACTACAGCCTGTTCTACAGGGTTTAGAGCTCGGACACTTTCTGTTTCAGCAGTTATTTCACCTTCTTTTGCTACACCTGATCCTTCTGGAAGCTTAATTTCTTCCCCCTCCTGATCTGAATTTTCATCCTCTGTCATCTCTTCATTGAAGCTCCATGAGCTAGAGGGATTAAGAGAAATCTCAGAGATTGGTGTTTGCACTGAGATGTTTGCATCCGTACTTTCTGTATCAGAATCAGATGGACTGGTATCAGACCCGCTTGTCGGGTGCTGGCAGTGCAGCTTACCTACAAGCTTTTTAAGGCATGAGGCAGCGTGACGAACCATGCAGTGTAGTTTTTTAATATTATTAAATGTACCGCTAACATAAATGGTGGGGTCTTCCGGGAAATCAGGGCTTTGTGCGAGCAGTGCAACTATTGAACTGATCTTTTCGGAGATCTCTTCCTCAACCATGCGTGTCAGCTTTACAGCCCTCTTACATCGCTTTTTCGGGACATTAAGAGCGCTGGCGAAGACCGCTGAGATCGAGTCTCCGAGGGACGGCCTTATTTTCCCCTCATCTAAAAGCACCGGACATTCTTTCACGTTACGATCCTGAACATCGGGAAGGGCTATTTTTAGGATGCTGGCAGAGGCAGTCTGAATGATTTCAGAAAGCATGTCAGCAAGAATGCCTTGTATGTTGGCGTTGCATGTGCCACTTTGTATTAAGTACCACTCAGTTTCCGAGAGCTTATTTAAGTACTTATTGATTGGTGGCAAAATCTGGTCTGGCGTGACCACGATTGAATACTCATTTTCCTTTAGCATTGCCATTGCAGTCACAAATGTTATTTTCTTGGTTTGTGTTAAAAGCGTGAGACGTTTACTGAGAGAGCGCCGACTGTTCAACATGTGCCAACAAATGAGCATGTCGAAATGTCTGAGGGGTATTTATAGCCTCTTGCCTATGTGACGTTGCAGCACATCATAGCCAATCGAATTTCCTTTCATCTTTCAGTGACGTCACGAGCTACGCATGCGCAGACGCGGCACAACGGGCACTCACAGGCTGTATCCAAATTCAGGGTGTAATTCTTAAACACTTAAAGCTGAAATTCTGCATTGCACATCTTAATTAATCAAACCAAATTACTTATGGACCTGTGTACATGTGCACACATAGTCTGATGGGTGAGTGAAGTTGAACTCATACCAAAGCGACACTATACCTCGTGCTGAGCATGATCCAGGATAAGTGATTTATTTGTCTCCATAAATTTGTGTTTGTTGTGGAAAAACTGAATCTAGACGTTTAGAATTCATGGCGCTGCAGTGCAGTTCTCAGCTATGAACACAGAGGGGCAGTGATGTCATTTCTTTCATCAGTGGCTGATCTGTTCAGAGCAAGAGCCCCAAAAAGTGAGATTTGTTGCTGAGATTTCTTCCCTAACACACAAATAAAGGTCAAAGCAGAGAAACAGGAATAAAGGGAAAAGGACAAATACTCAGGCTGCACAGGCGGCTGCTGAACACATCAGCTGGGAGCTCTGTGGGAAGCGCAAGTTTGTGCTTTCCTTTTTTTTTTTTTTTCAAGAATCCCACCAGGTTATCATGTGTTGAGTGTAGGAAGACCATAAATTGGCCTTAATTGATGCAGTTCTAGCCTGACACGTGTAGAACATGAGCACAATGTGGCTTCTGAGATTGTTACTTTGCTATTAATAGCTGCTTTAATAGTAGTGCGTGTCCGCGGGGGCCGTCGATTCGCCAGCCGCTAGACGGTGTCGCAAGAGATGATTGGCAGGCGCTCGCCCTCTGCCACAGCTGCACAAACACTGAGCTGCAGTCGATGGGCTGAAGGCTTCTATTGAAGCATCTGAGGCTGGATTTAAAACCTGCAAAGTTAAATCAGTCATACGTGACATGATCAAAAAGTTCTGGCATGTAAATAAATATGAATGAGTAAATAAATAAAATGAATTCCTGATTTAAATTGTCTGTCGGTTAAACTCATCTTCTTCTGCACATCAAAACTAGGGACGCGTACGGCTCGTCTAGTAGACAATCAGTCATCACTATTGTTCATCTGACCATTTTACATTTTAATGGATCCCCAAATGTTCTTGAGAAGAATAAAACACTTAATGTGAGGGACTGCACAGTTAAGCAGCATTTAAACAGGGCGGGAGTATGTAATAGGGTCTAGTCATGCACATAGCTACTGATACTGACCAATCGTACCACTCAGCCTCATAATAGATACACCTATGGTATCAATTTCAAAATTCTACATCATCTTGTTCTAAAGTTATCACATTTACAAGATTTTCAGACAACTTGACCTCTGACCCCTGACCTTGAGCCAGAGTTCACTAAGATCTGATTCTTTGCAAACACATTCATAAGGCTCGCAGAATGACTGTCCAACAGGGGGGAAGAACTTGGACTGCAAATGGATTGTTGTGATTCTCCTAAATTCTGCACTCACCGACATATTGCACCTACTTGAATTCTACAATACATACATACATACTCATATGCAGTACAGGGGCCCCACAGGGAACTGTGCTGGCATGCACCCTGGATCCAGTGCAGGTGGTGGGAGACAGAAGGACTCTGGCCAAAATAACTTCTCTGATGGACAGAGTCTCCCACCCCGTGCATGTAAATGTTGCTGGACTGCAGAGCTCCTTCAGTGACAGACTGCTGCATCCTAGATGCTTGAAGGAGCGTTTCCGCAGGTCCTTCCTCTCTACAGCTGTCACACTGCACAATCAAAACTGCTCCCAACAAACATAGAGGTTTACATCAGTGCTGTGACAACTTCTGCTGTTATAACTTGCACATTACTTCTCTCAGTCTATATATACACTAACTTATTGGAAGTTACATGTCTACTTTTTAATGCACAGGTACAATACACAACCTGCACTTTTCAAAATATTCTAAATATGTAAACATCTTTCAGTATCTTGCTCTGTTTGCACACTACAACCTGGGTTTGTATGTAAAATATGTAAAAATTGTCTTTCTGTTCTGTGTGTATTTTTGTTTCTTTTTGCCGCTTATACAACCAAATTTCCCCTTGTGGGACATTTAAAGCATTATTCTATTCTATTTGTACGTATTGGATGTTCAAAGGACAGAAAAATATTCAAGTTTTTTGTCAGATTCAGTCGCTTATGTCACACACATGGAAGAGAGCTGGCCACCTCATTTTGAAGTTTCAGACTAACTCCTACCTCCTGAGAGCAAAGCTGGGTTCTGAAAGAGATCAGATCCTACAAATTTAAATCAATCTTGTATGTGTGGTAGGAGGGAGGGGTGGTTAAGTCAGCCTCTTCCTACTTCCTAGTAGCTCAGAACTCCATAGTGTCTATACAAACATGCTGTAGTAAGCAACTACCTCGCACCCCGAATTCAGCTCGAATACATTAAAAATGAAAAAACCAAAAATGCTAATGACCAGAATGCACACACTCAACTTGTTACATATTTGACAACATAGAAAAACAAGACAACAGTCTGAATGTTTTTATTTGATATTATTGTTTTATTTGATATATATGATATTTTGTATATGATATATATCTTAAATAAAGCGCCAAATCACAAGTTTATTCCCTGTTTGTACTGTAAGGTAAAAACAATACAGTACTACAGAGAAACCCAACAATCAAATGATCCCCTTTTGAGCAAGCACAAGGCGACAGTGGGGAAGAAAAACTCCCTTCTGACAGGAAGAAACTTCCAACGGAACCAGGCTCAGAAAGGGGCAGCCATCCGCTGCGACTGGTTGGGGGTGATGGAAATGGATTTGGTGCTAAAATTCTGCTTCAAGATTTTAAACGAAGCAAGGCAGCAGGAAAAAGCCAAAAATGTCACGTAATCATTGCTGCCCTTTAAAGCAGCACGTAAAGGGTTTTAAAAAAGCTTTTAACACTGCTGAAAAAAACCTGGAAATTTTGGACTTTTCTGGAGGACTGGGGAGCCCGAATTTCAAATGACTTATCACAGCCTTGTCAAAAGATGAATCATTTGACATCGCAGCATTTAAGAGCTTGTCTGGGGAGCCAAACTCCTTGATGAGGGATTTGGCCATTTTCTTAATGAACTGATTCTTGTCATTTATCAGATTTATGGCGGACTCTGTGCTGCTGAGTTCAGGCTGTATCAACTCTGTCAGATGGTTGATGAGAGTGTGTATTTCTCTTGAAGTACTTGTGGTCTTAGCCACAGATTGCATGGTCTTAGACTTACATTTTCCAAGAAGTGTCTTAAAGAGCAAAAAGGAGAGGTCAATGGACATTTCCTTAAAATCAGAAGATGACCTTGACACAACACCCATCTCTAATACTTCAAAGGAATCTTTAAGAGAGCCTGAAATGCTCGCAGAGCATTTTTCTGGAGAAACGCTCTTAGGTTCTGCCATTGGAGGTGAGTCAATGGATACCAGAGACCATTTTTCTGGAGAAATGTTCTTAGGTTCTGCCATTGGAGGTGAGTCAATGGATACCAGAGACCATTTTTCTGGAGAAACGCTCTTAGGTTCTGCCATTGGAGGTGAGTCAATGGATACCAGAGACCATTTTTCTGGAGAAACGCTATTAGGTTCTGCCATTGGAGTTGAGTCAATGGATACCAGAGACCATTTTTCTGGAGAAACGGCTCTTAGGTTCTGCCATTGGAGGTGAGTCAATGGATACCAGAGACCATTTTTCTGGAGAAAGGCTCTTAGGTTCTGCCATTGGAGGTGAGTCAATGGATACCAGAGACCATTTTTCTGGAGAAAGGCTCTTAGGTTCTGCCATTGGAGGTGAGTCAATGGATACCAGAGACCATTTTTCTGGAAAAACGCTCTTAGGTTCTGCCATTGGAGGTGAGTCGATGGATGCCAGAGAGTATTTTTCTTTGTTCTTTGTTGAATCCATTTCACCAAATATCTCATGGATGACGTCAACTACAGCCTGTTCTACAGGGTTTAGAGCTCGGACACTTTCTGTTTCAGCAGTTATTTCACCTTCTTTTGCTACACCTGATCCTTCTGGAAGCTTAATTTCTTCCCCCTCCTGATCTGAATTTTCATCCTCTGTCATCTCTTCATTGAAGCTCCATGAGCTAGAGGGATTAAGAGAAATCTCAGAGATTGGTGTTTGCACTGAGATGTTTGCATCCGTACTTTCTGTATCAGAATCAGATGGACTGGTATCAGACCCGCTTGTCGGGTGCTGGCAGTGCAGCTTACCTACAAGCTTTTTAAGGCATGAGGCAGCGTGACGAACCATGCAGTGTAGTTTTTTAATATTATTAAATGTACCGCTAACATAAATGGTGGGGTCTTCCGGGAAATCAGGGCTTTGTGCGAGCAGTGCAACTATTGAACTGATCTTTTCGGAGATCTCTTCCTCAACCATGCGTGTCAGCTTTACAGCCCTCTTACATCGCTTTTTCGGGACATTAAGAGCGCTGGCGAAGACCGCTGAGATCGAGTCTCCGAGGGACGGCCTTATTTTCCCCTCATCTAAAAGCACCGGACATTCTTTCACGTTACGATCCTGAACATCGGGAAGGGCTATTTTTAGGATGCTGGCAGAGGCAGTCTGAATGATTTCAGAAAGCATGTCAGCAAGAATGCCTTGTATGTTGGCGTTGCATGTGCCACTTTGTATTAAGTACCACTCAGTTTCCGAGAGCTTATTTAAGTACTTATTGATTGGTGGCAAAATCTGGTCTTGTTAGGATGCCTGGGTCGTTGACCCAGGGTATTTGAGTTTATTATATTATTTATACTTAGTCTTTGGTTTCTTTGAGTTCTGTCTCATGGTTTATGTCTCTGTCTTCTTTAGTTGCTCTGTCTCCCCTATCACCTGTATCCCCTTGTCTAGTTTGAGTCTCTGTGTATCCTTAGTTCCTATATTCCCGTGTTCAGTCAGTGTTTGTGTCTGCCCTGGTCCCACGTCTCTGTTCCCTCTGTAGTGTCTGCATGTGAGTCTGTGTTATGTGTTTCCTGTTTTACTTTGAAGGTCTCTGTCTTATTTCAGTGTGTTCAGTTTACGCTTCCTTTTGTCTCGTCAGTTCTGATTTGCCCCAGCTGTGTTTCCCTCCTGTTATTCATTCCCTGATTGCTCCTTCTGTGTATTTAAGCCCTGTGTTTCTCTGTGTCTGTGTCGCGATCTACCGTTTATTTTGCTGTGTGTTTTGCCTGTCCACCGGTGTTAGTTTATTTTTGACATTTTCCAGTTATGCCATGTTTGCGTTCAGCATTAAAGCTGTTTTTGTTTAAGTTCTGTCTCCGGAGTCTGCACCTTGGGTCCTTTTCCTGTCTGCACACAGCCGCACCTAACAGAAGATCGCGACCTGAACATGGACCCTGCAGTCTCTTCAGCTTTTGGATTCAACGCTGAGATGGAGCGGATGATTAAGCTCCTTGACCGCATTGCTCAGGCCAATGATTTGAGGACCATGGCAGTTGGGCTAAGTGCTGTAGATGCCATCATTCGGAGCAACCCTCGGCTTACTCAGTTTTCTATGGACACTGTGCTGGGCGGCTCCATAGCTGCCTGGAGGGAGCAAGTCAGGGCTGGCGAGCTTGCTCTCTCTACCTTCACTTCCACTTCTTTACCGCCGCTCCAGGACAACACACACTCACCACCTGCCTCGTCGCTACCTCAGACTGCCTCTCCTTCCTCACACCAGCCGGGACCTTGTTCGCCTGCCCATTCGCCTGCCTTTTTCCTGGCGGCCATGTGGTCGGATGAGGAGGAGGTCTCCGTATCTCCGCCAGTTTCAGTTCCCTCATCTAGAAGGAAGCGACGCCATCGTCACTCCTCTCCTCGGTCATCCGTCCAGCAACCTGTCTCCGCTGGAGGGTCGGAGGAACCGCTTCAGCCGCCTCTTCCTGCTGGAGGGTCCGAGGGGCCCGTTCAGCCTCCCGACTCCGCTGGAGGGTCCGAGGGGCCCGTTCAGCCACCTGTCTCCGCTGGAGGGTCCGAGGGACCGCTTCAGCCGTTTCTTCCTGCTGGAGGGTCCGAGGAACCGCTTCAGCCGTTTCTTCCTGCTGGAGGGTCCGAGGGGCCCGTTCAGCCTCCTGACTCCGCTGGAGGGTCCGAGGGGCCCGTTCAGCCTCCTGTCTCCGCTGGAGGGTCCGAGGCGCCCGTTCAGCCACCTGTCTCCGCTGGAGGGTCCGAGGCGCCCGTTCAGCCACCTGTCTCCGCTGGAGGGTCCGAGGAACCGCTTCAGCCACCTGTCTCCGCCGGAGGGTCCGAGGAACCGCTTCAGCCACCTGTCTCCGCCGGAGGGTCCGAGGAACCGCTTCAGCCACCTGTCTCCGCTGGAGGGTCCGAGGAACCGCTTCAGCCACCTGTCTCCGCTGGAGGGTCCGAGGAACCGCTTCAGCCACCTGTCTCCGCTGGAGGGTCCGAGGAAGCGCTTCAGCCGTCTCTTCCTGCTGGAGGATCCGAGGGGCCAGTTCAGCCTCCTGTCTCTGCTGGAGGGTCCGAGGGGCCCGTTCAGCCGTCTCTTCCTGCTGGGGGATCCGAGGGGCCCGTTCAGCCACCTGTCTCCGCTGGAGGGTCCGAGGAACCGCTTCAGCCACCTGTCTCCGCTGGAGGGTCCGAGGAACCGCTTCAGCCACCTGTCTCCGCTGGAGGGTCTGAGGAACCGCTTCAGCCACCTGTCTCTGCTGGAGGGTCCGAGGAATCGCTTCAGCCGTCTCTTCCTGCTGGAGGATCCGAGGGGCCAGTTCAGCCACCTGTCTCTGCTGGAGGGTCCGAGGAATCGCTTCAGCCGTCTCTTCCTGCTGGAGGGTCCGAGGGGCCAGTTCAGCCTCCTGTCTCTGCTGGAGGGTCCGAGGGGCCCGTTCAGCCGTCTCTTCCTGCTGAAGGGCCCGAGGGGACCGCTTCAGCCACCTGCCTCCGCTGGAGGGGCCGAGGAACCGCTTCAGCCGCCATTAGCCTCTGCTTTGGCTATGCCTGGTCCAGCTTCTGCCTCGGCTTCTGCTACGCCTGGTCCGGCCTCAGCCTCTGCAGCTCCGCCTGGTCCGGCCTCAGCCTCTGCAGCTCCGCCTGGTCCGGCCTCAGCCTCTGCAGCTCCGCCTGGTCCGGCCTCAGCCTCTGCAGCTCCGCCTGGTCCAGCCTCCGAGGGTTCAGTTTTGTCTGCCCCTGAGGTCTCCAATCTGTCTGTTCCTGCACGTCCTGCCCGGCCTGCACGTCCTGCCCGGCCTGCTCGTCCTGCCCGGCCTGTTCGTCCTGCCCGGCCTGTTCGTCCTGCCCGGCCTGCTCGTCCCGTTCGGCCTGCTCGTCCCGTTCGGCCTGCTCGTCCCGTTCGGCCTGCTCGTCCGTTCGGCCTGCTAGTTCCCGTTCGGGCCTTGCTCGTTCCGTTCGGCCTGCTCTGATCCTGCACGTCCTCTCCGGCCGATGTACTGGATCGTCCTTTGCTGTTCCTGGGTACGGCCCCCTGAACTACGTCGCCGTTGGTTTGGTGCCTCCCGCCCGGCCGGACTTCCTGATCTGCTCGGTCGCCGTCGGTGCCTCCCCCGCCCCGGGCCGGCATACTGATCTGCTCGGTCGCCGTCGTTGCCTCCCGCCCGGCCGGCCTCCTGATCTTGCCTCCCGTCGCGTCTGATGCCTCCCGCCCGGCCGGCCTCCTGATCTGCTCCGTCGCCGTCGGGCCTCCTCGCCCGGCCGGCCTCCTGATCTGCTCCGTCGCCGTCGGTGCCTCCCGCCCGGCCGGCCTCCTGATCTGCTCCGTCGCCGTCGGTGCCTCCCGCCCGGCCGGCCTCCTGATCTGCTCCGTCGCCGTCGGTGCCTCCCGCCCGGCCGGCCTCCTGATCTGCTCCGTCGCCGTCGGTGCCTCCCGCCCGGCCGGCCTCCCGATCTGCTCCGTCGCCACCAGTGCCTCCCGCCTGGCCGGCCTCCTGAACTGTTTTCTGGGCTCTTGGGCCGTCAGCCTCCGGGCCGGCCCCCTGACCTTTTTGTGAACTGTTTTTCCTGGCTGCCTGCGCCTGTCATGAGCCTGTTTTTTGTTCTGTTGCTTTCCAGGCTCCGTTGTTTGTTCTTTTTCTTTTTTTTTGTTTCTGGCTCTTTGTTTGGTTTGTTTCGAGCCCTCCATCCTGTTTCCCCCGCCGCCCACCCTGGTTCGGTTGTTTTTGTTTTTTTGGTTTTGATGTTTTGGTTGGGCTGTCTGGCAGCCAGCCCTTAAGGGGGGGGTACTGTTAGGATGCCTGGGTCGTTGACCCAGGGTATTTGAGTTTATTATATTATTTATACTTAGTCTTTGGTTTCTTTGAGTTCTGTCTCATGGTTTATGTCTCTGTCTTCTTTAGTTGCTCTGTCTCCCCTATCACCTGTATCCCCTTGTCTAGTTTGAGTCTCTGTGTATCCTTAGTTCCTATATTCCCGTGTTCAGTCAGTGTTTGTGTCTGCCCTGGTCCCACGTCTCTGTTCCCTCTGTAGTGTCTGCATGTGAGTCTGTGTTATGTGTTTCCTGTTTTACTTTGAAGGTCTCTGTCTTATTTCAGTGTGTTCAGTTTACGCTTCCTTTTGTCTCGTCAGTTCTGATTTGCCCCAGCTGTGTTTCCCTCCTGTTATTCATTCCCTGATTGCTCCTTCTGTGTATTTAAGCCCTGTGTTTCTCTGTGTCTGTGTCGCGATCTACCGTTTATTTTGCTGTGTGTTTTGCCTGTCCACCGGTGTTAGTTTATTTTTGACATTTTCCAGTTATGCCATGTTTGCGTTCAGCATTAAAGCTGTTTTTGTTTAAGTTCTGTCTCCGGAGTCTGCACCTTGGGTCCTTTTCCTGTCTGCACACAGCCGCACCTAACAGGTCTGGCGTGACCACGATTGAATACTCATTTTCCTTTAGCATTGCCATTGCAGTCACAAATGTTATTTTCTTGGTTTGTGTTAAAAGCGTGAGACGTTTACTGAGAGAGCGCCGACTGTTCAACATGTGCCAACAAATGAGCATGTCGAAATGTCTGAGGGGTATTTATAGCCTCTTGCCTATGTGACGTTGCAGCACATCATAGCCAATCGAATTTCCTTTCATCTTTCAGTGACGTCACGAGCTACGCATGCGCAGACGCGGCACAACGGGCACTCACAGGCTGTATCCAAATTCAGGGTGTAATTCTTAAACACTTAAAGCTGAAATTCTGCATTGCACATCTTAATTAATCAAACCAAATTACTTATGGACCTGTGTACATGTGCACACATAGTCTGATGGGTGAGTGAAGTTGAACTCATACCAAAGCGACACTATACCTCGTGCTGAGCATGATCCAGGATAAGTGATTTATTTGTCTCCATAAATTTGTGTTTGTTGTGGAAAAACTGAATCTAGACGTTTAGAATTCATGGCGCTGCAGTGCAGTTCTCAGCTATGAACACAGAGGGGCAGTGATGTCATTTCTTTCATCAGTGGCTGATCTGTTCAGAGCAAGAGCCCCAAAAAGTGAGATTTGTTGCTGAGATTTCTTCCCTAACACACAAATAAAGGTCAAAGCAGAGAAACAGGAATAAAGGGAAAAGGACAAATACTCAGGCTGCACAGGCGGCTGCTGAACACATCAGCTGGGAGCTCTGTGGGAAGCGCAAGTTTGTGCTTTCCTTTTTTTTTTTTTTTTCAAGAATCCCACCAGGTTATCATGTGTTGAGTGTAGGAAGACCATAAATTGGCCTTAATTGATGCAGTTCTAGCCTGACACGTGTAGAACATGAGCACAATGTGGCTTCTGAGATTGTTATTTTGCTATTAATAGCTGCTTTAATAGTAGTGCGTGTCCGCGGGGGCCGTCGATTCGCCAGCCGCTAGACGGTGTCGCAAGAGATGATTGGCAGGCGCTCGCCCTCTGCCACAGCTGCACAAACACTGAGCTGCAGTCGATGGGCTGAAGGCTTCTATTGAAGCATCTGAGGCTGGATTTAAAACCTGCAAAGTTAAATCAGTCATACGTGACATGATCAAAAAGTTCTGGCATGTAAATAAATATGAATGAGTAAATAAATAAAATGAATTCCTGATTTAAATTGTCTGTCGGTTTAAACTCATCTTCTTCTGCACATCAAAACTAGGGACGCGTACGGCTCGTCTAGTAGACAATCAGTCATCACTATTGTTCATCTGACCATTTTACATTTTAATGGATCCCCAAATGTTCTTGAGAAGAATAAAACACTTAATGTGAGGGACTGCACAGTTAAGCAGCATTTAAACAGGGCGGGAGTATGTAATAGGGTCTAGTCATGCACATAGCTACTGATACTGACCAATCGTACCACTCAGCCTCATAATAGATACACCTATGGTATCAATTTCAAAATTCTACATCATCTTGTTCTAAAGTTATCACATTTACAAGATTTTCAGACAACTTGACCTCTGACCCCTGACCTTGAGCCAGAGTTCACTAAGATCTGATTCTTTGCAAACACATTCATAAGGCTCGCAGAATGACTGTCCAACAGGGGGCAAGAACTTGGACTGCAAATGGATTGTTGTGATTCTCCTAAATTCTGCACTCACCGACATATTGCACCTACTTGAATTCTACAATACATACATACATACTCATATGCAGTACAGGGGCCCCACAGGGAACTGTGCTGGCATGCACCCTGGATCCAGTGCAGGTGGTGGGAGACAGAAGGACTCTGGCCAAAATAACTTCTCTGATGGACAGAGTCTCCCACCCCGTGCATGTAAATGTTGCTGGACTGCAGAGCTCCTTCAGTGACAGACTGCTGCATCCTAGATGCTTGAAGGAGCGTTTCCGCAGGTCCTTCCTCTCTACAGCTGTCACACTGCACAATCAAAACTGCTCCCAACAAACATAGAGGTTTACATCAGTGCTGTGACAACTTCTGCTGTTATAACTTGCACATTACTTCTCTCAGTCTATATATACACTAACTTATTGGAAGTTACATGTCTACTTTTTAATGCACAGGTACAATACACAACCTGCACTTTTCAAAATATTCTAAATATGTAAACATCTTTCAGTATCTTGCTCTGTTTGCACACTACAACCTGGGTTTGTATGTAAAATATGTAAAAATTGTCTTTCTGTTCTGTGTGTATTTTTGTTTCTTTTTGCCGCTTATACAACCAAATTTCCCCTTGTGGGACATTTAAAGCATTATTCTATTCTATTTGTACGTATTGGATGTTCAAAGGACAGAAAAATATTCAAGTTTTTTGTCAGATTCAGTCGCTTATGTCACACACATGGAAGAGAGCTGGCCACCTCATTTTGAAGTTTCAGACTAACTCCTACCTCCTGAGAGCAAAGCTGGGTTCTGAAAGAGATCAGATCCTACAAATTTAAATCAATCTTGTATGTGTGGTAGGAGGGAGGGGTGGTTAAGTCAGCCTCTTCCTACTTCCTAGTAGCTCAGAACTCCATAGTGTCTATACAAACATGCTGTAGTAAGCAACTACCTCGCACCCCGAATTCAGCTCGAATACATTAAAAATGAAAAAACCAAAAATGCTAATGACCAGAATGCACACACTCAACTTGTTACATATTTGACAACATAGAAAAACAAGACAACAGTCTGAATGTTTTTATTTGATATTATTGTTTTATTTGATATATATGATATTTTGTATATGATATATATCTTAAATAAAGCGCCAAATCACAAGTTTATTCCCTGTTTGTACTGTAAGGTAAAAACAATACAGTACTACAGAGAAACCCAACAATCAAATGATCCCCTTTTGAGCAAGCACAAGGCGACAGTGGGGAAGAAAAACTCCCTTCTGACAGGAAGAAACTTCCAACGGAACCAGGCTCAGAAAGGGGCAGCCATCCGCTGCGACTGGTTGGGGGTGATGGAAATGGATTTGGTGCTAAAATTCTGCTTCAAGATTTTAAACGAAGCAAGGCAGCAGGAAAAAGCCAAAAATGTCACGTAATCATTGCTGCCCTTTAAAGCAGCACGTAAAGGGTTTTAAAAAAGCTTTTAACACTGCTGAAAAAAACCTGGAAATTTTGGACTTTTCTGGAGGACTGGGGAGCCCGAATTTCAAATGACTTATCACAGCCTTGTCAAAAGATGAATCATTTGACATCGCAGCATTTAAGAGCTTGTCTGGGGAGCCAAACTCCTTGATGAGGGATTTGGCCATTTTCTTAATGAACTGATTCTTGTCATTTATCAGATTTATGGCGGACTCTGTGCTGCTGAGTTCAGGCTGTATCAACTCTGTCAGATGGTTGATGAGAGTGTGTATTTCTCTTGAAGTACTTGTGGTCTTAGCCACAGATTGCATGGTCTTAGACTTACATTTTACAAGAAGTGTCTTAAAGAGCAAAAAGGAGAGGTCAATGGACATTTCCTTAAAATCAGAAGATGACCTTGACACAACACCCATCTCTAATACTTCAAAGGAATCTTTAAGAGAGCCTGAAATGCTCGCAGAGCATTTTTCTGGAGAAACGCTCTTAGGTTCTGCCATTGGAGGTGAGTCAATGGATACCAGAGACCATTTTTTCTGGAGAAAGGCTCTTAGGTTCTGCCATTGGAGGTGAGTCAATGGATACCAGAGAGCATTTTTCTGGAAAAACGCTCTTAGGTTCTGCCATTGGAGGTGAGTCGATGGATGCCAGAGAGTATTTTTCTTTGTTCTTTGTTGAATCCATTTCACCAAATATCTCATGGATGACGTCAACTACAGCCTGTTCTACAGGGTTTAGAGCTCGGACACTTTCTGTTTCAGCAGTTATTTCACCTTCTTTTGCTACACCTGATCCTTCTGGAAGCTTAATTTCTTCCCCCTCCTGATCTGAATTTTCATCCTCTGTCATCTCTTCATTGAAGCTCCATGAGCTAGAGGGATTAAGAGAAATCTCAGAGATTGGTGTTTGCACTGAGATGTTTGCATCCGTACTTTCTGTATCAGAATCAGATGGACTGGTATCAGACCCGCTTGTCGGGTGCTGGCAGTGCAGCTTACCTACAAGCTTTTTAAGGCATGAGGCAGCGTGACGAACCATGCAGTGTAGTTTTTTAATATTATTAAATGTACCGCTAACATAAATGGTGGGGTCTTCCGGGAAATCAGGGCTTTGTGCGAGCAGTGCAACTATTGAACTGATCTTTTCGGAGATCTCTTCCTCAACCATGCGTGTCAGCTTTACAGCCCTCTTACATCGCTTTTTCGGGACATTAAGAGCGCTGGCGAAGACCGCTGAGATCGAGTCTCCGAGGGACGGCCTTATTTTCCCCTCATCTAAAAGCACCGGACATTCTTTCACGTTACGATCCTGAACATCGGGAAGGGCTATTTTTAGGATGCTGGCAGAGGCAGTCTGAATGATTTCAGAAAGCATGTCAGCAAGAATGCCTTGTATGTTGGCGTTGCATGTGCCACTTTGTATTAAGTACCACTCAGTTTCCGAGAGCTTATTTAAGTACTTATTGATTGGTGGCAAAATCTGGTCTGGCGTGACCACGATTGAATACTCATTTTCCTTTAGCATTGCCATTGCAGTCACAAATGTTATTTTCTTGGTTTGTGTTAAAAGCGTGAGACGTTTACTGAGAGAGCGCCGACTGTTCAACATGTGCCAACAAATGAGCATGTCGAAATGTCTGAGGGGTATTTATAGCCTCTTGCCTATGTGACGTTGCAGCACATCATAGCCAATCGAATTTCCTTTCATCTTTCAGTGACGTCACGAGCTACGCATGCGCAGACGCGGCACAACGGGCACTCACAGGCTGTATCCAAATTCAGGGTGTAATTCTTAAACACTTAAAGCTGAAATTCTGCATTGCACATCTTAATTAATCAAACCAAATTACTTATGGACCTGTGTACATGTGCACACATAGTCTGATGGGTGAGTGAAGTTGAACTCATACCAAAGCGACACTATACCTCGTGCTGAGCATGATCCAGGATAAGTGATTTATTTGTCTCCATAAATTTGTGTTTGTTGTGGAAAAACTGAATCTAGACGTTTAGAATTCATGGCGCTGCAGTGCAGTTCTCAGCTATGAACACAGAGGGGCAGTGATGTCATTTCTTTCATCAGTGGCTGATCTGTTCAGAGCAAGAGCCCCAAAAAGTGAGATTTGTTGCTGAGATTTCTTCCCTAACACACAAATAAAGGTCAAAGCAGAGAAACAGGAATAAAGGGAAAAGGACAAATACTCAGGCTGCACAGGCGGCTGCTGAACACATCAGCTGGGAGCTCTGTGGGAAGCGCAAGTTTGTGCTTTCCTTTTTTTTTTTTTTTCAAGAATCCCACCAGGTTATCATGTGTTGAGTGTAGGAAGACCATAAATTGGCCTTAATTGATGCAGTTCTAGCCTGACACGTGTAGAACATGAGCACAATGTGGCTTCTGAGATTGTTACTTTGCTATTAATAGCTGCTTTAATAGTAGTGCGTGTCCGCGGGGGCCGTCGATTCGCCAGCCGCTAGACGGTGTCGCAAGAGATGATTGGCAGGCGCTCGCCCTCTGCCACAGCTGCACAAACACTGAGCTGCAGTCGATGGGCTGAAGGCTTCTATTGAAGCATCTGAGGCTGGATTTAAAACCTGCAAAGTTAAATCAGTCATACGTGACATGATCAAAAAGTTCTGGCATGTAAATAAATATGAATGAGTAAATAAATAAAATGAATTCCTGATTTAAATTGTCTGTCGGTTAAACTCATCTTCTTCTGCACATCAAAACTAGGGACGCGTACGGCTCGTCTAGTAGACAATCAGTCATCACTATTGTTCATCTGACCATTTTACATTTTAATGGATCCCCAAATGTTCTTGAGAAGAATAAAACACTTAATGTGAGGGACTGCACAGTTAAGCAGCATTTAAACAGGGCGGGAGTATGTAATAGGGTCTAGTCATGCACATAGCTACTGATACTGACCAATCGTACCACTCAGCCTCATAATAGATACACCTATGGTATCAATTTCAAAATTCTACATCATCTTGTTCTAAAGTTATCACATTTACAAGATTTTCAGACAACTTGACCTCTGACCCCTGACCTTGAGCCAGAGTTCACTAAGATCTGATTCTTTGCAAACACATTCATAAGGCTCGCAGAATGACTGTCCAACAGGGGGGAAGAACTTGGACTGCAAATGGATTGTTGTGATTCTCCTAAATTCTGCACTCACCGACATATTGCACCTACTTGAATTCTACAATACATACATACATACTCATATGCAGTACAGGGGCCCCACAGGGAACTGTGCTGGCATGCACCCTGGATCCAGTGCAGGTGGTGGGAGACAGAAGGACTCTGGCCAAAATAACTTCTCTGATGGACAGAGTCTCCCACCCCGTGCATGTAAATGTTGCTGGACTGCAGAGCTCCTTCAGTGACAGACTGCTGCATCCTAGATGCTTGAAGGAGCGTTTCCGCAGGTCCTTCCTCTCTACAGCTGTCACACTGCACAATCAAAACTGCTCCCAACAAACATAGAGGTTTACATCAGTGCTGTGACAACTTCTGCTGTTATAACTTGCACATTACTTCTCTCAGTCTATATATACACTAACTTATTGGAAGTTACATGTCTACTTTTTAATGCACAGGTACAATACACAACCTGCACTTTTCAAAATATTCTAAATATGTAAACATCTTTCAGTATCTTGCTCTGTTTGCACACTACAACCTGGGTTTGTATGTAAAATATGTAAAAATTGTCTTTCTGTTCTGTGTGTATTTTTGTTTCTTTTTGCCGCTTATACAACCAAATTTCCCCTTGTGGGACATTTAAAGCATTATTCTATTCTATTTGTACGTATTGGATGTTCAAAGGACAGAAAAATATTCAAGTTTTTTGTCAGATTCAGTCGCTTATGTCACACACATGGAAGAGAGCTGGCCACCTCATTTTGAAGTTTCAGACTAACTCCTACCTCCTGAGAGCAAAGCTGGGTTCTGAAAGAGATCAGATCCTACAAATTTAAATCAATCTTGTATGTGTGGTAGGAGGGAGGGGTGGTTAAGTCAGCCTCTTCCTACTTCCTAGTAGCTCAGAACTCCATAGTGTCTATACAAACATGCTGTAGTAAGCAACTACCTCGCACCCCGAATTCAGCTCGAATACATTAAAAATGAAAAAACCAAAAATGCTAATGACCAGAATGCACACACTCAACTTGTTACATATTTGACAACATAGAAAAACAAGACAACAGTCTGAATGTTTTTATTTGATATTATTGTTTTATTTGATATATATGATATTTTGTATATGATATATATCTTAAATAAAGCGCCAAATCACAAGTTTATTCCCTGTTTGTACTGTAAGGTAAAAACAATACAGTACTACAGAGAAACCCAACAATCAAATGATCCCCTTTTGAGCAAGCACAAGGCGACAGTGGGGAAGAAAAACTCCCTTCTGACAGGAAGAAACTTCCAACGGAACCAGGCTCAGAAAGGGGCAGCCATCCGCTGCGACTGGTTGGGGGTGATGGAAATGGATTTGGTGCTAAAATTCTGCTTCAAGATTTTAAACGAAGCAAGGCAGCAGGAAAAAGCCAAAAATGTCACGTAATCATTGCTGCCCTTTAAAGCAGCACGTAAAGGGTTTTAAAAAAGCTTTTAACACTGCTGAAAAAAACCTGGAAATTTTGGACTTTTCTGGAGGACTGGGGAGCCCGAATTTCAAATGACTTATCACAGCCTTGTCAAAAGATGAATCATTTGACATCGCAGCATTTAAGAGCTTGTCTGGGGAGCCAAACTCCTTGATGAGGGATTTGGCCATTTTCTTAATGAACTGATTCTTGTCATTTATCAGATTTATGGCGGACTCTGTGCTGCTGAGTTCAGGCTGTATCAACTCTGTCAGATGGTTGATGAGAGTGTGTATTTCTCTTGAAGTACTTGTGGTCTTAGCCACAGATTGCATGGTCTTAGACTTACATTTTCCAAGAAGTGTCTTAAAGAGCAAAAAGGAGAGGTCAATGGACATTTCCTTAAAATCAGAAGATGACCTTGACACAACACCCATCTCTAATACTTCAAAGGAATCTTTAAGAGAGCCTGAAATGCTCGCAGAGCATTTTTCTGGAGAAACGCTCTTAGGTTCTGCCATTGGAGGTGAGTCAATGGATACCAGAGACCATTTTTCTGGAGAAACGTTCTTAGGTTCTGCCATTGGAGGTGAGTCAATGGATACCAGAGACCATTTTTCTGGAGAAACGTTCTTAGGTTCTGCCATTGGAGGTGAGTCAATGGATACCAGAGACCATTTTTCTGGAGAAACGCTCTTAGGTTCTGCCATTGGAGGTGAGTCAATGGATACCAGAGACCATTTTTCTGGAGAAACGCTCTTAGGTTCTGCCATTGGAGTTGAGTCAATGGATACCAGAGACCATTTTTCTGGAGAAAGGCTCTTAGGTTCTGCCATTGGAGGTGAGTCAATGGATACCAGAGACCATTTTTCTGGAGAAAGGCTCTTAGGTTCTGCCATTGGAGGTGAGTCGATGGATGCCAGAGAGTATTTTTCTTTGTTCTTTGTTGAATCCATTTCACCAAATATCTCATGGATGACGTCAACTACAGCCTGTTCTACAGGGTTTAGAGCTCGGACACTTTCTGTTTCAGCAGTTATTTCACCTTCTTTTGCTACACCTGATCCTTCTGGAAGCTTAATTTCTTCCCCCTCCTGATCTGAATTTTCATCCTCTGTCATCTCTTCATTGAAGCTCCATGAGCTAGAGGGATTAAGAGAAATCTCAGAGATTGGTGTTTGCACTGAGATGTTTGCATCCGTACTTTCTGTATCAGAATCAGATGGACTGGTATCAGACCCGCTTGTCGGGTGCTGGCAGTGCAGCTTACCTACAAGCTTTTTAAGGCATGAGGCAGCGTGACGAACCATGCAGTGTAGTTTTTTAATATTATTAAATGTACCGCTAACATAAATGGTGGGGTCTTCCGGGAAATCAGGGCTTTGTGCGAGCAGTGCAACTATTGAACTGATCTTTTCGGAGATCTCTTCCTCAACCATGCGTGTCAGCTTTACAGCCCTCTTACATCGCTTTTTCGGGACATTAAGAGCGCTGGCGAAGACCGCTGAGATCGAGTCTCCGAGGGACGGCCTTATTTTCCCCTCATCTAAAAGCACCGGACATTCTTTCACGTTACGATCCTGAACATCGGGAAGGGCTATTTTTAGGATGCTGGCAGAGGCAGTCTGAATGATTTCAGAAAGCATGTCAGCAAGAATGCCTTGTATGTTGGCGTTGCATGTGCCACTTTGTATTAAGTACCACTCAGTTTCCGAGAGCTTATTTAAGTACTTATTGATTGGTGGCAAAATCTGGTCTGGCGTGACCACGATTGAATACTCATTTTCCTTTAGCATTGCCATTGCAGTCACAAATGTTATTTTCTTGGTTTGTGTTAAAAGCGTGAGACGTTTACTGAGAGAGCGCCGACTGTTCAACATGTGCCAACAAATGAGCATGTCGAAATGTCTGAGGGGTATTTATAGCCTCTTGCCTATGTGACGTTGCAGCACATCATAGCCAATCGAATTTCCTTTCATCTTTCAGTGACGTCACGAGCTACGCATGCGCAGACGCGGCACAACGGGCACTCACAGGCTGTATCCAAATTCAGGGTGTAATTCTTAAACACTTAAAGCTGAAATTCTGCATTGCACATCTTAATTAATCAAACCAAATTACTTATGGACCTGTGTACATGTGCACACATAGTCTGATGGGTGAGTGAAGTTGAACTCATACCAAAGCGACACTATACCTCGTGCTGAGCATGATCCAGGATAAGTGATTTATTTGTCTCCATAAATTTGTGTTTGTTGTGGAAAAACTGAATCTAGACGTTTAGAATTCATGGCGCTGCAGTGCAGTTCTCAGCTATGAACACAGAGGGGCAGTGATGTCATTTCTTTCATCAGTGGCTGATCTGTTCAGAGCAAGAGCCCCAAAAAGTGAGATTTGTTGCTGAGATTTCTTCCCTAACACACAAATAAAGGTCAAAGCAGAGAAACAGGAATAAAGGGAAAAGGACAAATACTCAGGCTGCACAGGCGGCTGCTGAACACATCAGCTGGGAGCTCTGTGGGAAGCGCAAGTTTGTGCTTTCCTTTTTTTTTTTTTTTCAAGAATCCCACCAGGTTATCATGTGTTGAGTGTAGGAAGACCATAAATTGGCCTTAATTGATGCAGTTCTAGCCTGACACGTGTAGAACATGAGCACAATGTGGCTTCTGAGATTGTTACTTTGCTATTAATAGCTGCTTTAATAGTAGTGCGTGTCCGCGGGGGCCGTCGATTCGCCAGCCGCTAGACGGTGTCGCAAGAGATGATTGGCAGGCGCTCGCCCTCTGCCACAGCTGCACAAACACTGAGCTGCAGTCGATGGGCTGAAGGCTTCTATTGAAGCATCTGAGGCTGGATTTAAAACCTGCAAAGTTAAATCAGTCATACGTGACATGATCAAAAAGTTCTGGCATGTAAATAAATATGAATGAGTAAATAAATAAAATGAATTCCTGATTTAAATTGTCTGTCGGTTAAACTCATCTTCTTCTGCACATCAAAACTAGGGACGCGTACGGCTCGTCTAGTAGACAATCAGTCATCACTATTGTTCATCTGACCATTTTACATTTTAATGGATCCCCAAATGTTCTTGAGAAGAATAAAACACTTAATGTGAGGGACTGCACAGTTAAGCAGCATTTAAACAGGGCGGGAGTATGTAATAGGGTCTAGTCATGCACATAGCTACTGATACTGACCAATCGTACCACTCAGCCTCATAATAGATACACCTATGGTATCAATTTCAAAATTCTACATCATCTTGTTCTAAAGTTATCACATTTACAAGATTTTCAGACAACTTGACCTCTGACCCCTGACCTTGAGCCAGAGTTCACTAAGATCTGATTCTTTGCAAACACATTCATAAGGCTCGCAGAATGACTGTCCAACAGGGGGGAAGAACTTGGACTGCAAATGGATTGTTGTGATTCTCCTAAATTCTGCACTCACCGACATATTGCACCTACTTGAATTCTACAATACATACATACATACTCATATGCAGTACAGGGGCCCCACAGGGAACTGTGCTGGCATGCACCCTGGATCCAGTGCAGGTGGTGGGAGACAGAAGGACTCTGGCCAAAATAACTTCTCTGATGGACAGAGTCTCCCACCCCGTGCATGTAAATGTTGCTGGACTGCAGAGCTCCTTCAGTGACAGACTGCTGCATCCTAGATGCTTGAAGGAGCGTTTCCGCAGGTCCTTCCTCTCTACAGCTGTCACACTGCACAATCAAAACTGCTCCCAACAAACATAGAGGTTTACATCAGTGCTGTGACAACTTCTGCTGTTATAACTTGCACATTACTTCTCTCAGTCTATATATACACTAACTTATTGGAAGTTACATGTCTACTTTTTAATGCACAGGTACAATACACAACCTGCACTTTTCAAAATATTCTAAATATGTAAACATCTTTCAGTATCTTGCTCTGTTTGCACACTACAACCTGGGTTTGTATGTAAAATATGTAAAAATTGTCTTTCTGTTCTGTGTGTATTTTTGTTTCTTTTTGCCGCTTATACAACCAAATTTCCCCTTGTGGGACATTTAAAGCATTATTCTATTCTATTTGTACGTATTGGATGTTCAAAGGACAGAAAAATATTCAAGTTTTTTGTCAGATTCAGTCGCTTATGTCACACACATGGAAGAGAGCTGGCCACCTCATTTTGAAGTTTCAGACTAACTCCTACCTCCTGAGAGCAAAGCTGGGTTCTGAAAGAGATCAGATCCTACAAATTTAAATCAATCTTGTATGTGTGGTAGGAGGGAGGGGTGGTTAAGTCAGCCTCTTCCTACTTCCTAGTAGCTCAGAACTCCATAGTGTCTATACAAACATGCTGTAGTAAGCAACTACCTCGCACCCCGAATTCAGCTCGAATACATTAAAAATGAAAAAACCAAAAATGCTAATGACCAGAATGCACACACTCAACTTGTTACATATTTGACAACATAGAAAAACAAGACAACAGTCTGAATGTTTTTATTTGATATTATTGTTTTATTTGATATATGATATTTTGTATATGATATATATCTTAAATAAAGCGCCAAATCACAAGTTTATTCCCTGTTTGTACTGTAAGGTAAAAACAATACAGTACTACAGAGAAACCCAACAATCAAATGATCCCCTTTTGAGCAAGCACAAGGCGACAGTGGGGAAGAAAAACTCCCTTCTGACAGGAAGAAACTTCCAACGGAACCAGGCTCAGAAAGGGGCAGCCATCCGCTGCGACTGGTTGGGGGTGATGGAAATGGATTTGGTGCTAAAATTCTGCTTCAAGATTTTAAACGAAGCAAGGCAGCAGGAAAAAGCCAAAAATGTCACGTAATCATTGCTGCCCTTTAAAGCAGCACGTAAAGGGTTTTAAAAAAGCTTTTAACACTGCTGAAAAAAACCTGGAAATTTTGGACTTTTCTGGAGGACTGGGGAGCCCGAATTTCAAATGACTTATCACAGCCTTGTCAAAAGATGAATCATTTGACATCGCAGCATTTAAGAGCTTGTCTGGGGAGCCAAACTCCTTGATGAGGGATTTGGCCATTTTCTTAATGAACTGATTCTTGTCATTTATCAGATTTATGGCGGACTCTGTGCTGCTGAGTTCAGGCTGTATCAACTCTGTCAGATGGTTGATGAGAGTGTGTATTTCTCTTGAAGTACTTGTGGTCTTAGCCACAGATTGCATGGTCTTAGACTTACATTTTCCAAGAAGTGTCTTAAAGAGCAAAAAGGAGAGGTCAATGGACATTTCCTTAAAATCAGAAGATGACCTTGACACAACACCCATCTCTAATACTTCAAAGGAATCTTTAAGAGAGCCTGAAATGCTCGCAGAGCATTTTTCTGGAGAAACGCTCTTAGGTTCTGCCATTGGAGGTGAGTCAATGGATACCAGAGACCATTTTTCTGGAGAAACGTTCTTAGGTTCTGCCATTGGAGGTGAGTCAATGGATACCAGAGACCATTTTTCTGGAGAAACATTCTTAGGTTCTGCCATTGGAGGTGAGTCAATGGATACCAGAGACCATTTTTCTGGGAAACGCTCTTAGGTTCTGCCATTGGAGGTGAGTCAATGGATACCAGAGACCATTTTTCTGGGAAACGCTCTTAGGTTCTGCCATTGGAGTTGAGTCAGAGTTGAGGATTAAGCAGCCACCTCTGAGGGATTAAAGGTTTCATTCTGGCACTATGACTGGCTGTGGATCGTTATGCAGCACTTGCTTCATTATTAATTGTCACAACAGGTTCTCGTGTTTCTCACCCAGGGCTGTTTTCAGTTTGGGCATCATCTTCTTGAGGATGCGGTCGTGGTGCTCCTGGAAACGCATCAGCTTCGGGAAACCAGGGACAAAAAAACCCTGAGTGGGGAGAACGAGCCGTACGTGATCATCCCTTAAACTCTGTATGTAAACTTACACATCTGTTGCGTCCATGTTTAAAGTTAGATTCATGAGCTCACTGCAGCAGCATGCGTGCTGCTAATTTGTCCCAGATGCTTCCTCAATGATGCCTTTCGCTGATAATTTTATCGCTTAACGCTTGATACGACTGGAGGAGGTCAAGAGGCTCAAGGTCATTTCCGTGCAGGACCCAGAGTCAGTTTAAAACACTCTAAATGTCAAAAATGCAAATCTGGCAGCTGTTGGTCAGACAGATTCGTGCCTTAACCTGACATAACAGATGGTTTGTCACCTTCTGAGCAGCTCTGTGGAAACAGGAAAAAGGCCAGGCTGTTTTTTTTAAGCAGAACTTGGCCGATGATCTGAACCCTTCTGTGACAGCAATTTTAGGCCAGTGAATTCAAACGTGGTGATTACACAAAGTTGCAACGGACAATCAAAGTTTGTTCTATGCTGAGGATTTTTGTAGTTTGACATCTGAACTCCACTTTAAGGAGTCAGCATGCAACACTCAGGCTGCAGGAGCTTCGCCCACTGAATTCAGTACCAGCGGTCTGCACATCATGTGCAAGAAACTTCCCCTTTTTTCTTTCTTCTGCACATTCAGTTACAGTTACATTTTCTGTTTAGTTTAACCATTAGTGGAGCAGCTGTACATTCCAGCTTCTGTGTTAGGAAGCTTTACTTGGCGATAACATGAGAACAAAAGAGTTGAAAGAGATAGTATAAATTGACCACAGGCTTCACTTTGAGAACCCTGAGCCTTCAGAACACAGTGTCGCACGTTACCGTGCATGGCGTGCTTCTGCCCAGACAGCAGTTTGACGAGAGCCCAAAGGCGTCCTCTTCATTCATGTAGTCAGCAGCAGAGCTGTGATCTGACTCATGCCCTGGCAGTCAGCCCCACCTCCTGCACAACACACATCAATCAGCTGAGGGGAAACAACAACGGAGTCATTCTTTGCTTTACTTTTTTAAACTTGGCTTAACTTAATTACTCTACAGTTCCTTTATTTGAGGTGAAACACTGAGATAGTTTCTAGTGAGATAATTATAAAGGATTATACCAACTTTGCATAAAGTTTATCTGTTAGGTGCAGATAAGTCATCTCCATTCCATATAGAAATACTTTGGTGCCTAACATAATCTCGTAGTTCAGCATTTTTCAGCCCCTCTTCATTATCTTCCACACAAACTAACACCCTGTTATCCATTAGACATATATTTTTTATTATGTTTGAATCGAATGGCAAACTTGTGGGTGTCAGGGTTCACTGTATATTGTGATACTGGGACACTTGGAATGGTTTTCATTTTTCCTTTAAACATTGCCCAATTTATATTCACATCTGACATCTATATGTCGTCTACCTCTGAAAATATGAGGGATCAAAAGTGTTGGAGAAAAACTCTTAGCTTAGTTCACCTCTGTGTGTTTCAGGAGGTTGTACCTCTGAAAGAATTCACAGCACGAAGGTAAAACTGGAAAAGTTACTGTACTTCTTCTTCTTCCCTATTCAGGATGACAGTGAGTTGATAAAGTTGAATAATAATCAAGAATTATCTTTTTAAAGGAAGACTTATTTTAAACATCAGCGGGAAATGATTTCAACATTGCAGTAGGGTAAATTAATGTGAACTTTGAAGGCGACGTCAAAATCACATTTACTAACTTAATATTGTTTTACCCCAATAATCTACTAGACTACAGTTTTTATCCAGGTTACTCAACAATATTACCATTTTGTTATTTGGTGTAGTTTAGTAGGTTACCTACTGTTACTAAATGGTTTTATCTTTTTAGTACTTTTACGTTTCCGCAGGTCCTTCCCTCCCTGCAGTTCAGACTGTACACTCAGAACTGCTCCCAACAAACCTAGATGTTTACATCTGCGCCTGTAACTGCAATAGTTAATCAACTATTCGCACTAAACACTACACGCACCTACACTTTGCCTCTTATCTGTAGCTATTTTTATTTAATTTAATAACTGTACATACTCTCTGTAATAGTAACCCTGTCCTGATGTAATATGTAAAAATTGGTATGTTTCTGTTCCGCGTCCTGTTCTATATGGTACTGACGCCAGTACTGTGTTATATTCTAAATCTGCCGTTTCGGTCAGAAACCTGGCCTGCCAGAAACTGAACCTAAAGTATGTAATGTGTAAGGTAATCACTTTAGAGATGGAGAAAGCATAAAGTGACAATTGGATGATCCCTTTAATATGATCAGGAGATTCTGAGCCGGTCATATCCCTGTATAACATTAAAATAAAATGTTATTTTTCGTGAACCAAAGATACAAAGATGTAAGCAAGAAGTATCAATAGAATTATGTACTCATAAATATGAACTAACTCATTGCAATTTCTGTAAACCATAAAGAATAACTAAATACTGCAGGACATGTCATGACTTCAACTAATGTTTATCCACCTAACAGCCTCCACTTCTCACTGGTAATTTCCCCTCATGAATGAATTTATGCTCGCATACATGTGAATGTTTGCAGTGGAAAATCCAACACGATTTCAACGCAGTACTCGAGCTGGACTTAACTTTGCTTTGAATGACGTGTGTATCGCGCTGATTTCCACAGATAAGGTACGAAAATATGTCAGGCTATGTCAATAGCACGGTTGTCTTCAGGGTTTCTACTCCACGGCCGTATGTTCAGTATGGCGGTCCACATTTCCCAATGCAACGCTATTTCTGCAAGTTACACGCTGCTGTCCCCTCTGAACGAAATCGGTTTCTCTATGAACAGTCCCTGTCTCCTTTTGGCTGGCTTTTAAATCATTCTTGACATCGTCGTTCCAACACAGTGTGTTTGTTGTGATTCGGGACCCCGAAGGGATGGTGAAGACGAAAGGGCGCTCACCACAATGCATTGCGGCGTGTACGTCAACTACGCAAAGCCCGGAGGTAGTGCGCCGTCTGCGCATGCGTAGCTCGTGACGTCACTGAAAGATGAAGGAAATTCGATTGGCTATGATGTGCTGCAACGTCACATAGGCAGAGGCTATAATACCCCTCAGACATTCGGACATGCTCATTTGTTGGCACATGTTGAACAGTCGGCGCTCTCTCAGTAAACGTCTCACGCTTTTAACACAAACCAAGAAAAAAACATTTGTGTTGAATGCAATGGCATGCTAAAGGAAAATGAGTATTAATCGTGGTCACACCAGACCAGATTTTGCCACCAATCAATAAGTACTTAAAATAAGCTCTCGCGGAAACTGAGTGGTACTTAATACAAAAGTGGCACATGCAACGCCAACATACAAGGCTTCTTGCTGACATGCTTTCTGAAATCATTCAGACTTCCTCTGCCAGCATCCTAAAAATAGCCCTTCCCATGTTCAGGATCGTAACGTGAAAGAATGTCGGTGCTTTTAGATGAGGGAAAATAAGGCCGTCCTCGGAGGACTCGATCTCAGCGGTCTTCGCCAGCGCTCTTATGTCCCGAAAAAGCGATGTAGCAGGGTGTTAAAGCTGACACGGCAGTGTTGGGAAGAGATCTCCGAAAAGATCAGTTCAATAGTTGCCACTGCTCGCACAAAGCCCTGATTTCCCGGAAGACCCCACCATTTATGTTAGCGGTACATTTAATAATATTAAAAAAACTACACTGCAGGTTCGTCACGCTGCCTCATGCCTTAAAAAGCTTGTAGGTAAGCTGCACTGCCATGCACCCGACAAGCGGGTTCGATACCAGTCCATCTGATTCTGTACAGAAAGTAGGATGCAAACATCTCAGTGCAAACACAATACTGAGATTTCTCTTAATCCCTCTAGCTCATGGAGCTTCAATGAAAGATGACAGAGATGAAATTCAGCTCAGGAGGGGGAAGAATTAAGCTTCCAGAAGGATCAGGTGTAGCAAAGAAGGTGAAATAAACTGCTGAAACAGAAGTGTCCGAGCTCTAAACCCTGTAGAACAGGCTGTAGTTGACGTCATCCATGAGATATTGGTGAATGGATTCAACAAAAGAACAAAGAAAAATACTCTCTGGCATCCATCGACTCACTCCAATGGCAGAACCTAAGAGGCCTTTCTCTCCAGAAAAATGTCTCTGGTATCCATTGACTCACCTCCAATGGCAAGAACCTAAGAGCCTTTCTTCCAGAAAAAATGGTCTCTGGTATCAT
>NW_024386908.1:17430877-17456802 GCF_900408965.1 Simochromis diagramma
GTCTGCATCTCGTCACCCGTTGGTTCACAGATTGGAGCACATCACCACTTTGGCACTCTGTGAACCTCTGCCAGCGGAGGTCAGCAGATCGTGCAGCGCTTTGGCTCAAACATCAGAATCTTTCCCTTCAGGCCTTTGGTGGAGCTTTTTTGGCTTCATCTGATGCCTGACAAGGAACTCTGTTTAGGTCAGCAGGCCCTGAAAGCAGGAATATTCAGTCAGGTGTCCATATTTATAAAGATAGAGACAAATAAACACACTTTAATTAATGGACTGTTCAAGAAAATCATAAAATGTGAGTGCTCTGATGAAGCTTTGAAGCCCATGGGTGGCTCAGTCTTCTTCCAGTATGTACAGAGGCAAGGCGTTTCTCCAGTGTGAATACGCCTATAATCTTTTCCCATTCTTGGTACACCACTGTGGTGTTGGTACATACCGTATCTGCTGCCATTTGAGTTTGTTAACTTCTAAATATCTGCATTTTGAACATCTACTGTGGTGAGGTAAAAATCGTGGAAACTATAAAGAAGTTTGGCTATTCCATTTGTTTATGTTACGCTTCTTAATTACAGTTAAAGCTTGTTTTTTCTTGTTTATATGTGAGAGCTGCTTAATTAGCTCATGCTGATTAATGGGAGTCTTCACATTGGTTTACCATCAGAGATGTGAGAGACGCACTAATGATTTTCATGGTGACAAAAGGTGAAATAACAAAGTGAAAAAACAAACATAAAGCACTGAGGGTAACTGTTACCTACCATGAAATGTTCCTATAATTTTCCTGAATTTTCCTACACACAATACCACTTACAAGTTCTCTCCTATCACAATAACCTCTAACTTATTGATTTCTTCCAGTCTTTCAAAGCCTTTCCTTTAGCTGGAAAAGTGAGTACAGTCTGACTAAAGTCGTCTGCAGCTGAGAATAATCAGGATTTTTTTTGTCCTTAAGCTCTGGCCTTATTTATCAGGCAGGGATTTTCTAATGATCTAAGAATCCAGCGGTAAGCAGAGCCAATTAAGTCATGGACCCAAGTATGTTTCTGCTCCATCCAATTAAATCCGCTCATTCTAAATTCCAAATAACAAGCAGTCATAAAACTTAACAGTAGTTTCCCCATAAATGTAAGCCCCTGTTCTTTTGATAGTTTTAAAAGCCCTGTCGTGTCTCTGAGCCAAAGATTTTCACGGCCATGTCCTCCACAGCAAATTAAAGACCACTTTATACACATTTTAAATAGCAGCCACCTCGATTTGTGTAGTCTGAGGATGTCGCTTCCTTGAAGTTATAATTGGGACTGCTGGAAAAATGCATTGGAATTTGTGTGACATGCTTTGAGTGTCCAATAAGACCAAACCATTTGCATTTGATGCACCAATGCTGGAAATCAGTCTCTCTACATGAGTGCCATTGCATCTTGAGGTTCAAATAAAATGAAATTAGGATTTCATTCTAATGAAGTGAATGCTCTGCATATTTACAAGATATGAAAGCATGGAGACATGGGCCTACATTACCAAAGTTCTCTGAACGCCTCATGAAAAGCTTTTGAAAATGTAAATCAAATAAATTTTAAATAAAGAGAAAAAATTCAAGATACACTGGTCCCTTCTTAAACAGTCAAGTGTGTGGACTTCACTAGAGTAGCTTAGCATGATCCTCAGTTCAAAATAATGCTTCTTTATCTTGTCCTGACCCTCAGTGAAGCCTTCATTTTGTGGTGGCTCCTTTTTATTTAAGCCAGTTTTCTTCTGACCTGCGATGTCAGCAATATCAACTCTTATTGACATCATACAGAGCCAAGAGTGGAACAGCTGCCTGGAACTCTGTAACTAGAGCAGTACATAAACAGATTATTGGAAATGTGTGATCTAAACATTATTGTCGCAGTATATATGAATATACATACAGCAGAAGAAGAAATTAAGAAAAGAATATTCCTTCTGCTTAATCCATTATTTCCTGCACTACTTCTTGTTTTAACATGTTTTCACACATTTTCTGATGGTTTTCCTTTTTGTCTCTATCAGATCTCATGATTGAAATGGAAGACCACACCAGTGACCTGAGCGAAGGTCGCATCCCCTTCCTGGACTACAAAACCCTACCCAACCGAAATTTCTGCCTGCCCTCCAAGGACGGCGCCAATGGACCCATGATCACGGGAAAACTACAAATCCCAGAAGCCCGCAGGGCCACTGTGGCTCAGGCGCTCAACCAGTTCTCCAACCTGCTGAACAGCAAAACGTTTCTCATAAATGTGAGTTTGAAGATTTGAAGTGGATTTTCCTCTTTCTCTTATTCTTCTTCCAGCTCAGTTTTTTTAAATTTTCCTGCTTATTTTTCTGTCTTGTATCTATTTCTATTCATGTATTTATTATCATTAAATTTACTGTCATATGTGTAGTTTATCCACACGCTGGAAGAGACGTCCAGACTTTAACGCCCGGATCTCGGGGTTATTTCGCCTCTCTGTTGACGGTGGCGCTGCACGGCAAACTGGAGTATTACACGGACATCATGAGGACGCTGCTGCTGGAGCTGATGGACGAGCATGTGCAGAACAAAAACCCCAAACTCATGCTCAGGAGGTGAGGACAGGACAGAGACTCGGTGGTTTATTCTGTGAATGTCGTAGTGATGGAAAAGTGATCTAATGTTTCCCTCTGTTTGTGTATCTAGGTCAGAGACAGTGGTGGAGAGGATGCTTTGTAATTGGATGTCCATCTGCCTCTATCAGTTCCTCAGGGTAACACTGATTTTCTTTTTCACTTACTCCGTGTCACACATTCCTTTCCTTCGATTTGTTTTTATGTCCTTGTCTCTTCGATCTGTTTCTCTTTCCTGCTTTTTTCTGCCTCTCCTCTTTGTTCCTCAGTTATAATTGACTCTAATAAACTTTCCTTCCTACTGAAAGCAGATCTTAAACCTGTATTTTTGTGCTTGGTGTGTGTTTTGTTTTGACCAATTTGGGATTTTTGCTGTTTACTCTGACAGCAGCTGCAGATACGCTGTGCATTAGTTTCTATAATTTAACACACTCATAATAAACACAGTTCATGCTTCAGCTCCAGAGAAAGTTTACACCACGGACATGCTTTATGTTTTCATAGAGACCAGCAGTTGTGCTGCGAATGTATTTATGACCTGGGCCCTATTTCAGGAAGCCGGTTTAGTGCAAACTCTGAGTAAGTATACCCTGAGTTAACGAAAACTCTGGGTTTTCGGTTTCACAAAGCGAGTTTTAGATTAATCCTGAGTGAGTTACTATGACGACACACTCCGTGAAGCTAACCTGCCCCCTAGCAGGTTTACTTCAACTAACCCTGACCTTCTCTGCCTCTTGTCGGAAACCTGACTGTAGGAAGTGTCAGACATGGCGTGCCCCTTCCTTGAGGAGCCAGTAGATGTTGAAGCCCAAATTCTCCGCAGAGCTCTCCGCCGGGAGAGAGTGATTAGAGCGCGTTCGGACATTTTATCATTTCCTGATGATTTCCTGTGTGAACGTTACCGTTTTTCAGCACAATCTATAATTCATTTGAATAACATCCTCAGGCCTAATATTGCTCATGTGACACATCGCGGACATCCTCTCAGTTCTGTACATATTATTTGTATTGCACTTCGGTTTTTTGCAAACGGGAGCTTTCTGTATAATATTGGTGACGCTGAGCACGTTTCCAAGGCTACCGTCTGTCGGGCAGTCAGGAATGTTACAGTTGCACTGAAACGTCTCCTGTACTCGTTTGTGGTGTTCCCCGGTCATAGACCCACACGATTTATCAAAGAGGGATTCCACAAGTTGCAGGTATCAGGATGAACGAAACTTAATTCATGATGTGGTGATACTTGAACTACTACTTAAATTTTACATTTATGTTCACGGTTCCCAGGCGTGATTGGCTGTATAGATGGCACTCACATTCCAATCATTGCTCCTTCAGTAAATGAAGGAGACTATGTGAACAGGAAGTCTTTCCACAGCATTAATGTACAGGTACATAGTTCCCTGTAGCATTTCAAACTAACAAATTATTTCATTATAGTAATGGATGCTAATTTGTGTTCTCTGCACTGTGAAGATCATATGTGATGCTGCCAACATTATCACAAATGTGGAAGCCAACTGCTCAGCCTCTGTGAGTGGTGGTGGTGGAGGACCCCCACCTGTTTTTTCGGGCCTCCGCTTTTTTTTCTGTTGGCTATAACGGGTCACATTTGAGCATACAGAGTAAGCAAATATGTACTTGTAATGTGCTCAGATAATTTCAATAAGTGCTTACAGAAAGAAAATTAATGTAGCCTCTAACTGCAATTGATTTACATCGGACAAACAGACCAAGCACTATGGCTCATAATACAATTACACCTTACCTGTTTGGACTATATTTTTATATTTCATTTTTACTTGCTGCCAGGAACGTTTGGGGCCTGTTGGGTTGCACCTGCGCTCAAATCACATCACAAAATCAAATGTATAAAATAAAAAATAAAATATAATAAAGTAACGTGTTAAATGGGTGGAAATCCCTAGATCAATGTTTAAATTAACACTCACGCATTGACTCTGTCGGCTTTGTTTTGCCATGCATGCTCCCTTTCTTTTGCAGCTGAGGCTGTGTTACTTTTTTTCCACGCAATTTGCATGTTATCGGCATATGCTGCCATCAGAATTTCGGCCTCAAGCGCTGTAAAATACATTGACCGCGCCTTCTTTCCCTCCGTCTCCATGGTGACTCGCTTAATCTGTGCTCCACTAATCAGGGCTTTATGTATCCTCGTGCGTGCGCTTAACTTGGGGTTAAAGCAACTCCGCGTTGACTGAACTAATTGTTATCAGCCTTTCTGAAACCGAATATTCCGAGTTGGACAGTTCGGGGTTACTCAACCCTGAGTATCGTTTTTCACTCTGAGTTTTCTAAACCGGCTTCCTGAAATAGGGCCCTGGACTAAAAAGTTTAACATATCCAGAGAGTTCAAATTCAAACAGCAGGATACTAAATCTGAACAACAGGAAACCCACAAGACAAAAAAAGAATAACAAACTGCCTCTCACTTTTCACAAAGAAAACAAAATGTGAAAATTCACATAAAGAAAAAAAATCTGTTCAGCAGTTCAAAAAGCAGAAAAAACCTGCAACTAACAACTAAAATAAAGAAACGTCTGTTGTGACTGACACCCTGACAGATCCAAAGCTTCCACATAATACAAAAGGGTCTGCAGTCCTTTTTCAAAACTCTTTTGTTTGTCTTTCATTCTGTATGTAATGGGTTTTTTTGTTTTGTTTTTCTTTTCTTTTTTTTTGGAGTGTGGGGGGGGGGGCAGTTTGGCATAATTTGTCAGAGAAAACTGAGAAATTATAAAATATAAGTACTTTAATAATTTCAATAGTGAGAAAACAACCTTCTTTGTCTCCTTTTTATATTTAATAAACCTTAAATTCTACTATTATGGTGAACACAGTTAATAAAAATACAGTATAAATTGATATTTAACTTTAGTAAACAGTTACACTTGTTATTAATAAATATACATAGATATATTTTCTTAACCAGTTATCCAACTCAGGGTTGTTGGGAGCGCTGGAGCTTTTACCAGCTGTCAGTGGGTGGTCAATTCCCCAGTCTGTCATAGGGCTAGCACAGAAACACAAACAGTCAATATTGAATCAGTAATTAAAGGCCCGTACAGTTGTGATCAGAAGTTTACAGCTACTCCTCATGGGCATGAGTGGTGATTTTGGACTTTGTGCAGTTGTACCAACCCAGAGCGTGGTGCTACACCACCATCCTTGACAGTTGGAAACAGTGTTCAAACATACATCTCATCATTGTGGCGAAACATAAAACTTTTCTCAAAGACATTTAGATCATCCGTGTGTGCAGCTACAAAATTTCAGTCGACCTTGAAGTTGTCGATTTCAGGGCAGCTCAGATTTTTCTCTCAGCGCACGGTAATCTAAAACTCTTTCCTGTGGACAGTGACGCTGTTGTCCAGCAGGGCTATTTCTCAGCATCCTAACCAGTTTCATATCATCCGAGAGTGGCAGTTTGGATCTTCTTTGAGACCTTGGCAAAGTAGTGACACATCTGTGTAACTTGTACTTCCGGAAAGTTGTTTTTAACTGATCATCTTGGAATCTGCAGTTATTAAGACATGGCTCCAAGAAACTTTCAGAATTTGTGTAAATCTGCCAATTGTCTTTCTCTTGTGTTCACTGGATTCATTGGACTTTTCCATTGTTCTTAGTATACATCAATCAAAAAACATTTTAAACACAAATTCAATGGTCATGTTAGGGTCAGTGGACTGCTGGTTTTTACTACTAGAAATCTTTGGTAATCCATAGTAAATAGCACAGATGAGAGTTATGGCTTATTTATAAAAGAACGATACTAGATTTTTATGAGACCTTAACTCTTTTTTTAAGACGTTGATGTCTTTGTTTCAGGACACGGCAGGAGAGCCTCTGTACAAACTGTTCAAGGCCTTGAAGCACCAGATTGAGAAGGGTCCCGTGGATGCCAAGATGAAGAAGGCCAAATACACGCTGAACGACACGGGACTGCTGGGAGATGACGTCGAGTACTCTGTGCTGGTCAGTATGAACAAAAGCACCGCAGTGTGCAGTCTTCCTTCACACTTTTACACACACGTTAAGTTGGAGAGCTTATGTATCTCACCGGTTTGATAGCAGCAGCAGCCAGGGAGAGGGAGGTGTGTCAGTTGTCCATCAGAGCAGACCCCCAGCTCCAGAATGAGTCATGCTTTGGGTCGTTGGTTGCATAATGAAAACAAGCCTTCACTTGTGGCTCCACTTTTACCTTCTTGCATCTTCCCGGTGTGTTTGTGCTGTCAGACTTTGCAGGTGTTGGTGCATGGGGAGGGACCAGATGTGACTCCGGTGAAGGTGTTGAACTGTGACACAATCTCCCAGGTGAGAATCTTCTTCTATTTTCAGAGTTACATTTTTTTTTGGTCGTTGTCGTCAGGACTGTTTGATCTCTGGCTGAGTTTAAAAACGAAGAGAAGCTTTGCCGTATCTTTCCCTGCCACCCTGCACTTTGTCCTTAAAACTGATCGAATGTCTAGAATAGTTTGAGGTAGTTGTAAAACTTCTGTCTGTCGATATTCTGCAGCTAATAAATGTGAATGAGATATCATTGTCTGTGTTTTGAGTTGACATTATGGCAGGTGAATTTGTAATTTTGTGCTCTGCAGGTGAAAGAGAAGATCATCGATCAGGTGTACAGAAATCTGCCGTATTCTCAGAGACCAAAGGTGGAGAGTGTTGCACTGGGTAAGAAACAAAGACAATCATTAAGCAGCTAGGAAAAATACAAATTATTGATTATTACACCCAGCGTTCAGCATCTTAAACTCCTGGGTTACAACAATATTTGTGGTGGTGGGAGTGGAGTATATAAAGAATATTTAGCTTTTTTGACATTTAGATAGACCTTAAAACTATAATGTCACCTAAATAAGTCCTGTTTTCCTCACGTGTGTCCTTTCCTGAGCTGCACACCTGGAACAGCTGTCAGTCTACAGATCAGATTACTATGAGTGAATCCAGTAATCACTAAACTAGAACCTGTTTTACAAGGTGAAGTAGACTAAAACATAACAAAAAGTGACATGATCATGCCACAATGTTAAGAAACTGATGGGAAAGTCTATCCACGGCGCCATTATCCACAAATGAAGAAGAGTCCCGGGAGTGACTGGCCGACCAAAATTACTCCAAGAGCTCATCCATGACTCATCCAAGAAGTCACAAATGAACCCAGGACAACATCTAAAGAACTGCAGGCCTCTCAGTTAAGGTCAGAGTTCAGGATTCAACAATAAGAAAGAACTGTGCAAAATGGCAACAATGGGAGAGTTCAAGGAGAAAAGCACTGCTGACCAAAAAGAACAGAAAGGCTCGTCTCATATTTACCAAAAAAACATCTGGATGATCCCCAAAAGTTTGGGGAAAAAAACTTTGTGGATTGGCGAGACAAAAGCTGAACTTTCTTTATGAAATTTGAGTCCCGTTACATCTGGATTAAACCTAATACAGCATTTCATAAAAAGAAACATCATACCAGCAGCTAAACATGGTGGTGGTAGTGTGATGGTCTGGGGCTTCTTCACTGCTTCAGGACGACTTGCCGTAGTTGATGGAAACATGAATCCTGCTCTCGACCAGAAAATCCTGAAGGAGAATCTCTGGCCATCAGTTTGTGGCCTGCTGAGCTATGAATCTGAAAACATACCAGCAAGAGCATCTCTGAATGGTTAAAAAATAAATAAAATTTAAAGGGTCTAATCTAATCTATGTTAGTCCAGCAGGCCGTTCGTGCTGGAAAACCCTCTAATGTGGCAGAAATAAAATAATTCTGTAAAGAATGTGAAAGACTCATCGCCAGTTAATGATTCACGTTTGCATTTCACTGACAGTTTAAGTACTGCAAGGAGAAAACAGGTCATCCTCTACATCAGATTAGCCTCACACAGATGCAGGTTTTGGGAAAAAAAGTGTTTCTTTCACTTTAATAGTCCCTCCCTCCAGATACCACACACCCAGATGTTTTAACTTGATTGTAAAGATTAAGCATGAAGCTGCAGTGATGTTTAAACAGGTCTGTCAGGCCACTAAAAGACTACAAGGCTTCTATAAGGGAAGTGAGACGTGCCGTGAATAAGGATTAGCTGGATTTCAGGGTTGACCTTAAATACCCCGTAGCATCCTGAGACAGAGAATTTCATTAATCCCACAGAGAATTCCCACTGCAGCTGAATCACATATAACAGCCATTCTAGTGTGTGCCGTCTAAACTTTCAAACAGTTATTGCTGGGTATGAAAGTACAGGAATAATTCACCACTTCAAACAGGAAGTTTTAAGATGTAAAGATCTTGTAATATTCAGCAGCATGTGTCCTTTCTACGGCTGCATTTCCATCCACTGCAGCAGAGTTTTTATCAGGCAAACAGCTGGAATCTCACAAGATTCAAAACAGAATCCATTTTCTTCTCCCCGGACCTCAGTAGGTTGTAATGCTGCTGCTATAGAGGTGTGATGACAGACTGATGATAATCATTTGATCTCCTGCTAAGTGCTTTTCTGAATGCGAGTACCTGCCAGAGTTTTTCATCCACAAACTTTCAAAGATGGCAAAAATCGCCTAACCACATGTTAACTATCGCTGACTTGTTCCTAAGCTGGTGCTAGATTGGGTCGGCCTGATGGGCGCTGCATTCTGCTTTTATTGATTGTTTTGCTGTCAGGTAATTGATGACGCTGTGGGCTTTTCAAAAGGTCATTTGGGAGCCAAATGGGTCGGTTGTGGACTCTGTTGTTTATTGCTTGTTTGCTGCTGACAGGCAACCTGAATATGTTTACAAAAATGTCTGAATTAAGATTGTACCGACTCAGCGGGTCTTTGATTTCATTAGTTCTTAGTACATTAGTGTTTGGGCCTTCTACTTTCTGTTGATTAAAGTTTTGGGTGTTTTTGTTGTTGTTTTTTTAATTTTTTGCCGTTAGTGAGCGATTACAAGTAATTCTGGTGATTGGCAGTTAAGTGTGCCTCAACCTCACCCATCCAGGTTGCCGACATGTTGCAAACTATCTGAATCGGTCTATAAGCACAACTCGTCTGGGACACGTCTCTTTGCAAAAGGGAACTGGACTGGTTGCCTGTGTCATTTTGTAGTTGGATGGCCATTCTTCGTCACCGTGACTATTTGTAGAATAATTTGACTCTGAATGTTTTAGTTAAAAGTGCCAGTTTATCACAATAAATAACTCTATTATCACAAATGAACTGCATGTAATTGCCGATTTGAGTGCATTCATTCACAAACCCATAGCAGACTGTTAGCAGGCTGCCTCAGTCTTGATACCACTTTATCGCCATCTTGGTGTGCCAACGTTGCTTTGAAGACGACAACTGATTGTGAGACCAAAGCCATTTTCAAAGTGACCATTTCCAAGGTAACAAGATAAACTGGCATCAGTCTGCCTCTTTTTCTGTGGAGTATTTAGTCTTATGTTGCTAACATGGGAATCTATCACGGCCAGGCTGCCCTGTGGTCACTTTGGTTTGTCGATCTGTCTGACTGATGGATCATCCAGTCAAGATTTTTATGGGCATAACTTCCTTTTTCTTAGCTGTGTGTAAGAAACCATCTGAACCATCCGCAAGGTGTAGATTTAAGCCCAGGTACTTTGGACCTATCCCATCCCGTATCAGAAATATCCAATACTGGGCAACCTATTGAACACAATAAGTGTTGAGAGGAGTGATGGTAGGAGCATATCCCACTGTACCTCCAATGATTCACACACATGGATCAGGTTGGCACACCATCACTTTTATGCTAAATTACATGTTAATTTCCTTCTCCTTGTCCCTGCAGAGTGGCGTCCCGGCTCCACGGGTCAGATCCTTTCTGACCTCGACCTCACATCCCAGAAGGAAGGACGCTGGAAGAGACTCAACACACTGGCTCATTACAACGTGAGTTCCACCTGCTGCACATGCCTATTTCTGCCCTGTGTCGTTTCCCCTTTTCCTTCATCCTGCTGAGTGTCTTATTACCAAACACTTCCTGTCATTTCCTGATGGTTAAACTGCTGTTTGTTAAAGATGAGGTCAATTGCAAGCAAGCACAGCGATGCCACACCTCCCACCGCTGCTGCTGTGATCCTGTACAAACAAGGTTAAATGCATCTCCGTGGACTGAAACTGTCCTACATGCAGTGGAGCGGTTTAAAAAGTCCAACATCACTCAAGAATTACTTGTTTGTCTCATGAGGCCGTCAAATAAGAGAAAACTGTCCCAGAAATCCCTGAACTGAAGTCTTTACTCATCAGGATGAAGATTTACACTCATCACATGCACTGAGGTCATGAATGCTTTGGTAATACTGGGTAAAAGTGTTAATGTGGCATCATTTTAAAAAAACAAACATTTTTTTTATATTATTAGATGAAAAATATTATTAGTGTGTTACTGCCCATCCAATGCAGGACGCCTGCAGACGAGACTCACAGAAAAAGGATCTTCTCCTAAATCAGTTCAGACGTTAACCTTTTATCGTGTTTTATCCATCTGTTTCTTAAGTGCTTATCCGGTGGGGCTGGAGCCCAACTCAGCTTTCACTGGGTGAGAGTCAGGTTACATCGTGGATAGGTCGCCAGGGCTAACTCAGAGAAACACAACCATTCACACTCACGTTCAGCACAGTGTAGAATCACCAGTTACTTTAATACACATGTGGACTGTGGAAGGAGAGAACATGCAATCAATTAACTTTTCCTCATCTATCCTAAATGTATCTATTTTATTTACCTTTGTTGTTTCCTTCTTGGACTTGTCTGTTTTTATTTTGGTCAAAATGTTTTTGCACAGCAATTTTAATGTAGATTAGTGCCGTTCAGCACCAGTGCAGTTATTGATTTTCTTTTTCACATGTAAACTAAAGTCATGTGAAAAACTAAGTACACCCTCACCTCTTCCATAGGAATGTTGGGGTCCTGAGCAAGTCGGTGTTCCCTCTGCGCTCTCTGGGTGTTTTTAATCATGTCTGTTTCTCTGTGTTGAGCTGAGCTCTTTACTTCTGCACCAAAATCACCAACAAGTGGAAGCGTAGAGAAATGGCGAGCCTCTCGAGACTCGTGCTGCACGAAGACCAGCAGGAATTAAAACGCCAGTCCAGTCCACTCTCCCTTCTGACATTTAAGGAAAATTTGTTTATTGAGAACGCTACAGTGAGACAGAAAATCATCACTTCCCTCAATTTCTAACCGATTTCCTGTCTTACAGGTTCGAGACAACGCCACGTTGGTGCTGTCCAGAGTTTTGCACACACAGTCTTTCCACCAGCACCAAGACAGCCATGAAGAGAGTACGTCCACACACACACACACTTTTTCTGCAACTTTTAAATGCACATGAGTGAAAAAAACACATCAACTTCATGCAGTCCTGTCTCGCCTGCAGAAAACGCCCTGCTAGAGGACGATAACACTTTCCACCTGGTGAGACAGCCAGATGAAATTGACGAGGTGAAGTCGAAGCGAGGCAGCATGAAGGACAAAGCGATGACCAAAGCAATCACAGAGATCTACCTGACGAGGCTTCTGTCTGTTAAGGTACAGCTGTGCAGTTTCACTGCAGATGTTTCCGTCATGTCTGCGAGTTTCTGCTGCTGAAACTCGCAGACATGACGAAGTTCTCATATTTCTTAATTTGTGGGTTTTTTCTGCTTGTATTTGTTATTAGCAGATGCAATTCTGTTGATTGCACTGTCAGGACACTCTTATTTTAATTTTTAGATGTTTTTAATCTGAAGGGTCCTTTTTTCTATATTAAATAGATACATTTAAAACATTGTGTGTCTTTGTGTTACAGGGCACTTTGCAGCAGTTTGTGGATAATTTCTTCCGCAGCGTGCTGTGCTCTAGTTCCGTCGTCCCTCCGGCCGTCAAATACTTCTTTGATTTCTTGGACGAGCAGGCGCAGAGACACGACAATGTAGACGAGGAGACGCTGCACATCTGGAAGACCAACAGGTACAAAGACTCACCAAAAACACCAAGTATGCTATCCAGGTAACCTAAAACTCATCTGTGAAACAGCTCTGTGCAAAAGGGAACTCGACTCAACTGGTTGCCAGCTGATTGTATTCTGGTGTTATTCCTATATAAGGTTGCCGAGCAGTGTTATTGCATCTTCGCTGACTGGTATTTGCGTTTATTGCCATTTTGATGCTTTGAAGACGATAACTTAGAAGTCGCAGACCTGGTTCCCGACTTCAATGCACAGAGGGACCATCATTTGGTCTTGCTGCAGTCTTGACCTCTGTTTTCCCTCATTTGACGGTAACATAAGAAAGGTTAACATTTAGAGAGGTGTTTGTTTGTTTGTCAACTTGGCCCACTTGATCAGATTTTGAGTCTGACACCGCTGTTTTGGGTCTAGGATGATATCATGTACTGTGAGATTTAAATGCTGGCGACAAGAAACGTCTGAATGAGTGATTTGTGGGCCTGAAACTGTTCTAACGGCTTCATGTGGATCATGCTGTCAGTAAAGGCCTCAGAAGATGAGTTGATTCAGCTCATCTTCAAAGCTGCTGAGAATCTCGGCGTGAGATACAACCTGCAAAGAAAACCAGCTAAGAGAAATAATTATGTTGCTTCACTGCTCTGTGTGTGTCTGTGTGTCTGTGTGTGAGATACTTCATCAGCCAAAGGAGGGAGTAATTATGTCCTCGTCACTTCTAAACCGGGCCATGGACCACATAAAAGCCTGATTTAATTGACAGGCTGTTATCAGGGCAGATAAACGATGACGGAGCAGACACAACGGAGAAGGATAGAGAAACTGAGAGAGATGGGGAGATTGCTTTTTTTTTCTTTCTTCCTCTTTTTTTTTTTTAAGTCCAAACTTCTCTGTTTTCAAACTGGCCTTGAGCTAAGCCTGTCAATCATCAGAGGCACACATACACACACACATCTGAACAAGTTGGTAAAATGAAATATTTATCAGTTCTGGTGAATTATTGATGGGGGTTATGGTCTGGGGAGGCAGTGAGGGTGGGGGGATGAAAGGAGAGAAGGAGGAGTAAAGGGAAATGGAGCGTCGGCTACATCCTGAAGTCTGAAACTGAGCATCTACTACAGTAAGCATTAGGGATGGGTACCGGTAATGGCACCAGTTCTGACATAAACGGTAGTAACCAGACCGAAAAGCAGCGCGCATTTCGGTGCTTTATTTCAGTGCTTTTTTTTCCCCCTGAGATGTCATACACTTTGAATTCTAGCCAATCATTTTACCTTTGCAAGCGTAGTAGTACGTTCGTTCTTTTAGAGCAGAGCTACAGATTAAAAATGCACCAAAAGTGAAGTCAAAGTCTGGCTGTACTTCACAGCAAAAGATGCAAAACTCAGCAGCCTGCAACAAAGTGCTTTATGGTGATACTGTGCAAAGGAGGTAACACCTCGAATACTGATGAAACACCTGGCGACGTATAGCATGTTGTTAAAAGCCGAGAAATGCACCGTATTTGATAGCTGCTGCGAGACCTCACACCGTGCACATCTACTGCGGGTGTGGTGCCTGTTATCGGTCCCGAAGTTAGCAACATCCCCCCAAGAACCCGAAGAGGAGAGTCCTGCCCCCTAGCCCTGCCAGTGTAGCAGAAATGATGACGGATGATGATGGCAGCAGCAGCCGTTCTTCTCTGCATGAGTAGCTTAATGCTGTTCATGTGTAGTTTACATTGAGTAAGCTAACCACGTTATTATATTAATGCATGTAAGGTGAACTAGCAAACACCGTCGTAGTCACATGCGGCTGTCTTCTTGTTTGATGGCAGATGCTCCCTTCACCCTGGCCAAAAAGGCTAAAATGACCAAAGAAAAAGAGGGAAACAGCTAAACATGAGAGGTTTTTGGACAAAGTGTGTGTTCTCCATTCTTTAAGCACCGGTTCGAGCACCGTTTAAGCATCGGCACCATTTCAAAAGTACCGGCTTGGTACTGGTATCAGATAAAATCTAAACGATAGCCATCCCTAGTAAGCATTGCTCCACCTGCCGAGCTTTCGGATCCATCGCTTCACATTTTCAGCTCGTACTCTGGCAAATTTTATTTTTTGGTTTATCACAAAAACAGAATTCTTGTTTTTTGGCCAACTATTGCTGAATGGACTTACAAAGTGATCCGGAAAGAGCTGCAAAGAACCATGACCCAACAAAAATGAGATGCAAATTGGTCTCGAAAAGAAGAAAAATATTCACAAAAAGATGCAAAATGACTAAAATTAAACACAAAAGTTTGAAGATAAACACAGAAACTAACATATTAAATGAAACATGAATTGGTTCCAGAGATCCAAAACAATGTAAAGTAAAATTACCTTCATGAAATCCAAAATAACCAAAGTAAAACACATACTAACCACAAACACATCCAGAAGGACTCAAGAAAACAGAGGACCAAAGGACCACAAAGAGACACAAAAATACCCAAATAAGACTTGTATCATCTACGAACAGGTCAAAACCAACTTAAAGACAAATAAACTGACCACAAAATTCTTAAAAAGAGACACAAAATGGCAATAGACATCCAAAACTAAAGACGAACAAAATTACAGTACTGACATCCAAAACGACCGAAATGAAACATGATTGCCACGAACAGGTCAACAACAAATAAGAAAAATATTCCAGAGTCGTGACTTTAAGCAGCAGATGTCTTTGTGTGTCCTCAGCCTGCCTATGCGGTTCTGGGTGAACATCCTGAGAAACCCTCACTTCATCTTCGACGTCCACGTGACGGAGGTGGTGGACGCTTCGCTGCACGTCATCGCACAGACCTTCATGGACGCCTGCACCAAGACGGAGCACAAGCTGAGCAGAGTGAGCATCAGTCCGTTCAAAGAGCGCCATGTTTGTAACCCTGTGAATGTCTCTGAGAGAGAAGCGATCTGGGCCATTTTTCAATTACAACCACAACTACCCGCTGCAATTTCTGTGATTTCAGCAATTTCCTGCTATTTTAAACCAAATATGCGATCCATTTATTTATCAGCTCAGTAAATTTCTGTTTTGGACACAAGAGAAGAACCTCACAGCCCCAGAGAGTCAGATGATGTCCACTTTTTGCCGTCATTTAAAATGTGTTTAAAGTAGATATTTGGTTATGCTAGGTGGATTTCTGTGATTGCTGAAGCAACCAGAGATTCTTTCAGGCAATTTATGGTTGTCAAATCAACAGAGAGAACACTGAAGTGAAAGTCAGCTCTCTGTCGCCCTCCTGTGGACGTTTTTCTTGTAATCGCAGTAAAGACTGTTTAGACTTTTAAAGCCACTTTCCTTTTTAACTAGCTTTCTTCTGATTGGCTGCCCCTCGTTAACATAAGATTTGAACTGCGGGTGGGCGGGACTTCTGTGTTTACAGCCAGAGGTGGCATTTTAAGTACAGCGTAGTTTTTGGTTGGTATTTACAAAAACCTGCTTTCTGTGCACACTGACATTGTGACAGGAACGTTTTGAGAGGTAGAGGGAAATCTTCTGTTATTTGAGTGTTTTTCTTGAACTGAAAGCTACATTTTCACACTTTTTGATGACGAGGAGGCAGATTTACCACCTTTTTTTTTTTTTTTTTTTTTTTTTTTTTTTTTTTTTTTTTTTTTGTCGTGTTCATACAAACGTGCTCATCTATTTTCTCTCTCTGGCTGCAGGAGTCTCCCAGCAACAAGCTACTCTATGCAAAAGAGATTTCCACGTACAAGAAGATGGTCGACGAGTGAGTTTAAACTTCTAAATATCCTCAGAGAGGAAACGTGTGTATATGAAATGGTGTTTTGGCTGAACACCAGAGTGAAATTTAAAAAATGGCAGCGTGTTTGAATGTAAAAATGTGAGCTCTCAAATGTCTTTTCATGCATCACTAACCATTTCTTTTGTACTGATGGCTCTTGTCGGTGTGGTTTGACAGATGTTTGCTTCAGTCCTTTTGGATTTTCTAATATTTGGTGAAATCACGGCTGCTGAGCTTGGAGGCTGTTTGAAAAACCCCGTAAAACATCCTGAAGGTGATGTTTTACGGGGTTCAATTACCCTCAATGGTTAATCAGGACAGCCGTCTGATGATCCACTGCGTGATTCTTTCTGAATGAACTCACAGAAACCACCTGATAGTTTGTTTTGACTGTGTATCTTTCCACAGTTACTACAGGGGCATCAGGCAGATGGTTCCAGTCAGTGACCAGGACATGAACACGCACCTCGCTGAGGTGTCCAGGGTATGAACCAACCTCTGTTTGTGCTTTGTTGCATGTTTCATCCCTCTGCAGTGCATGTGCAAGTAGTTACTACTTATAGTAACTAACAGGTGAAGATTACACAAGATTATACAGTATACCTTGACAGTCCTGGGTTGAATCTTCTATTTGCCTTCGATCTGCATTAATTCGTCGTGGCACAGATTCGACAAGGTGCTGCAAACTGTCCTCAGAGATACTCGTCTACATTGACACAATGGCATCGCACAGCCGCTGCAGATTTGTCGGCTGCTTCAGCTTCCTGTTCTTTACCAAGAGGAGCGGCACCACCTGGTGTAGTCTTCTGCTGCTGTAGCCCATCTGCTTTAAGGATTAACATGTTAAGAGATGCTTTTCTGCACACTGTGGTTGTAACGAGTGGTTGTTTGAGTCACTGTTGTCTTCCTATCAGCTGGAAGGCTTCTGGTGATTCTCCTCTGACCTCAACGGGCAGAGAACTGCCGCTTCCTGGACATTTTCTCTTTTTCTGACTATTTTTCTGTGAACTCTAGAGATGATTGTGTGACAAAGTCCTATCAGATCATTAATTTCTGAAATATTCAGACTCTTCTGGCTATGTTCAAAGTCACTTCAATCACCTTCCTCATTCTGATAATCAGCTTGAACTTCAGCAGGTCATCTTGACCACATCCACATGCCTACAGGCTCTGAGATACTCCCATGTGATTGGCTGATTTAGAGACTTGCCTTAATGAGCAGTTGAACAGGTGTACCTAATGAAGTGGCTTTCGGTGTAGAGCATCAGTATGGAATATAAAATGCAGCAAGTCAATTTTAACTATTTGCTAAACTACACAAAAGAACACGGGTTGAATCCTGAGCAGCTCCATCCAGTTAAGACTTAGATATTTGGATCCATTTATTTTTATTTTAATTAACCTCTGAGTATCAAAAGTGTGCAAAGCTTCAAAAATGTTTCTTAAGACTTGAAAGTAGATGCAGCACCTGTCTGAACTGTGCTCATACTCTCTCCTTTGTAGCAACACACAGACAAGCTGAACACCCAGGTGGCCTTAAATCAACTGTACCAGTTTGCCAGCAAGTACTACGATGTGGTGAGAGCTGCTGTTTTCAATTTATCTACCTTTGTGCTGTTGTGTGTGCTGAATCCATGAGCTACAAGGGGGAAGAGAGCTGTTATCATTGTTATTTAAGCTTAAAATAAGTTGTACAGAAATCCAGATTATTATTTCACTGGACTGATATCGACTATTTTCATAACAAACTTTTCCAGTGTTGGTAAAACTTCAGTGAGTGATCAAGATGCATTAAGTTTAATAAGCCTAAAAAGCAACAGATTTTTCTCTCATATTTGCCAAATATTGTTTTTTCTGTTCGATTTCTGTTCGAAGAGAATACCACAGAGTGCTTTCAATTTTAAGTTTAGGCGTAAACCAGTAAATCTAATATATCTGCCTCTAATATAGCGTTGCATTTTTATTTTTTTATGCTGGGATAAAACAGCCACTAGATGGCGGCACAAGAAAGATTTTCCGTCTGGTTATAGTTACTCAGAGGATTTTTTTGTATTAACTATAAAACCTTTTACACATATTGACGTAAATATGCTTCAGTTTTAATTTTTTTTTCTTTCAGATAATCCAGTCGCTGGACGAGGACCCAGCAGCCCAGAACAAACAGCTCACCCTTCGCCTTCAACAGGTCGCTGCCGCCCTAGAGAATAAGGTCACCGACCTTTGACGCCAGACCTCGAGGAGGGTTCGGGGGGAGGAGCTTATGGATGCTAAAATACAGGATTTTGTTTTCAACACAAGGACTCAAAGGATGGCGAGCTCACGGACTCCACTGAATGTTTAATCATGTAATGACTGAAGTATTTGGCAGGGGTGAGGGGATTGGTCGGTGGATCCAAAGGAAGGACTAAAGGGGGAGGAGTTATGGGACGTCTGGAGGGGTGAGGAAAGTGTTAACGTACACCCGGAGTGGTGGAAACTAAAGTGTTGATCTCTACTACACCTACATGGCGTACTTCTGCTTGGCATCTCAAAAAAAATTGCGAGGAGAGATATGAAATGGCGCGATGAAAGTTGTGTGAAATCAGAGTTATTTTTTTAATTGTACCTGGGATGTACGTTGGTGTACTCCTTGGACCTTGTTGTTTCTGTATTTGGCTTCAATGTGCCACAAATTTTAATTTCATCATGTAAGGACTGAAGGAAAAACGTGCCGCACAAGAATGAAGGCTTCAGATTTTGGAATTTTTTTGAAGAATGAGCATGAAAATGAGGCATTCCCAAATATGTCCTTTTTTGGTACTCTGCTCTTTTTTGGAATTGCAGCTGCTTTGGGGCACCTTTTCTGACCACTTTCTGAAGTCTGGAAACTGTGGATATGGGGTGAATTTCATCCTAAAGTTATACAAGATTAAGTTTGAATAAAATGGGGAAAACCTCTACGGTAGAGCTGGGCGATATAACGATATGTATCGCGATATAACTTTTTCTCGATAGAAAAATTAAACTATCGCGATAGACCTTGCTGCTCTTGTCCTCTAAAAAAAAAAAGAAAAAAAAAGAACAGCCAATCCAATTAAGTAGCGCAGAGCCAAACCAATCACAGCCGCAGCGTCACGTCACGTTGACTTGTTACGTACAGCACAAGTGCCAAGCCGCACATGTGTATTTGTTTGGGAAGCAGCCAGCCACCGTACTGCCCGGGTAATGGAGGAAATGAGTGTGCCGACTAGAAAAATCAACCGAGCGTGACCGAAGGTTACCGAAGAGAAAACAGATGATGGTTCCAATGCCGGAGAGATTGTCGAACGGAAGAGCCATAGAAGTTCCGTAGTGTGAAGGTATTTTCGGCTATTTCAAGTTGACAAAAAACAGAGTAGCGTTCACTGTAAATTGTGCCGAAAGCAAGTCTGGAAATACAATAAACTGGTGCATTGTCGCTACGTCCACACGTACCCGGGTATTTTTGAAAACGCAGATTTTTCTATGCGTTTGCACCTTTCGTCCACACGTAACTGCGTTTTTGGTCACTGAAAACGAAGATTTTTAAAAACTCCGGCCAGGGTGGATATTTTTGAAACTCAGTTTTTGCATTTACGTGTGGACTAGAAAAACGAGAGAAAACGCAGCGTCAAAGGTGTGTGCATTTTTTGACGTCACACTGTGCGCCACGTTATTGTTTCGGTGAAATGAATTTCTACAATACTGTTACTGTTAATTCTACTCTCTGCAGTGTTTAAATGCTTACATATACACACAGTTACTGTCCCTCCACACATACGACTCGTTCTGCTTCTATGCCCCAGCTTTGTTTACTTTTTCCCACCGAGGCTTCTAGACTTCTGATTGGCCAACATTTCTGCACGGTTAGGAATCTAGCTCCACCTGCTGCTTTGGCATGTTCACAGCGGCGTTTTCCTTCATTTCTCCCTTTATGTGTGGATGGGATTATTTTTTAAAACGAAAACGGAAAATCTCCGTTTTCAAAAATACCGTGTACGTGTGGACGTAGCCTCAGGCTCTGACTGAAAGCGCTAATTCGTCATTCAGCTTTTGTCAGACTAAAGTAACTGTTAAAACTGTTTGAAAAGCTCAGCTATACAACAAGGACAGATTGAGAATTTCCTTTTAGTTTTCAGTTTATTTGATATTGACAAAAGTTAGTCAGTTTTGTCTGTTCTTCTGTAAAACAAACTAAGATTTATTTTTAGAATTAATATTTTGTTTTCTAAGTGGAATTGACAATTTAGTCTGTTTCGTTGTTCTATTTTGAAACTTAAACGCTTTAGCGGCTGCCTTTTGTGTAGTTGCAATATTTGCCTTTATTTATCTGAAAAAGTCTCATGTTCCTTAAGTACATCTACCCTGTTGAACTTATTATGGGAAATAAATATTTAAATAAAAACAAGCTGCTGATTATTTCACATTTTACTTGTGAGCAACGGCACATTTAAATCTTACAAATATAGTTATTTGGCTTATATCGTGATAGATATCGTTATCGCCTGAAATGAAAAAAAACATATCGTGATATGAAAAAATCTTATATCGCCCAGCTCTACTCTATTGGTACACACCACTGACCAATCAGGGGTCTCAATGGAGGAACAAAGGACAGTGAATTCGGGGTACGAGGAGTTATATAAACCCAGAAAGCAGCAGGTTTTGTTCCCCTTGTATTGTGGCCAAATGTAGTTTTTTCTCTACAGTTAGCAGCAGTATGTGTTTCTATGCTAATGATACTGTGCTTGTGAATCACAGCTGAATAATTTCATTTAGTTTGTTTAAGTTGTTTGTTTGTGTGCAGGCTTTAGGCAGAGGCTTTGCATATCCATATCCAACATGAATGTTTCTTTTAATGGACTGACATGGTACCATTTAGTTTTATTCTTTTGCAAACTGTCTGTGAGGGGTGTGTGTATAAAGTGGGGTTTTTTATTTGTTTTTGTTTGTTTGTTTTTAGTTAAGCGGCTTTTTTATTTACTGCAACAACAAAAAAAAAAATCAAAAAGAATCACAACAGCCCTAATCATGTGAACAGCCAAAATTGTTATTGTTTGTGCGTGATTTTGCTTTTATAATCTGTACAGTTTCGCTTCTTTTGCCGTACCCCTTGCAAAAATAACTGCTTTTTGTTTTCCATTTTTCTGTTCAAGTCCACATGCAAGAGAAGGTCTGCTTACTTTCATGTTTTCTGAAGACAGGGTATCACAGGATCTTTGAAAAAAGCTTCAATTTAAGGTGGTAAAGTGTTAAAATGCAATAAATCTGCTTGTTTATGGCCTCTATTTTTTGGATTATGCATAATATTGTTATCAGAGTTAAAGGATGAGTAAAGGATACTGCATGGAGTCAGTTCAATGAGACCCGGCAGCACATGGATTGGGCCTCTGAACAGTCTGTCACCTTCATCCTTATCATATGGAAGATTTAAAAAGCATACAAACCCAAGAAACACTTTTAAAAACGTGTTTAATAAATGTAAGCACTATCAGTTATCTCTTAAACATATAAACTAAACTTGAAAACTTCAGGTTCACAAACCTCTGCCTGATATGTTTTGCTTTAAATGTTTTCTCAGTGCAGTGCAATGGCTTATTCGTAAATATGAAAGTTGGATCAACTGTGCCGTTTTTTTCCACGTCTTGGGACAAAAAATAGGAAATGTTTAAAATAATCATTAAAGATGAAGCTGGAAAAAAATCCATAATATGTAATTTAAGATAAAAAAGTGATATGCAACAATCTAAATCAAGGTCAAGTTTATTATATAGCACAATTCCAACAGTTCATGCTCCATGAAGTGCTTTACAAACTAAAATGCAACTAAAATAAGTAAACGCACAACAATGATGGAAAACATTAAAAGAGAAAGAATAACACAATGCAAACGATGCACGACACATGAAAGGTGTTGACACACATCTCAACACCTTTCAGCATACTTTATTACTGGTTGCTGTATCTTTTCAGCCGCCAGTCGAACACACACCAACAACGACAGGCCGTTCATCTGTTTTAAACGGGTGAGGCGTGATTGTGGATGCCGCTCATGTGCATCTGCCTCCCCCCGCGGCTGCGCTGCAGACCACGCCCCACCACACAGTAAAAAACTAAAAGAACAACAACTAAGGCTGGTAAAACAAAAAATGTCAACATGTGCTACAAGCCAGTCTATAAAAATGTCAAACCGTCACAGCAAACAATAACTACACCTTGGACTTAAGAGTTTGGAAAAAAGGCGACTGGACTTCTTGAAGTCGAGGTCATGGTATTCTGAAAGAATACTACCATGGGGTTGGACTAATATATAAAAGAGGACTGAGAACCTACACAGATATACTACACTTTGTTCAGAATAAATGATAAATATGAAATTCCTAGTCAAATAATGATGTATGAAAAATTAATCAAAATTAACAACTTTTTCAGTTTTACATGGACTGATAACCTCATGACCTGACAGGACACTCCCACGAGTGCTGTCGAAAAACTTTTTCAAAGTCTACAAACACATAGACCTGTTGGGCAAACTCCTACATCCTGCATGTCAAGTAATTTGAGACATGCATGTAAAAGTGCGTAAAGTTGGCCTAAACAAACTAAGAAATGTTCCTGTCGGAAAATCACATGACCTTATTTGCATCTTCTCATTGGTGGTGCTGTGGACATGTGGGCTTTTCCTGCCAAAGTGGGGTGTCGATTTTTACCAACACACTGTGTTCAGTGTGGGTTTGAAAGGACAACTACACAATAGTAGCTTCCTACATTCTGGTGCTTAGAGGCTTTTGCATCTAAAGTCTTCAAAAATAATTAGCAATAACAAAAACATTTAATTTAATGCTAAAATAAACATGTGATCAGATATTAAATCTGTGCCAGCTCAAACATGGATCCATCCACTATGGTGACCGCTTGGGCAATGATGGAGCAGCCCGAAGCACCTTTCAGTCAAAAACTAAACACTTAGGAGTGTTTTTTGTTTAAGCATTTTAAATCTTCCATATTCTCTGACCTCATGTTCTACTTTGAGTCTGCAAAGTTGTACAATCCCAGTATTGCAGGAATATAACCTGCTAACAACTCCCTAAAAGATTCAGTATTTTCAAAAATAGTTTGCAGGGCAGTGAGGAAACGTGTCAGCTGTGAATAAGAGGAACAAAAACTGCATATTTCCCATTCACTGTTGGTTCATATGTTTGTGTAAATCAAAAAAGGTGCTGTTACACCACAGAAGTTTAAATGAACTCATTTATTTTTTCTTTTGCTGCACATTATTCATTGCCAACACAAAATCATGATACATCTGCATTATTCTTTTCTTCCTGAACCCAGACGATGATCTTGAGATGAGAGCTCGACTTATATCAAAGATTTAATGTGCAGTTTGTAAGTTGTGTGGTCGTTTTTCAGGAGATGTTTATTTCTTGTGTTCAAGCCTCGCAAACGCAAACTTTAATCTGTGGAGCAATACAACCAGTGCAGTGTCTCTGGTACTTGATGGGAAACACTGCAAAGCTCTGATAAGAATCTGGCACCAGATGACCACCAGATATAAATGCATCTTAGCTTGTTTTCACTTTGATTTCTTTGAACCACTTTGGTACCAAAAACACTCAAGTGCTGTGTGTGGAATTTTCTCGGACTGTATTGCAGTTTTGTGTAAAATTGGGGAACTTCTAATCTTTTAAAGGTTTTTTTTCAGTTCAGATGTAAGGAAATGGAACACACGAAGCAAAATTTGACCGGCTTTTAAAAGCCACTTTAGCTAGAAATGTTTGAGCTCTGTTTCCCATTGTGTTACTGAGGTCAGAGCTCAGTCTGATTTTACAAATACATTTCAGTCACTACAGTGAAAGAAAGTAATTTCTGCCTCCTGCCCATTCTGGGACCTTACAGCAGCTTAAAAAACTGGCATATGAAAGACAAGCCAACTGGATGTGCAGCAGAGCTGGCTTGGCTTTGTGGCTTTTCTGAACTAACCCTGTGCTCAATTTACATTTATATGATAAGACCTCATTATAATCGGGATTCACTGTCTCCTATCTTTCACCAACTCTTGCTTGTTTCTGCCTTCTTTTTGCCACCAGTGAGTGCCTTAAAGACTGGAAGAGAAAGTAAAAGCCAAAAAGAAAGGTGTCTAGAAGGATGTTAATGTTTATAGCGGGTTTAATAACCGCAAGATCACAGTGGGGGGTGGGGGGAACAAAAGCTCTAATAAATAAGAGTTTTTAAAGTTTGCACACAACACAAATTTAATGCTACGGTCACTCTAGAGTGGTCACAGACCGCAGTGCCACCAAAATTATTTAAACTGTGTGCAATGAACTTGCAATCTGTTGCATTTGAAATGGCTGCTTGGAGGAGTGTCTCTGACAGCAAAATAAAAAAAAAAATATATTCAATCATCGGCCAACCACCACTTTTTTTCCTAGTTGCAAGGTTGCTGTTCAATTTTATGTCCTCCAGTGTGACTGAGCTACAAATCATCAAACTATGGCAACCATATTGCTCTTCATCTCCCAAAGGTCTGGCAATTTTTAAAAGGAAAAGCAGAAGAAAAAAATATACTGTTGAATTTTTCTTTATCCACATTTTTAAACTTTCCTCTGCCACAAATGTGCAGGGGCAAAGGTTGGTTCACCCAACATTTTGTTCCATGTATGAAGACTACATATGTTAACATATATTCATTCAACCTGAGTTAATTGTCACCCACAGTAAACTGCAGTTCTTGGTCTGTGCAGAAGTTTGATGTGAATGTGTGATGTTTGTGGTTTAATGAAGTGGCTTTCAGGGCAAAGGTGCAGAAAATGTTGGAATGCACAGGGATGTGAAGTCAGTTTATTCGTCTGTTATTTGAGGTTTAGTGTTTTGTGTTTTAAATGATGTACAACTAAAGTGTATTTGAAAAATTTACGTTTTACGAAGAACACGTGAACAGTTTTGAGAGTTTCTAGTTGTTAAAGAAAACCGCTCACTGGTACTGATGCTTTTACCAACAGCCTTTTCTTTGTACATCAGCGCTGCCATTGTTTGTCCTTGTACCATTGTTGTTGGAAACAGTTGGTTTGGAAGAACTGGACCAAGTTTAAAAGCATTAAAATGGACAGTAACAGCACTACCAGTAACTACAACTGGTCTGGACTGGACTGAAGCCCAAATCGGTGACTCTTCTTAGGAAGTGGAGAAGTGGGCAGAAAAATCCAGATCTAGGAAGTCCAAATATCCAATAAAAGATTTATACATAAGGAAAGTTGTTGTTGTGTTTCATTTTGTCATAGTGTGCCATCACACGAACAATCAGCATACAATCTTTGACTTTAAAAGTGTTTTAGTGTTTCACATACCTAGAAGATGTTGTTTGGACCTTCTGTTAACACCCTCTGATCCTTCATGAAAAATTGGTTAAATGCCTCTTGGAGTGCCTTTCAGATCTTCCAAGTTGAGGACATCACTAATACACATTTTGTTCAACACTCATTCCACTGTGTTACACTAATTATGGCAACTAGACCAACCTGTTTGTTACTTTCCTGTTAAATACTGTATCGTTTTTAAAATCCTTTTGTATACTTTTAAAATTTTAAATGACCTGG